>NC_081414.1:520023184-520363184 GCF_030272615.1 Cryptomeria japonica | reverse complement strand
GTATACACAAAAAAACACAATAAACAAGAAATTCTAGAGGCTCATACAACATCAAGCATAAACATGGAAGTAACATAAGGGACTCACATGTACAAGGGAGTGGCATCACATGCCAAACCAAGAACAAGGTACTAGCCTGTGGGCATCCAGAGCCATTTAGACCTTTGAGAGACCAAGGGAGATTGGCTTACCATCTCCACAGTCTTCTCATGCTCAACCTAAAATATCCTCCCTAGAACTGAGTCATGAGGCACTGATAAATTATTATATTTTGAAATTCTCTAATTACCCATACTCATTCATTAATTTAGTTATCACTTGATTAAAAATGGTAAACTCCCTTATGCCTTTGTGGTCTGGATTTCTCATGACCCCCGGTGTCATAAGGAATCCCACTCCCTTTACATGGACCCATGAATCAACAAAAAAAGAGGCTCATAAACAACCAAGCAAATCGAATGTGAACATCATACAATGCCATACCACAAATCGTCACATACCCAAAGGAATAATCATCAACTCAACAAAAAGGGCGAGTCTCTTGACCAAAGTAAAACATAAAAATATCATAATACAATTGCTATCAAGTAACTAGCAACTCAACGAGGTCTTCACACTCGTTGCCACAAAATCAGCAGCATAAAGGATTCACCCTCATGACAAAAATCATTATAAGGGTATACGTGAGCAACAAAACAAAATTCATAAATAACTAGACATGAGATGAGAGCTTTAACTTGTATTAAACAATCACTCAAGTGGCCTCCGGAACTAAACCACCAAAATACACAATATTTGACAAACATCGAGGTGAACAATGAACCAATTGGGGCAGTGAGTATTTTACGCTTAGCCCATGCTAATACTCGCAGCTCACCCCCAAAATTACGAGAAAAATTCACAAATAATCATTTAGACTAATAACTAGCATCTAAACAATCAAATTAACTATAGCTGAAAATGTAAGTATGCACATTGAAATCATACTAGAAAACTCAAGAAGAGAACCAAATCGAACTCACAATAATAGTTAAAGAGTCACACATTTTAGAACACTATAATGCCAACCATATCGAACTGATAATTAATGAAAACATACATATGTGGGAGGCTGAAAAAGAAATGAATTTCATAATTTTATAATGTTGGGGAAATCGAATTTACATCCCCTACCGACAATTCATTTTCATAAGGGTATTATTTTAATACAAAAATTTTAGGGTCAAATTTTAAATTACATAAAGCTAGGTGCACAACACCCTTCCCACATATGTGGGAGGTGCTGGCAGCACCACCACATAGGTGGGAGGTGCTTGAAGCACCACCATGTAGATGGTTGGTGCTGTAGCACCCACCACTATGCGGGAGGTGCTAGACTTCGAAAATTATGTATATACATATTTTTAGATCAAATCATATATATATATACGTACATTGGTATATGTAGATTGTTGTTCGTCAAATAATTAGATAAATTTATATATATATATTCATAATTTGGAAAATGTAGTTTATTTTGATAAGATAGTTCAATGGATTAAATATAGTTATATCTTGGAAAAATACAACTAGGATAGTTGTTAAGGATAAAATTATATATATTTAGATTAATGCTAATAGATTTGAGCATAGAGTTATGTTTTGGCAAAATATATATAGGTACTTTGTTACATATAGATTTATTTATACATTAGATGTATTTTTGTGAAAATTAAATGCAATTAGATTAAAACATATGTTGTTTCATATAATCAATTTATCATGTGGTTAAGTTCTCTTTAGGATTATATATATTTTTTCATATTAACTTGGCTAATTTTCATTTAGTTTGTTGTTGATCTAATATAATGATAGAAATTTTAGTAATGAACTACGATTTCTTAAATGTTGTGAATAGTAAAATGTCAGTATCATTGAGAAAATGATTAGGAATAAAATGAGTTATAATGGTTTAAATTTTGGGTTATTAAAATTAATGCTAATTTGAATTAATTAATGTATAGATGGTATTATGGCCTCTTTGGTGTTTTATTATGTTTGGATTATCTTATGTTGACTTTATGAGACCTTGTATTTTATTATGGATCTTGTCTATCATAGTTGGATACTCAGTTATGTTGCATTAATACAATTTGGTTCCAGAGCCTAAGGACAATCTTTGAGGTCCTGCTTGTGTATGGTTACTTTTTTCATCTTTTAATGTAATGAGATCAGTGTCCTACATGACTTCTATGCTAGTCATTCATTATTTATTGTATTGGACCTCCTTGATTGTAATCCTATCCTAGCAAGTTAGTTAGCCTTGCTCTGGTAGAGGGGTGGGTATGTGTAAGATCATGGGGGGCCAAAAAGTGGCAATGGAGAAAAAAATGTGTTTTAAACTTTTTCAAACACACCAAAATCTCTCTTCACCCTTATATCTCTCCTTATTTGAAACTTAGTACATATGGTCTCCTAAGGGGTTATATGGTGTCCTAAGGGGTCATAGAACACCATATAACCCCTTAGGATATAATATGACCCCTAACGACACCATATGGCCTCCTAAGGGGTCATATGGTGTCCTAATAGGTTATAAAACACCATATGACCCCTTAAGACACAATAAGACCCCTAATGACACCATATGGTGTCCTAAGGGGTCATAAGACACCATATCACCCCATATGACACCATATATCCTCTAATGACACAATGTGGCATCCTAAAGGATCATATGGTGTCCTAAGGGGTCACATGACACCATATGACCCCTTAGGACACCATACGACCCATATCACCATATAGTGTCCCAAGGGGTCATATGGTGTCCTACAGGGTCATAGGATACCATATGATATGTTAGGACACAATACAAACCCTAACAACACCTAAGGGGTTATAGGACAAAATATGACCCCTTAGGACACCATATGGTATCTTAAGGGGTCATATAACACCATATGACCCCTAAGAACACAATAAGACCCATAATGACATGATATGGTGTCCTAAGGGGTCATATGGTGTCATGAGACATCATATGACCCCTTAGGACACAATATGACCCCAAACAATACCTAAGGGGTTGTATGATGTTCTAGGACCCTTTAGAACATAATATGACCCCTTAGAACACCATACAACCTCTAAGGACACCATATGGTGTCCTAAGGGGTCATAGGACATCGTATGACCCGTTAGGACACAATATGACCCCTAACAACACCTAAGGGGTCATAGGACACCATATGACCCCTAATGACACTGTATGGTGTGCTAAGGGGTCATATTATGTCATAAGGGGCCATAGGACACCATATGACCCCTAAGAACACAAAATGATGTCTAACAATACCTAAGGGTCTATATGGTGTTATAAGGGGTCACAAGATAGCATATGAACCTTTAGCACACCATACAACCCCTAATGACACCATATGGTGTCCTAAGGGGTCATAGAAAACCATATGACCCCTTAGGATACCATACAATGTATAATGACACTATATGGTGTCCTAAGGGGTCATAGGAAACCATATGACCCCTTAGGAGACCCTACGACCCATAACAACATAATATAGTGTCCTAAGGGGTCATAGAACACCATATGACCCCTTAGAACACCATACGATGCATAACTACATCATGTGGTGTCCTAAGGGGTCATAAGACACCATATAACCCCTTAGGAGATAATATGACACCTAACGACATCATATAGTGTCCTAAGGGGTCATAGAACACCATATGACCCCTTAAGACACAATATAACCCCTTAGGATACAAAATAAATTCTAAAAACACCTAAGGGGTCATATAGTTTCCTAAGGGGTCATAGGACACCATATTATAACTTAGCACACCATATGACCCCTAACAACACCATATGGTATCCTAAAGGGTCATATGGTATCCTAAGGGGTCATAGAACACCATATGACCCCTTAGGACACCATACAACACATAACAACACCAAATGGTGTCCTAAGGGGTCATATGGTGTCCTAAGGGGCAATAGGACACTATATGACCCCTTATGAGACCATATGACCCCTTAGAACACAATAAGACCCCTAACGTCATCATATAGTCGTAAGGGGTCATCTGACACCATATGACCCCTTATGACACAATATGACCCCTAACAATGTCATATAGTGTCCTAAGGGGTCATATGGTGTCCTAAGGGGTTATAGAACACCATATGATCCGTTAGGACACCATATGACCCAAAACAATACCATATGATGTCCTAAGGGGTCGTATGGTGTCCTCAAGAGTCACGGGATACCATATGATCTCTTAGGACATAGTATGACCCCTAACAAAACCTAATGGATCATATGGTGTCTAAGGGGTCATGCGATGTCCTATGACCCCTTAGGACACAATATGACCCCTTAGCACACCATACAACCCCTAACAACATCATATGGTGTCGTAAGGGGTCATAGGACACCATATAACCCATTAGGATACAATATTCAACCCCTAACAATACCTAAGGGGTCATATGGTGTCCTAAGGGGTCATAGGACACCATATGACCCCTTAGCACACCATACGACCCCTAACGACACTATATGGTGTCCTAAAGGGTCATAGAACACCATATGACCCCTTAGGACACCATAAGAGCCATAAAAACATCATATGTTGTCCTAAGGTGTCATATGATGTCCTAAAGAGTCATGAGACACCATATGACCCTTTAGGACACCATATGACCCCTAACAATACCTAAGGGGTCATATGGTGTCCGAAGGGATCATATGATTTCCTATGGTTGTTTAAGACACAATATGACCCCTTAGCATACCATATAACCCCTAATGATGCCATATGGTATCCTAAGGGGTTATATGATTCCATATGGTGTCCTAAGGTGTTATAAGACACCATATAACTTGTTAGGACACAATATGATCCATAACAACACCTAAGGGGTCATAGGACACCATATGAACCCTTAGGACATAATACAACTCCTAACGACACCTAATGGGTCATATGGTGTCCTAAGTGGTCATATTACATCCCATGACCAATTAGCACACCATACAACCCCTAATGACACCATACAATATGACGCGTTAGGATGCAATATGACCCCAAACGACAGCTAAGGACACCATATGACTTGTTAGCACACCATATGATGCGGTAGAACACAATATGACCCCAAGCGACACCTAAGGGGTCATATGATGTTTTAAGGGGTCATATGGTGTCCTAATGGGTCATAGGACACCATATGACCCCTTAGGACACTATACGACCCCTTACAATGCCATATGGTGTCCTAAGGGGTCATATGACACCATATGATCCCTTAGGACATAATATGACCCCTAATGACATCTAAGGGGTGATATGGTGTCCTCAGTGGTTATATGATATCTTATGACCCCTTAGCACACCATACAAACCCTAACAACACCATATGGTGTTCTAGGGGGTCATAGGATACCATATGACCCCTTAGGACACCATACGACCCATAACAACACCATATAGTGTTTTAAGGGGTCATATGATGTCCTAAGGGGTCATAGGACACCATATGACCCTTTAAGACATAATATGGCTCCTTAGCACACCATATGACCCCTAATGGCATCATATGGTGTCCTAAGGGTTCATAGGACACAATATGACCTGTTAGGACATAATATGACCCCTAAAAACACCTAAGTGGTCATATTGTAAAGTTAGAGGTGAGGATAGGTATGGTAGAGAGATGGTATTTGGGGAAGAGAGAATTAGAGAGAGTTGGGGGTAATTAAGGGTTGGGAGGAGAGGGGGGATGGGAAAGTATCAACAAAGTGAGAGAGGGAGAGATGAGGAGAGAGGTTCAAAGAGAGAGGTCTATAGAGAAGGTAATTAGGGGAAGGGGAGGGGGAGAGAGAGGGAGGGAGTATCAACAAAGGAAGAGGGGGATAGATGGGGAGAGAGCCCCCTGATTACCCTCTCTCTCCATCTCTTTATTAATACTTCTCTCTCCCCCTCCGCTCCCCTTAATTATCCTCTCTCTATCACTCTCTTCACCTCTCTCCATATCTCTCCCTCTCTCCTTTTATTGATAATTACTCTTCTCCCTCTCTTATTATCTGCTAATTACACCCAACTCTCTCTCACATTATTTCTTTCCCTCAATTACCCTCGATCACCTCTCTCCCTCTCCCCACCCCCTAATTACTCTCTATGTCTCTCTTCACCTCTATCCCCATCTCCCTTCTCTCTTTGTTGATACTTTCCCCTCTCCCCCTCTCCTCCTATGGTCTAATTATCTCAAACTCTCTCTCTCATTCTCTCTTCACCCCAACCACCCCTCCCTCCCTCTCTCTTAGCCTACCACCTAATTACATCTAGCTCTCTCTCTCACACTCTCTCTTCCCCCCAATTACTGTTGGCAATATGGAAGGATTGATTATGTGTTGCATTGATATTTTGTCATTGATGTCAACACTAGCTGATATGGTTGGTTACCAGAAGATAGGTTTTGGTTACCGACAAAAGATCTAGTTGATGGTATGATGAAAGAATAAGTATTCGGTAGATTATTGAGAGGGGGGGAAGTGAATTAGTAAACTGAAAAACTGATACAAACTTCCCAAACTCAAATTCAAACTCACAAAGTAAACTTTCACTTGTCAAGACCAAGACTCATAAGAATACTCAACATCAACTGGTTAACTGTTATACCAACTTAATAGTAAACAACTTCAATCTTGTAAATATCAAAATGCTTAATCATATATCAACATATTCAATCTCTCAATGCTTCCAGTTATCATGCCTTATCAGAATAGTTAAGTAGTTAATCAAATCAACAAATAAGATCATAACCACAAAAACATTCACCATATGACACAAGTATTTATACGTGGAAAACAATAACATATCATATCATTAATGTAATCTTCATGCAAATGCCAACACTAGTATTACCGACAGTAAAGACTATTTGTTGGACACTTTCGACATGTTTGGATGAATGGAATACATTTGGTTCTATGTGTTACGTGCTTCTGGAGCATGTCTTGGTCAATTGGTATTGACTTGGTGATCGGATGCTATCATACACTCTAATAAATCCTTTCGGCATAGGTTTAAGGTTTTACCGATAGATATTTTGTTGAGAATCCTTGGTAGGATGCATAAGTGGTGTTGGTGTGGTTTCTAGGATGTAGAAGATGATCTCTGATTGTGCTTCAACCAGGTGGAGACATTTCTTTGGCATGGTGGACCCATAATAGGTCTGGTGCCTATCAAGGTTATGGACTAGTATCATGTTAACGTGTTCTCTACATGTTACCGGGATGATTTATGGATTGGTTATTGTTGTTTTGGTCTAAAGCTGACATGGCATATCACTATAATATGGATGTATGTAATGATCTTATTGTAATATCTTTTAGGTGGCTGACCTAATTGGTTTAGGCCTTAAGGTTTGTATAAATTGATGTAAGATCTCATTGTAGATCAAGGTAACAGCCATGGAAGAAATGTAATGTGTGAATATTGTAATATCATTCAGGCAAAGGATAAGGTCAATCATTGAAGATTGAATTGGTTTTATGTAAGAGGTCAAAGGCATCCAATATTGAGCTTAACCAGGACTATAATCAAGCATGGTAGAAGCTATCTCTAGTAGTTCATTCTACTAGATTGTTGTCCAATTATCTTGTGGTTTTAATCTCTCTATAGTCAGTGAGACTCTTTTGTAATGAGCAGTCTACTCTAGGCAGTGTGCTTTCCTACATGTGTAGGCCCCTCATTGTATCACATACTTTCTGTAGAAGTATCATTTGACTATGGGTAGGCTTCCCACCGTAGTTTTTCCATTTACTAGGTTTTCCACTTACAAATCATGGTGCTATGTGGTATGGTTGCATTGTGTTGATTATCTATTTCATTATTGTGTTGCATTGTTTACCAGTATCTATTTCTACCGGTATTTGTTTCTGCCATTCCGGTATTTAATGTTTATATTCTCTGGTTTAAGGTTGTAAAGTGGATTAATTGATATAATCTGTTAACAATTGATTCACCCTCCCTCTCAGTTGTTCACTGATTATCCTAACAATTGGTATCAGAGGTTTGGTCCTCTTTTACAGAAGCTTAACTACTTGAGGTAGATCCTATGGCAACTAATCCATCGACAACTATCTTTAGAAGAGAAATCCCTAAGCTTTATGGAACAAATTATGGGATATGGAAAATCCGAATGGAGACTCATCTTAGATGTCTTAGCAAGGTTATTTGGGAGATCACTGAGAAAGGATACACACCTTATGATCTGACATCTGGCAATCCTTCTCTTGCAGACTTGGACAAAAAAATTGAGAATGATTGCAGAGCTAGAGAAGCCCTCCTATGTGCACTTACTGATCAATAGATAATGGGATTGACTGATAAATCATCTGCAAAGGTTTTGTGGGATAAATTGCAAACTTTGAATGAAGGTGACCCTATTGTCAAAATTGCTAAACTTGATGGCTACCTGGTGAGATATGAGAACCTGAAGATGGATGACAATGAAAGAGTTGCTACATTTATGGAAAGAGTAAATGAGATTGTCATGGGAATTTAATGTTGTGGAGGATCTCTGAGTGAAGATAAAATAGTTTCCAAATTCTTGAGAGCCCTTCCACCAGCTTACAACAAGAAGGCAACTACAATTAATGAATTGAGAATAGTGGAAAACACCTTATTAAACAAAGACATTCTGATTGGGAAGTTATCTACTTTTGAGCATAAAGAATTTGGACCTTCTGGAGCTGCAAAATTTGAACCTACTTTTCATGCTTCATCATCATCATCATCATCATCTACTAGCAAGAATGATTGGAAAGACCTTTATGAAAAATAAATGGAAGATATGAGGAAAGAGGATGAAGAATTTGAGCAACTTGAAGCCTTATTTGCTAGAAGAGTACCTAAAGGACCTGCAGGAAGTAAGTATGAAGGAAAAACAACTTTTAAATGTTTTGCATGTAATAAGATTGGTCATTTTACATCTAGATGTCCTGAAAGGAGTGCAAGATTTCAAGAAAGAGTTAAGAAATCATTCAAGCCTAATAAGAATAGATATAGGTTTGAGAGAAACAAACAATGCTACATAGAGGATGAAGGAGTAATTGATGACTCAAAGGATGAACCAACAAAAGACTCTTTAGTGGATCCGACAATGGAAAGTAATGGGTGTTCTATTCTCTAAAGGAAGATGAACCAAGAATGGCTATCAAGAATAAATAAAAGGCCTTGGAAGAAAAAGTTGAAGACAAGGATGATTGGGTAATTGATAGTGGATGCTCACATCATATGACTAGAGATAAAATAAAATTTATATCCCTGCATGAATACAATGGCAGTCAAGTAAGATTTGGAGATGACAAAGCATGTATGATCATTGTTAGAGGTACTATTTCTTTGGATACTAAGCATAATACTGATAATGTCTATTATGTAGAGGGTTTAAAGCATAATCTTTTGAGTGTTGGTCAATTGGTGGACAAGGGATTCCAACTTCAATTCAAGGATAGAAAATTCAAAATCATTAACAAGACTGGTTTGGAGATTTCTACTAGTACTCAGAGTGGAGGTAATATCTTTCACCTGAACACTGGTAATAAGACATGTTTGAGTGCTCATGTTGATGAGAGTTGGTTATGGTATAAAAGGTTGTGTCATGTTAATTTTGATTGCATTGTCAAGATAAATTCAACAAAGGCAGTTAGAGATATACCTATGATTATGAAGCCTCATAATCCGGTATGTAAGGAATGTCAATTGGGAAAACAAGATAGAACTACTTTTAAGAGCATACAAGACAAATATAATGATGTTCTTGATTTGATTCATATTGACTTATGTGGTCCAACAAGGACTAGAATCTTTCAAGGTGATAGGCACTTCATGCTAATAATTGATGATTATTCTAGAATGATGTGGGTGACTTTTCTTAGGGGGAAGTCTGAAGCTTTTGAGAAATTCAAGATCTTTAAAAAAAAAGTAGAAACTGAAACTGGACTGAAAAATTAAATGTCTAAGATCAGATCAAGGCGGTGAGTTCACTTCTCATGAATTTAACAGTTATTGTGAGACAAATGGAATTAGGAGACAATTATCTGCACCTAGGACTCCTCAACTAGAATGGAGTAGTGGAAAGAAAGAACAAAACCATTTTGGATGCAGCAAAAACCTTGATGATGGAAGCCAAATTGCGTCACATCTACAAGAGAGAAGAAATGAGTACAACAGTCTACACATTCAACAAAGTTCACATCAAAGGTGAAACCGGTAAGACTCCTTATGAATTATGGTTTGGACATAGACCTACTGTTAAATATTTCAGAATTTTTGGAAGTAAATGTTATATCAAAAGGGATGATTCAATTGGGAAGTTTGATCCTAGATGTGATGAAGAAATATTTCTTGGCTATTCTAATCAAATCAAAGCATATAGATGTTATAACAAAAGATTGCAGAAAATTGTGGAAAGTGCAAATGTGAAAGTGGATGAACAATATAGAAATCAATCTATATCATATGACAGGGAACCAACTGTAATGGTACTTTTTCCTTATGATTTATTAAGTATCAGTAGTGTATTAACCTTTTACCTAAGATAGATAATTTAATATTAAGGTGTCAAATTCACTATTTATTATTAAGTGTTTACACAATGTTTTAATAAAGTATCAAAGTAATTTATTCAAGTAATGATAAACTAATTACTGAGAATATATAAAACATTGAGATAATGATTTGCAATGGTGAAACATTAGGGCAATGACTATATGAAATTGATTAATACATATATGTAAATCACAGAGAGGTTGCTTTCCTGCACACAGAGGATTAGCTATAGGTATAGGATTTCTAGGCAAGGGAGCTCCAAGAGGACACAGTTCTTACATAGAACCCCACATGCCTTCACAACATGAAATAAACATGGTTCTTACACAGAACCCCACATGCCTTCACGACATGAAATAAACACAGCCCTGGCCAGGACACTCCCAGGTGTACACTGTAATCAAAGTTGGACACACACTTTATGCCCCTTATCCAATGCCCAATGCCCAACCACCAGACCTTAACTATCCTCTCTCTTTTTCTTTTTTTCAATTTCTTTTTCCCCTACTATTTTTTCCCTCTCTGTCCTTCTTTATTGATTCAAAGGTTTTAAATAATGTCTCAAGGGTGGTAATAGAAGTCATAACCCTTCATAACAATTATAATGTCCATAATTATATTTATTTAATACTATTTATTATAACTCCATTCCACGGGAAAAAGTCCCATAACATTTCTCCCCCTATAATTTAGCTAATGTCCTCAGTAGCAAGAGATGTATCTGCATCACAACTCAAAAATTATGATCAATAAATCAATTACTGACATTGAATATGCACATAATTAATTGTATTTCCATTTTTATTTTAACTCATCTATATTCTTGTCATCTTTTAATTTGACAAATTTCACTAGTTCCATAATCATTTTTCCAATGATAACATTTTCATAAAAATGAATCATAAATATATGTTTATCTTCATGCATTCTAAGATGGTATTCATGCATTCCAGACTATATGAATATCTTCTTTGCAAAACAAATACACAGTTATCTTTCATATACAATAACTTTTATATTATTGGGTTGATCAAGTCCAATAACAAAGTATGTAGTAAAATAAACCATGGTAATGTTGTCGAGCATTTTAACAATAACTAAAGAATATCAAATTATTAGCATGTATTGAGCACTTCATAGGGAAACATTAGGTGTAACCAATAATTTATTAAAATCCAAGGGTGAAGGTTGGTTTAATTAAAAAGTTGATAATTTGTCTATAATAATGATAGAAGATGAGACTTAACAAGATAATTGAGATCTAATGATGGCTATAGAATATTATTTTATAGGAAAATCATAATAAAAATTACAGAAGCACAAGAAAACTAGTGATCCCTAGTAATTTCTATGATCCCAAAGGACCATATAATGTTTATTTGTTGGGTTTACCATTGCTTTCACAATGTTTGTAAATTTTGTTGTATCATTAGATTAAATACCACAATATTATTAACTTTGTGATGAATTCTAATTTTTGAAGATAAGTCAAGGGCTTCATTGCATCTTTCTATATTGTTGCTACCATTAAATCTTCAAAATGAATATCATTAAATGAAGTTCTAATTATATTTGATAAATCTATCCCACATATATTATTTTAGAGGTGGTTTCTCCCCCTGTAAAAATTGTACATGTCCCCATGTCTAAGGGTAATAAGAACATTTTAGTTTTGAAACTTTTAAGCCATTGTATTATTTAACTAGCATATTCTAGTAGCTAAAGTATTTTACCAATTTTAAAAATGATCTTAGAACCTATGGGTTATGGGCCCACAATGTAACCTAGGTTAGACTTAAGTAAATCTAGATGCGATATTTTACTTTTATTTTTATTTTTCTAACAATGTATGGATTATAAATATCCTTTAAAATCACTTGTCAACTTCCTAGATACAAAAACTCAAGGTTTTAGTTTTTATAATCCTTTTTAATTTTATAGTAACCAAAATGGAAATTGTAAGTGAAAATGACTATATGGTTATGGTTGAGGCTGAAATGAGTTTGAAAGTCACATCAAATACATTGAAATTGATATTTTCCACTAGCATTGCACAATAATTTCTTTAATCATCTAGAATTGGTTTTCGAATAATCTATGTACAATGATTCATGCCCTAGCCTAATCAAACTTGGAAACTATGGTTGTATCTAATAGTTAATTCCCTATTGCACTTCGTAATAACAAGAGCAACGCCCATTTTCAATAATCTACAAAGACTACAGGGTTTTAGGGCTACTAAATTTTTGAGATGGAAAAAAATTGCAGCCTTTTAAATGAGAATACTAATTGCAAGTTGAAGTTTGTTTTCAGGCATGGGGTAATAAATGTTCAACTATTTTGAAGTTGTTTTTGCAACCTGTTAAATGAAAATTTTGGTCCGATTTGAGATTTGGTTTCAATATATTCCTGTCTTATATTGTTATTTTAATACTTTCTTGTGAATTTGTATGCTAACAACTATGTTATATGAATATTGAGATGAATTTACTCGTGTAAGTGAAACCATATCATTCTTGTTCTTATAAATACGAGGGTAAATTATTTTTAAAATTTTTGATGAGAATTTATCTCATTCATTTTTCAAGATTAAAATCTCTAGTGATTCGCTCATTCACTAAATCCATTAAATACTAAGAACCAGATCTATACTCTCTATTCCCAATCAATAGAAATTAAATACACTAATGACTTACATTCTATACGTAGTCACAATTAGACCAACGCATATAATGTGCAGATTTATTGCAACCTCTATACCTACAGTTTCAAATTTTTCACTCGATGATTCCAAATGTCATAAGTTTTTAAATAATTTTTTATTTCATTTTTTTTTCTTCTTTTTATGGTTTCAAGAAGCAAATTTGTCCTCAAGTGCAATTTTGAGTCTTTAGCTTTAAATATTTCATGAAATAATTTTATTTAAATTATAATATCAAATAGAAATCTTTATGTAACACATTAGGGTTCTAATTTGGGTTGGTAAAATTTTATATATAAAATAATAGTAACCCAAAACTAATAACTAGTAGAGTAAAGATCGTTGAGGCTCTGATACTAAATGTAATGGTACTTTTTCCTTCTGATTTATTAAGTATCAGTAGTAGATTAACCTTTTACCTAAGATAGATAATTTAATATTAAGGTGTTAAATTCACTATTTATTATTAAGTGTTTACACAGTGTTTTAATAAAGTATCAAAGTAATTTATTCAAGTAATGATAAACTAATTACTCAAAATATATAAAACATTGAGATAATAAATAGCAATGGTGGAACATTAGGGCAATGACTATATTAAACTGATTAATACATATTTGTAAATCATGGAGAGGTTGATTTCCTACATGCAGAGGATTAGCTATAGGTATAGGGTTTCCATGCAAAGGAGCTCCAAGAGGACACGGTTCTTACACAGAACCCCACATTCCTTCACAACATGAAATAAACACGGTTCTTACACAAAACCCCACATACCTTCATGACATGAAATAAACATAGCTCTGGCCAGGACACTCTCGAGTGTATGTTGTACCCCGAATTGGACACACACTGTATGCCCCTTCTCCAATGCCTAATGCCCAACCACCAGACCTTAACTATACTCTCTCTTTTGCTTTTTTCAATTTCTTTTTCCCCTACTATTTTCTCCCTCTGTGTCCTTCTTTATTGATTCATAGGTTTTAAATAATGTCTCAAGGGTGGTAACAAAAGTCATAACCCTTCATAATAATTATAATGTCCTTAATTATATTTATTTAATACTATTTATTATAACTCCATTCCACGGGAAAAAGTCCCATAACACCGACAGTGGAAATGATCATAACTAAACCGAAATTACCTCAACTAGTATAGGACACTGAGACAGTTACACCAACATTGTCAAAAAACTCAACTGTGACTGATGATTAGATCAGTGAACCTGAATTTTAGAAGACTGCAAGGTATGTAAGATTAAATCATTCTGAAGATCAAATCATTGGAGATAGGAACAAGAGAGTTATGACAAGAAGAATACTGGTAAATGAAGAGGTATGTTTTATTTCTCAAGTTGAACCGACATCTGTTAATGAAGCTTGTAAAGATAAACATTGGTTAAAGTCTATGGAAGATGAATTAGATCAGATAGAGAAGAATGAAACTTGGACTTTAGTTCCCCGACCCAAAAAAAAAGAATGTTATTGGAACTAAATGATTTTTTATAAATAAACTAAATTAGGATGGTCAATTTATAAGAAACAAGGTTAGACTAGTTTGTAAAGGATACTCTCAAAAGGAAGGAATTGATTGTGGTGAGACTTTTGCACCTGTAGCTAGAATTGAAGCTATTAGACTATTTCTTGCCTATGCAGCATATAAGAACTATAAGCTTTATCAAATGGATTTTAAATGTGCATTTTTGAATGGTGAACTTCAAGAAGAGGTATACATAGAGCAACCTGATGGTTTTTCACTGACAGATGATAAGGATATGGTTTTTAGGTTAAGGAAAGCACTATATGGACTGAAACAAGATCCTAGAGCTTGGTATGCAAGGTTGGATAAATATATTTTGAAGCTTGGTTTTACTAAAGGCAGTGCTGACAGTAATTTATATTACAAGATCACTGATGATGGTATTCTAATTATTGATGATGATATCATTTTTGGAGGAGAAGATAAATTGTACATGGAATTTGCTAACAACATGAAGAATGAATTTGAAATGTCCGTGATTGGTGAAATAAAATATTTATTAGGTTTTTTGACTACTCAAACAGACAAAGGCATCTTTATCTATCAAATAAAGTATCTTATGGAATTTTTGAAGAAGTTTGGTATGGATAATTCCAAATCGGTAAGTACTCCTATGGTGACAAGTGAGAAATTATCTATCAGAGATACATCTACACTGGTAAATTCAACAAGGTATAAGTCTATGATTGGTGGCTTTTATATCTAACTCAGACTAGACCAAATATTATAAATGTAGTAAGTATTGTTTCAAGATATCAAAGTAATCCTAAAGAAAATCATGAAACTGTAGTAAAGAGGATATTTCGGTATCTACAAGGCACAATTGAATATGGGTTATGGTATTTTAGAGATGATAAGTTCACTTTATGTGCATATACAAATTCAGATTGGGCAAGAGATACTGATGACAGGAAGAGCACTTCTAGTGGAGCTTGCTTTCTTGGAAAGAAATTGGTTTCATGGATCAACAAAAAATAGTCATGCATTTATTTATCTACTGTAGAAGATGAATATGTTGTAGCAACAACTAATTGTACACAAGTTCTATGGATGAAGCAAATGTTGAAGGATATTAGGGTAAATTGTAGTGAACTGGTAGTTATCTACTATGATAACTTTGTAGCTATTGTCATGTCTAAAAATCCGGTATTTCACTCTAAGACTAAGCACATATCAATAAAGTATAACTTTCTGAAGGACAAGGTAGAAGAAAAGGAAGTCAAATTGGTTAATGTGAACACAAAAGAGCATATTGAAGATATATTCACTAAACTGTTGTCTAAAGAATCATTTGAGTATTTGAGAGACAGGTTAGGGGTTTATTCCCCTCCGACAGAGACTTGATTGATGCAGTTTGGCATCAGTCTGACATGCATTATCAAAGATACTATTCATTCTGACACTGATGAGTGGTGCTACTACTCAAGGGGAGTAGTCAACTTTGAGATTCACAAAATTTTGATATCTATGTCATATCTCTGGAATTGATGTCAAAGGAGGAGAGATATTGATGTGAAAAAGAAAACTTAAGGAGTTGTTTTTTAGAGCCACATATAGATATCATTCAAAGGGGGAGTTTGTTGGTTGTCTTCCATTGGGAGAGACTTGTTTGGCATTTCTTGGTAATTAGATGTTTTTCACATCTAGTGTTGCCATAAATGCCAAAGGGGGAGATTGTTGGCAATATGGAAGGATTGATTATGTGCTGCATTATGTTTTGTCATTGATGTCAACACTAGCTGATATGGTTGGTTACTGGCAGACCTGTTTTGGTTACCAACATAAGATCTAGTGTTATCGATAGTAGAGACTATCTGTTGGACACTTCCGACATGTTTGGATGAATGGAATACGTTTGGTTCTATGTGTTAAGTTCTTCAAGAGCATGCCTTGGTCAATTAGTATTGACTTGGTGATTGGATGCTATCATACACTCTAGTAAACCCTTACTGGCATAGGTTTAAAGTTTTATCGGCATAGCTTTTGTTGAGAATCTTTGGTAGGATGCATAAGTGGTGTTGGTACAATTTCTATGATGCAGAAGATGATCTCTGATCATGCTTCAACTAGGTGGAGACATTGCTTTGGTGTGGTGGACCCAAAATAGGTCTTGTGCCTATCTAGGTTATGGACTGGTATCATGTTAACGTGTTCACTATGTTGCTCACCAAATCTAGTTAACCCAAATTCACCTACAATCCTTCCATGAAATGGCCAATTTCAATCTATGGAACACATCAGGACTTGGACAACATAACATGGGACCCTAATTGATCCTCCTTCACTTTAGGTTCTGCTAGACCTAGGGGGGACACCCTTTTGATGCATTAAATACAACCAGTTACAAACATATGGCAGCATCAAACAATAAGCAAATAGATCATTCCACAAACCCAACCAATTAGAAACACACTACAGATTGGCTAAATCTATATAAACAATAGAAGAAACAAGGCTTGGAATGAAGAGATCACAACCCCTAAACACAAAGGGAAATAGATTATCTTTAAATCTATATGGATCTGAAAGTATCCCCAAATCCTTCAAAGACTAGTGCCTTGTTCATTGGGCATGGAGTCACACACAAAACTACAAATGCAAATCTTAGCTGCAAACTTGTCTTCCTTATAGGAATATTCCTACATCAATACCTTATACCAATGCATTACTTGATTCATTCACAAAATTATCAGATCTGGGGTACATATTCAATTATTTATGACTGATTACAGAATTTAAAACCTTCATTGAAGGATACCTACAAATAATCATAACAATCTCCTAGAGATGACAAAATCTAGCCTCCTTGAGGACTTAATTTGTAATAATGAAATACAGGCCTAGAGACAATCTTGTGTGAAATTCACTCATGCCTAACATAAGTAAAACCTACAACCAGAAAGCAATCTGCCATACTACAATGTAATCTCTATACCCTGAAGAGATCCATAGAATTTGACAAACTTGGGTCAAGAAATTCAGAACTGGGAACCATGAAATTTGGAGCATTTCTCCAAAAATTATGGAACCCTTACAATTGAGAAGAAATGGGAATATGAAGGAAGGGGGAAAAAACCAAAATGCATCATCAGAAGTTGCCATGTGTCCCCTTTTCCCTAATTGCAAAAATATCTCCTCTTCTTCCTATGTAAACTTCTCTCAAAATATCTCATGTTTGTTGAAACAAACTACATGACTAGATTCCTCATCCTCAGAGCTTTTCGATGATATATAATACTTGCCATTTCAGGTATAAAATACCCTCTGAGTAAATTAATCTTGAATAGCAAGCCATCATTTAAATTTTCTGATTTTACTCTATAGTTGAAACTATATATTTAACCTTAATTTTTTGCTTGATTTTTCATCTGACACCCTACCACGTGGCAGCTTATGATTCACTCATAGGGTCCACTAGGATGACACCTCACCTATCTGCCACTTCAGCCATGTCATCACCACCTCACCGGGTCCCGTCGGCTAGAACACCACTTGTACCAGCCACATCATCGGTCGCTGGGTCACGATGGTTAACCGACGAGCACATTCACTTCGCAACATGGCGACCATTGTTGATCTTCTATGAACTTGCTCGATCTTTACCATGTCCTTTTCCATACATGCTTGGTCGCTGAGTCACGATGCTTAACCAGCGAGCATCTTCGCCTTGCAACATAGCAACCGCCATCCACATGGAGTCCACCTGATCGACAGCCAGCCTCCTCGCCTTGGGATTTGCATACACAAGCATGGGGTCCATTGGGCATCAGCCAACACCTTGCGTCAAAATCCTTCAAGGCTTTGACACTATCATTATGTGGGGTATTACTTTTAAATACAAAAATTATCCATTCCCCAGCCAATGTGGGATATATGCTTCTGCACGGGACTACAATTTTGAAGCAATTTCTAAGTGTTTTCATGGTGCCTTTGACCTACTATGAACTGCATTTATTTGAAGATTTTGAAAAGTCTCTCCTCCACCATCTACGCCATCTGCATCTGCTTGAAGGTTTCTATTGCCTTTTACCTCATGTTCTGCACTCTCCATACACCACGCAGAAGGGAACTTGGCCTACATCTGGCAATTGCATTTCTTGGAAGTTACTGAAGCATTTTCAACATAGAGAGGATGTTGGTAAAGTCATGGAATTTGGCTTACACCTGCCACATTGCATTTTGATTAAAGTTTTAGATGCCCATTTACATGCCACGCAGGAGAGAATGGTTGTGCAACTGCCAATGCATTCACTGAAATTTGTATGCCCTTGTCTGCCACGCCATAATGCTTTTACCTTCACACGTGGGAGGGCTGAGCTATAAGCCTGAATACATTTGCATTTTTTCTTAAAAGCTTCTGAGCATTAGTCCACACCAAATAGTTTTTGTTAATGTCATCAGTCGATGGTTGCTCTTCCATGAACGAGACCACATGTTTGAATTGAATACACACTGCATCCATGGAATATGAACATGTCTTTTCTCATCTAGATCCATCACCCTAATTAAATGCTTCAAGGCATCATTGTCACCACTTTTAGATTATCCAAGTGGACAAATGAAGCTAGTTTGATTCCATCAGCGATCCAAAAACATTCTACTCCACTCAGAGTTGCGAAAAAAAGAACATCCCTGCATTGACACCTATCACATCCTAGGTCACAATAAGATCAGGCATCTTTTCATAGTTCATATCTCCCATAATTAAATACAAAAAATCTTCAAGAGATATGTTTGGATCAGTCACCAAGGAATCCATTGTTTCCGCCAATCACCATAAAATTAATGCACGGGCATGAGCCAGGTCGGGCCCCAAAGTGGGCCTAACAAAAAAAAAATTTGTTTTCATGCAACTGACCCTTTAAAATACCTCAGGAACCTTGAAAATGCCTATGGAATTGATTGGTACAGTTTTCAGATCATCAAACTAACTTTTTGCAACTTTCAGGTGCTTGCACCACATTTTTGCATTTAATCCCAAAGATGTAATTTTCAAACTTGTCAAAACACCTTTCTGGACCTTGCAAACTGACAGGCATGTACTCTGATATACAAACATAAACTCTACCAATCCATTTCTTAAGAAGAATCCTGAGTGAAGAAATATTAATGGTCAAAGATGACCAACTGGCTTTGTTAGCAATGCGAACCTGATAAAGTCAATGCACAAGGAACTCATGATGCCTTTCTTAAAAATATCAAATGATCTCTGTAGACCCTCAAAACTGAGGCATAGGTACCTTGAAGTACAAATCAAAACTTAGAATTCTCAGTTCCACCAGGAAGCTGATAGGGTACAAATAGTGCACTCATGAAAATAGGCACTTTAGTTGATGTAGCAAAGAAAATACGGAACACTGAATGAGGTGGCTCAAGAAACCCTTTTGAAAACTGATCAAATGGATTGGAAGAAGCTTGAAATTTGAAACATAGCTTGTCTTTTATACCAGAAATAACCTAGAAAAAACATTCTGACATGACATTCACCGAGGCATCTTTTACAAATGTGCAAAGCGAGGCTCTGACTAGCTGTCGAAACAGGGACTTGTGCAAACCATAAACTGCAAATGGATTGAGCTTACCAAACTAATCAAATGGATTCACATGGACTTGAAATTTTGTATGTGGACTCCATTTTATGCATAGAATTCAGTGCACTTTGAATTTCACCATGACGATTAATAGGGAAAAAGTTATAGGAGCTCAAAGTAGGCTACTTAATAAAATCTGCATTTGTACCTAACATGGACTTTCACCTCACCCCTTGAAAAGGGTACCTGATAAATTGACCCAAACTGAATTTTGAGAGTTGAAAAACACTTCATAGGCTAAATGAAAGGTGTACAACAAGTTTCAAAGATTTACCTCTTGATGATTAACTGGCTCCATTTTATATGCCCTCAAAGTAGGCCTATTAGGTTGGTTCATTAGGTGGTCATTTGAAAGTGTAGATGCAAAATTTTGAAATGGGCCTCAAAACTTGACTCAAATTTAATGAGTCCCAACAATGGCTCTAACTGGGGATGGTTGATTGCAAGATCAACACAAGAATTCAGGATCTATGGTAGAGCAGACCACCCAAAAAACAGAAAACTTCTCTTCTCTTCTAAAAAACAAAGGGTTCCTTATTCTACCCAAACAATAGGGCACTTTATTGAAAACCACACAACTGAAGAAAAGTAACTGTACAAAATATACAAACATACTTATGACTGATTATAAACTACCCCAAATAATCTTAGCATTTACCTCTGTCAAAAATCTTATTCTCATCACCTGATGTCATGATCCAAACAAAGGCACCTTTCAACAACAACTGAGCATAATCCTTATAATCAACCCCTTTCATCTCATTACCACAACAGCTGGTGTGCACACCTTTTGCCTAATTTTGAACTTTGTAATCACACACTATTTCAACAAAGGTAAAATCATGAGACAAATCACTATAGGGGCCTTCCCACAAGCTACAATACATTTCACTATCCCAATCAACTCTATCCTTTGCAAGGGCATCATCATGCTTAATTTCAAAAATAAAACATTCATTCTGATCATTGTAGTTCTCATCAACACATGCCTTGTTATCATTTAAATTCATAGAATGAGGAACATTAATAACCAATTGACACAAACAAGGAACATAAACATTTTGGTCTAGATGTGGTACTTCACTATGCTGATCACACTTTATTTTATCCTTGTTTATCAAACTCAATACATCTGCATCCTCAATATCCCATTCATGGAAAAGAATGCATACCTCTAGCTGAAGCAAATCCTCAGCTAAGTCTTTCTCATTCAAACTTACATCCACCTGAAAAACTTCCATTTGTGGTCTGATGTAATCATCACACAACCTGTGACTCTTATCTTCATCATGAAGTAAATTTGTATAATACATGCTACTGTTGTTTGGAACTTCATCAGCATAACAAACTTGTTCAATACAAGGGGAAACTTAAGCATTTTCATCAATGAGGTCAGCACTATGAACATTCATATCAAAGGCAAAGAACTCTATATCTGGTTCAAGCATACCATCAACATTAACATCCTCTTCATGGTATGTCAAACTTTGAAAACATTCAAATATAGGTTCATTTAAATCTGAAAATGAAACTTTAACTGTACTTTCACATATGTTTTTATCTTCAAAAATACTTTCATTTTCAGATTCATAGCTGAGATATATAACTTGGTCTCCTCTTATATCATCTTCAGACGATGAATAATAAGAACTCTCATAAGTATCCTAAGCTACATAACTGGCATTCATTTGTTGATCATAAGAAGATGAAAAACTTATGTCAAAACCACTCTTGTTCTGAAATTGATCTTTGCTATTCATTTGTATACCTTCAAAGTGTTGAAAATCAAACTCAGTGTCCTCATAATTAGCAGCACCACTCCATTCTGAAACACATTCATCACTGGGTATATTTGCATTGAAAACACCATCAACATCATCCACAATTTCATTTTCAATTTTATCAGACTTAATCAAATCTTGATTTACATCATATTGCACATCCTTGTGTGACAAAATCATGGGCTGATTAGTAAATTCTTTGTTTGAACACATTGTATCATTATCATCATTCACATAATCAGCAACACTTAGTGATCCCTCAATATTTGGTACTTCAACATCAAATACTTTATCAGCATGCAAAAACTAATGGTCATCACCATCATTATTTTCATTAGCATTATCCTTGGGAGATGTATGATTAACTTCATAATTTACAACCACATAATCAACATAACTGACATACAAATCAAATGGTTCATATCCTTTATATATATATATATCTATCTTTGTAACAACTTTATCTCAAAACTTCCACTGATCATTCCATCATTACTGTGAGAGACAACCGACATTGACAACAGAGATTCTTGACTCTCATTTAAAATTGAAGCACATATATCAGCAAGACCATTTTGAATAGCAAAACTTGACATGTTTTGACAAGGGGTATTTTGCTTGGCTTCACATTTACTTTCACCATTGAAGGTGTTTGGACAAGAAACAACAACAGACAAAAATCTCTTTGAGATCCCAAATTTTAAGTTATTTTCAATGTCCCTAGCTATGTTAAAAGCTTCATGCAAAGTTTTAGGTTCTTTGTTTCTCAATAAGAAACCCATCTTCTCGTCAAAGGCACTCATATAAATTTCCAAACATACTTTATCATCGAACTTATACTTGTTGGAAATTTTAGACAATGTTTATGAAAACCTGATATTAAATGCTGGGACCAATTCATCCTCTTTGATTTGTATGTACATGAATTCTCTCAGCATATCATAATCACTTACCTTTTCAGCAAATTGGTCTATAAAGTCTATTGTTAACTCATCCCCTGAGGAAATACAATTTACTGGCAAAAAAGAGAACCAATCCCTTGCATCCTCTTTCAGTGACTAGAAAAATAATTTCATGCGCACATCTTCTTGACAAACTTCAAAATCTCCCATCAAGTCTGAAAACCTTTTCAAATGTAGATGTGCTGATTCTGATTTCTTCCCACTGAATATTGGCAAATGTTTTCTAATTTCTGTGGGTATGGGATTTGGGTAGCTCGGAATACCTTCAAAGTTTAAAGCAACATAATGGTTTATTTTAAAACTTCTCTTATAACATGATTATGAAATTTCACCAAACATGGCTCTATGTGGAAATGTACCTAGCTGAAAAACTTCACTACACATTTCTATTTGCTTCCACAAATGATTATACAACTTTGTGTAGAATAACAAAAAACTCAAGCATATATCATCAACATGATCTATTCATAACATTGCTTGACATAAAGTCTTTCCAAATTTGCATACTATGGAAGAACATATATGCTAGAAACTTTAGGAAAATAGATGCAAATAAGTTTGTTTCCCTCTTTACTAGTGTTGTTCACTTAATGGGAAAACTACATTACTCATTCAAATTTTCAAAAGAAATATATTGCATTGAAACTTCTGAAAATACTTGGATATTTGCAGCTATAAAACTTGTAGATCTGAACATTTACTTCAACTTTCAATGTGGTCTTTTACCTCAGAGTTGCCACCTCTTGCATAGAGGAACAATTTTGAACACAAAGAGTTGATCTCCTGCAATTCATAACTTACCCTTCTTCAAATATGCTGCAATAAACACTCTTACAGGCCACAAACACATGGATCTGGAAAATTACACCAAATCTATGTGTATCTTTCTTTTGTACTTTCTTATCAAACTTCTATGATGAAGAATCTATGTGCAAATCTTCATTAGTAGTGACAACCCATATCTCTATACTATATATCAAACCATAAAAACCTTATGCAATACTAATTACATAGACATTTAGCACTGGTATGAGCCATGGAGTCGCCACCCAATAAGGAATTGGGGAAAAAATTGCATACATCTGCAAGGATCTGCTCACAACTCAACAATATAAATTTACTATTACTCCTTCATAAAATATGACATGAAATAACATATCATTTTACAGATCCAGAACAATAAACACTCTCTTCACCATAAAATTATTTTTAACTCTATGCATATACAATGGACAAACTAACTAGATGAAATTATGCAATTTTTAGGCAGCTTCCCCAGCAGAGTCACCATTTTTGTTGTTCATCAAATCTAGTTAACCCAAATTCACCTACAATCCTTCTATGAAATGGCCAATTTCAATCTATGGAACACATCAGGACTTGGATAACATAACATAGGACCCTAATTGATCCTCCCGCACTTCAGGTTCTGCTAGACCTAGGGGGGACACCCTTTTGATGCATTAAATACAACCAGTTACAAACATATGGCAACATCAAGCAATAAGCAGATAGATCAGTCCACAAACCCAACCAATTAGAAACACACTATAGATTGGCTAAATCAAACAATAACAATAACAATATCCTTGAGATGACAAATTCTAGCCTCCTTGAGGACATAATTTGTAATAATGAAATACAGGCTTAGAGACAATCTTGTGTGAAATTTACGCATGCCTGACATAAGTAAAACCTACAACTAGAAAGCAATATGCCATATTGCAATGTAACCTCTATACCCTGAAGAGATCCATAGAATTTTACAAACTTGGGTCAAGAAATTCAGAACTGGGAACCATGAAATCTAGAGCATTTCTCCAAAAATTTTGGAACCCTTGCAATTGAGAAGAGATGGGAATATGAAGGAAGGGAGAAAAAACCAGAATGCATCAAAAGTTGCCATGTGTCCCCTTTTCCCTAATTGCAAAAATATATCTTCTTCCCATGGAAACTTCTCTCAAAATATCTCATTTTTGTTGAAACAAGCTACATGACTAGATTCCTCATCCCGAGAGCTTTCCGATGATATATAATACTTGCCATTTCGGGTAAAAAATACCCTCTGAGCAAATTAATCTTGAATAATAGGCCATCATTTAAATTGTCTGATTTTACTCTATAGTTGAAACTGTATATTTAACTTTAATTTTTTGCTTGATTTTTCATCTGATACCTTGCCACATGGTAGCTTGTGATTCTCTCATAGGGTCCACTGGGATGACACCTCACCTATCTGCCACTTGTCGGCCATGTCATCGCCACCTCAGCGGGTCTTGCCAGCTGGACCGCCACCTGTACCAGCCACATCATCGATCGCTGGGTCATGATGGTTAACTAACAAGAACCTTTGCTACACAACATGGTGACCACCATTGATCTTCTACAAACTTGCTTGATCTTTACCGTGTCCTTTACCGCACATGCTTGGTCACTAGGTCGTGATGCTTAACTGATGAGCATCTTCGCCTTGCGACATAGCAACCACCATCCGATCGCATCAAACCTGCTCACCGGTTAACTCACCATTTCTCTACAAAATTTACCTTGGGAACCTTGCACATGTGGGGTCCACTTGGTCGCCAGCCAGCCTCCTCTTCTCAGGATTTGCATACACGCGTGTGGGGTCCACTGGGTGTCAACCAACACCTTGCGTCAAAAGTCTTCAAGGCTTTGACACTATGGTTATGTGGGGTATTACTTTTAAATACAAAAATTATCTATTCCCTAGCCAATGTGGGATATATGGTTCTGCCTAGGACTACAATTTTGAAGCAATTTCTGAGTGTTTTCATCGTGCCTTTGACCTGCTGTGAACTGCATTTGTTTGAAGTTTTTGAAAAGTCTCTCCTCCACCTTCTACGCTATTTGCATCTTCTTGAAGGTTTCTATTGCCTTTTACCTCATGTTCTGTGCTCTCCATACACCACATAGAAGGGAACGTGGCATGCATCTGGCAATTGCAATGCTTGGAAGTTACTGAAGCATTTTCAACACAAAGAGGATGTTGGAAAAGTCATGGAATTTGGCTTACACCTACCACATTGCATTTTGATTAAAGTTTAATATGCCCATTTACATGCCATGTAGGAGAGAATGGTTGTGCAACTGCCAATGCATTCACTGAAATTTGTATGCCCTTGTCTGCCATGCCATAATGCTTTACCTTCACACATGGAAGAGATGGGCTATAAGCCTAAATACATTTGCATTTTTTCTTAAAATCTTCTGAGCATTAGTCCACACCAAACAGTTTTCGTTAATGTCATCAGTTGATGGCTGCTCTTCCATGAAGGAGACCACATGTTTAAATTGAATACACACTGCATCCATGGAATACGAACATGTCTTTTCTCATATGGATCCATCGCCCTAATTAAATGCTTGAAGGCATCATTGTCACCACTTTTAGATTATCCAAGTGGACGAATGAAGCTAGTTTGATTCCACCAACAATCCAAAAACATTCTACTCCACTTAAAGTTGCGAAAAAAAGAACATCCCTGCATTGACACCTCCTCTGTCACAATAAAATCAGGTATCTTTTCATAGTTCATATCTCCCGTAATTGAATACAAAACATCTTCAAGAGATATGTTTGTATTAGTCACCAAGGAATCCATTGTTTACGCCAATCGCCATAAAATTAATGCACGGGCATGAGCCAGGTCGGGCCCCAAAGTGGGCCTGACTAAAAAATTTTCATTTTCATTCAACTGGCCCTTTAAAATACCTTAGGAACCTTGAAAATGCCTATGGAATTGATCGACACGGTTTTCAGATCATCAAACTAACTTTTGCAACTTTGAGGCGCTTGCACCACATTTTCGCATTTAATCCCAAAGATGTAATTTTCAAATTGGTCAAACCACCTTTCTGGACCTTGCAAATTGATAGGCGTGTACTCCGATATACAAAAATAAACTATACCAATCCTTTTCAAAAGATGAATCTCGAGTGAAGAAATATTAATGGTCAAAGATGACCAACTAGCTTTGTCAGCAATGGGAACCTGATAAAGTTAATGCGCAAGGAACTCATGATGCCTTTCTTAAAAATATCAAACGATCTCTGTAGACCCTCAAATCTGAGGCATAGGTACCTTGAAGTACAAATCAAAACTTAGAATGCTCAGTTCGATCGGGAAGCTGATAGGGTACAAATAGTGCACTCATGAAAATAGCCACTTTAACTGATGTAGCATTGAAAATATGGAACACTAAATAAGGTGGCTCAAGAAACCCTTTTAAAAACTAATCAAACGAATTGGCAGGAGCTTGGAATTTGAAAAATAGCTTGTCTTTTATACCAGCAAGAACTCAGAAAAACCATTCTGACATGACATTCACCGAGGCATCTTTTACAAATGTGCAAAGTAAGGCTCTGACTAGCTATCGAAACAAGGACTTGTGCAAACCATAAACTGCAAATGGATTGAGCTTACCAAACTGAGCAAATGGATTCACAGGGACTTGAAATTTTGCACGTGGACTCACTTTTATGCATATAATTTAGTGCACTTTGAATTTCACCGTGACGATCAACAGGCCAAAAGTTATAGGAGCTCAAAGTAGGCTACTTAATAAAATCTGCATTTGAACCTAACATGGACTTTCACCTCACCCCTTGAAAAGGGTACCTGATAAATTGATCCGAACTGAATTTTGAGAGTTGCAAAACACTTCATAGGGCAAATGAAAGGTTTACAAAAAGTTTCAAATCTTTACCTCTTGATGATTAACTGGCTCCATTTTACATGCCCTCAAAGTAGGCCTATTAGGTTGATTCATTAGGTGGTTATTTGAAATGGGCCTCGAACTTGACTCAAATTTAATGAGTCCCAACACTCTACACGTTACCAGGATGATTTATGGATTGGTTATTGTTGTTTTTGTCTAAAGCTGACATGGTATATCATTGTAATATGGATGTATGTAATGATCTTATTGTAATATCTTTTAGGTGGCCAACCTAATTGGTTTAGGCCTTAGGGTTTGTATAAATATATGTAAGATCTCATTGTTATTCAAGGTAATGGACATGGAAGAAATATAATGTGCGAATATTGTAGTATCATTCAGGTAGAGGATAAGGTTGATCATTGAAGAACAAATTGGGTTTATGTAGGAGGTCAAAGGCCTCCAGTATTGAGCTTAACCGGGACTGTAATCAGGCATGGTAGATGCTATCTCTGGCAATTCATTCTACTAGATCATTGTCCAGTTATCTTGAGGTGGTTTTAACCCCTCTGTAGTCAGTGAGACTCTTTTGTAATGAGCAGTACACTCTAGGCAGTGTGCCTTCCTGCATGTGCAGGCCTCTCATTGTATCACATACTTTCTGTAGAAGTATCATCTGACTGTGGGTAGGCTTCCCACCGTGGTTTTTCCCTTTATCAAGTTTTCCACATACAAATCATGGTGTTATGTGGTATGGTTGCATTGTGTTGATTATCTGTTTCATTTTTGTGTTGCAATGTTTTACCGATATCTGTTTCTGCTATTCCAGTTTTTAATGTTTATATGCTCCGGTTTAAGGTTGTAAAGTGGATTAATTGATATAATTTGTTAATAACTGGTTCACCCCCCCTCTCAGTTGTTCACCGATTATCCCAACAATTACTCTCTCCTTCTCACTTCTCTCGCCCTCTCCTTTTTGTATACTTCCCTATGCCTCTCATTGTCTCCTCTGAATTTTTTTGCTAGAGATGAGAAGGAAATGCAGAGAGACTAGTCTAGATCTTAGGGAAGAGAGAGTGACATATAGGAGGAAATTATGAAGAGGTAGAAATATAAGCACCTTGTACAGCTTGAGAGAAAAAATGAGGTATTCAATGACAATTACAAATATAGGTCTAGAGAGAGATGTATAAATATGGACAAAAGAGAGGGAGGAAGAAACAAACAGGTGGATTCATAGGTTTAGAAGAGAGAGGTGGAGAAAGGAACAAACACATATAACATGGTTTATCAAAATTTATCAAAATCAATAAATTTTCTAAATTTTCTATTATTAATTACTTATTTAGTTTATTTTGAGATGATTGTTACAAAAAGTTCACGCAATAGGGAAATCATATGAAAAAGTCATGAGCTTTTTATGTTTTTTAAGGATGAATTTAAATGATTATAATTATTTTTTAAAACAAAATATTGAAAATATACCTAATCCATATCATAGATATCTGAATTACCTTTCCAACGCCTATAAAAAATCAAAATTTCAATATAAAACACAAAAGTTATGCCCAATTTACTAAAATATGTTTATTTTTATTTTTTCAAAATGGATATCCGATGCCCAATTTACTAAAATATGTACAAGTCAAGGGGGAGTGGCTCTCATTAGGGACCGAGACCCAAAGTGGTCACTAGGGTAGCTCAATGAGAGTTTTGTAATCAAGTGAAAATTTAAAATAATAAACTGGGGAGGGTAGCTAGTTCACATTAATTAATTTTAAGTTGTTTCCTCTCTTACGCTCGAGTGCTTGTTTACAACTGAGGTTAGTAGAGAAGGCTTGGAATGGATTCCACCAATCTTGTCCTTTTGAAAGGTTGGTGTGGTCCACTAGTTTTTGTATGGGGGTCGGGGGTTAGGAGAGGTCACTAAGGTAATCCAGGAAGGAGGTCAAGACATAGTGAAGAATCAGTAGGGTAACTCAAGACAACCTAGTGATGAGACTCTTCTCTATTTCATACCTAGTGGTTCCACTTGGATTTGTCCTTCTATTGATCTTAGACTTGTGGGTCTCTTGTGATTGTAGTCTTGTGAGCCTTGTGAGAGTCTTTGTATCATATTCTTCTTCCTTTCATCTCTTGGGTATGACTCATGTTAGATACAATACATCACTGAGAGGGGGGTGAATAAGTGGTTATCAAACTTTTCCCTTAAACTATTCTATGTGAGCATACTAGTTATCAGATCTAACTTAATGCAAACTTACTGGTTAGTGGGGAGACCAACACAAATGCATTCACACAAGAAGGGCATCACATAACACCACCATATACAAGGAAAACCCAAGATGGGAAAAACCTCGGTGAGAAATGTTGTTGAAGTCTACAACTCCAATCCAGCCTCATAATGAAATCTCTATTACAATGTTTAGGGAACCAACCCAAGGAGCTACAACCCCTGACTTGTTTATGTGCTACAACTCAAAGGAGAGACAACCCCTAATTCAGGGGACCAACCAAGGGAAAACCAACCCCTAACTGATTTATGGGCTACAACCCAAAGGAGCTACAACCCCTGCACCGAGCTACAACTCAGTAATCACACAGATGGCTTCAAATACAAAAGTAGTTATTCCATTACAAGTGAGTCTTGTAACCATTTCATATACATTACTCTGTTGGTGAGACACCTTCTCTGCTACACCAATGCACCTCTCCTACTGCTCTCATATGTTGTTGTATTGCCGGTAAACTCTACCACTTCACCTCTACTCTTTTTCCGCTCTACTAGAACTCCTCCTCACTACTCTACTCTTTAGTCCTTGTTGTTCACCAAAAGTGATAACCCAAGAACACCTGCAAATCTTTCTATGAAATGACCAATTTTAGTCTACAAAACACATCAGGGCTTGGATAACATAACATAGGACCCTAATTGATCCTCCTGCACTTCAGGTTCTGCTAGACCTAGGGGGGGACACCCTTTTGATGCACTAAATACAACAATTACAGACACATAACTGCATCAACACTAAACAGATAGATCATTTCACAAGCTCAACATGTTAGGAAACATTACAGATTGGCTAGATCTGTACAAACAATAAGATGAAACAAAGCTTAGAAAGAATGGAACACAAACACCCCTAAACATGAAGGGAAATTATATTTATCTTTTTAAATGTATATCTGAAACCATCCCCAAACTTGCAAGACTAGTGCCTTGTTCATTGGGCAACAGAGTCACACACAAGACTACAAATATGAATCATAGATGCAAGTTTGTTTTTCATTACAACATATCCCTACACTAATACCTTGTACTAATGCATTACTCAATCCATTCATAAAATTATTAGACCTGGGACATATTTCATTATTTATGACTGATTATAGAATTTAAACTCTTCATTGAAGAATGCCTACAAACAATCATACAATCTCCTTGAGATGACAAATTATAAGCCTCCTTGAGGATTCAATTCATAACAATTAAATGCATACACAGAGACAATATCATGGGAAATTACTCATGCCTTACACAAGTAAGACTTGCAACTAAAACCACATTCACAACACTGCCATGCAATCTCTATACCCTAAAACCAAACAGAAGCATTTACAAACTTGGGTCAAGACATTCAGAAAGTGGAAACCATCAAATCTGGAGCATTTTCCAAATTTCTAAAACCCTTACAACTGAGAAGAATTGGGAATAAAAAGGGAGAGGGAACCAAATCAAATATTCAACTGAATTGCCAAGTGTCTCCTCTCTAACTGAATTTTACTCTCGACAAAACTGCTTCCAAAATATCCCACATTTGTCAAAATTAACCCCATAATCCGATTCCTCACTCCGAGAGCTTTTTGAAAACATATAACACTTTATATTTTGGCCAAAATTTAGACCCTGGGCAAATTAATTCCCCAATGTGCACATCATTTAAATTTTTTAATTATTTAATATAGTTTAAACTATATCATTAACTAATTTTAATTTTAATTTTTTGCCTCTAATGTGTTCTGACGCTTTGCCATGTGGCGGCCTCCGATTAGCTGATGGGGTTGACTGGACGCCACCTGGGATGACACCTCATCATCACCACGTCATCTACTTTGTCACTGCCACTTGGCTGCCACGTGTACACCACTTCAACACCACGTCATCGCCACCTAGGCGCCACCTCACTGGGACCCGCTTGCTGGACCACTAACTATACTCGCCACTTGGCTTTCACAAATTTGCAGGGTGTAACTCGCGTGCATCTTCCTTTCACGAAATAGCGTGCACCGTTGATCCATGTCAAACCTGCTCACTCATTAACCCGACCTTTCTCTGCAAAATTCTGCCTGTTTGCCTTGGGAAGCATGCCTGTGTGGGGTCCACCTGGTCACCGCTCAGTCACCTCCTCTATCGCCTTGGGATCCATGCTCGCATGTGGGTCCACCTTGGGTGCCCATAGGCACCATCCATCAAAAGCCTTTATGGCTTAGACATATTACTACTATAAGGATTTACATTTAAACATTTAAAAATGCTCTCACCTAGCCAATGTGGGACAAAACGTTTTGCCTGGGAATGCCTTTTTGAAGCTTTTCCTGAGTTTTTAATGGCGCCTGATTGCATTTGCTTTAAAATTTCAATGTCTCTTTTCACCACCACAGAGAGGAAGCTAGCAAAGAATGGTGGGGAGTGGGCTTTACAATAGCCAAGTGCATTTGCTTCAAGTTTTTGCTACTGCCAAACATCAACATGAGCATTTGCTTTGCTCTTGACTGGCATTTATTTGTTTTTGGCAGCCTTCCTCATCTCCACATCCAGCAGGGAGGTCTTTTGCAGTTAAAGTCTACAACCACACAATGGTCCACCTTCTAGCTCACATGCAACAAAGGAATTTGGCACATACACCTGCCATTGTGCATTCACTGGAGTTTACAAAGTCTTCTCTTTGTCAAACTTCAAGCATGGAGGATGTTGTCAAAGTCATGAAATTTGGCTTACACCTTCCACATTGCATTTATTTGGGAATTCCTTTACCCACGTGACCTACCAATTTGCATTGGACTATTTGATTTCACACCATTTCCATGCTGAAGGAGGCTGCAGGAGGGAAGTCTTTTACCAGCAGATTGCATTTCACTAAGTTTAAGGTTTATCAAACCTTTCCCAGCCATACATTTCTCATTTACCATATGCACTTCAAGAAACAACTCATGTGCAGCAAGGGAGATGATAGCTCTGAGCCTGCCAATGTGCATTTTACAAAATTTAATGTGCCCAATCTGCCATTTCTGTTTGCATTTGTTTGAAAGCTTTTGCCAAAGCCACACACAGCAAGGGAGGATTCATAGCTGCACACTTGCTATTTAATTTGCTTGAAAGTTTTTATCGATTGCCTCCTTACCATGCCACGTAGAAGCCTGGAGTGCCCAATGGCATTTGTTATTTCAAGTTTTTTGCTGCTGTAGCTTCACATGGGGAAAGAGGTCTGCTGTTTGCATTGGCTGGAGTTTTAAAATGCACTCCCATACATCACACACAAGAAGGAGAATGCTGGGAAGGTTGTGGAATTTGGCTTTCAACCTCCCAAATTACATTTGGTTGAAAGGTTTAATGGCTTTTCACATGCCAATACATTTAATTTGAAAGTTTAAATGGTCTTCTCACACCATGGCTGCCAAGTGCATTCACATTTTTTAATGCTCTTCTTTGTCGTTGAAGGAGGATTTGGCTCCAAACTCGCCAATTTTAAATTGCCTGAAGTTCATAATAACATCTTGAACTCTTATGACATGCCTCATGATTATAATCCATATTTAGATATTCTAAAAATCTCTTAGTGAACAAAGTCGCCAATAAACTAATACGACACAGGCATGAGCTAGGTCGGGCCCCAAAGTGGGTCCGACTAAAAATTTTTTTGTTTTCATGCAACTAACCCCTGGAATGCTTCACGGACCTCAAAAATACCTCCGGAAATGATCGGCATCATTTTCGGATCATTAATCCGCATTTTACAACCTTCAGGCAATTACGCCACAATTTTCGCATTTAATCGCGAAGACGTAATTTTCAAGCCTGTCAAAACATCTTTCTGGAGCTCGCCATCTGACAGGCACGTACTCTGATATACAAGGATGACTTCTACCAAACGGTTTCTCAAGATGAGTCCCAAGCAAAGAGATAATAATTTCTAAAAATGCCCAACTGGCTTTGTCGACATTGCGGACCTGATGAAGTCAATGTCCTGGCAACACAAGACGCCTTTCTCAAAAATATCAAACGACCTCCGTAGGCCCTCAAATTTGAAACATAGGTACCTTGAAGTACATATTAAATCTTTGAATCCTTAGTTTGATCACCAGACTGACAGGATGCAAACGACGTGGTCACAAAAATGGCTACATTAACTGATATATCACTAAAAGTGCGGATAACTGAAAATGATAGCTAAATGAATCCTTTTGAAAACCGATCAAACGGATTGATAAAGGCTTGAAATTTGAAACGTAGCTTATCATTTATACTGAAATCAACCCAGAAGAAACACTTTGGCATGACACTTACTGAGGCAATTTTTACAATTGTGCAAAACAGGGCTCCGACTAGCTGTCGAAACAGGGACTTGCCAAAACACACAAACTGCAAATGGATTCGGCTTTGAAAACTAAGCAAATGGATTCGTCAAGACTTGAAATTTTGCAGGGTGACTCACATTAATTCATACAATTGAATCCATTTTTAATTTTTTCATGACGATCAACAGGGCAAAAGATGTAATTGCTCAAAGAAGGCTACTCCATAAAATTTGCATTTGTGCCTAAAATGCACTTCCAGCTCACCCCTCAAAATGGGTACCTCATAAACTTATCCAAATTGAATTCTAAAAGTTGCACATCACTGAATAGGCCAAATGAAAGGTGTGGGACATGAATCCCGAGCCTTACCCTCTGAAAATCAACTGGCTCCATTTTACCCCCTTGCTAACTAGGCCATTCAAACTGACTTATTTTATTCATTCAGAAATGCCAAGAAATTTTTTGAAATGGGCCTATAAACTTGACTCAGTTTTAATTAGTCCCAACAATCCTCTCAACTGCTTTCCTACTGGTACAAGAACATACTGATTATCTCCTTAGATGCACCCTAGCTGCTATATCGATTGCTCAAACCATACTGGTTAACCCTCTATTAAACCCTATCAGTTGTTTAAACTTCACTCACTCTGTCACTATTCTCTTCTGCTATTTTTACCTAGACTGATCTAACTCTCTCATGTAGCACTCAATCACTTCGCAACAACCCTATCTTCTTCTCTTTAGTAGAACTTCACAATATCTTTGGCTCGCATATTTATAACCTGCTTTACCCGCCAAAAGCCAATTCAAATCATAGGCGGTTGGGGTTTCCCCATCAGCCTTGAGGAAAACCAAATCCAATCAATCTTGTTCAATCGGATCATCCAGACAACTATTTGCTCATCATCGCCATTGCCGTGCCTTCTTGATCATGCCTTCTATCTTGGGCAATCTCCTTTTTACTCTGTCAGCTGATTTATTAGTCAATCACCAAGATTGATCTTGCAGTTTCCTTCATCCACCCCAATCTCCTCAATCACTCTGACCTGGCTTTCTTTTGTCTTCCAAACCTCAAGCCTCAAACCTCTGCAACAGTTTGCAACACATCCCATGATTTATGGGATCTACCATTAATGTCGGTCAACTCTACAACTACCTCATCGGTACACATTCCATCTACCGCAACATGGAAGTCTACCACCTTTACTCCAGGTGGCATCCATATCAACCAACTACCAGCTTGGATCGGTGTGTTGATTCAGACATGATTACCGACCAGATGCTAAACCAGTTCTTCTTTTCTGTCGGTTTACTAACCCTGCTGCTATCTTACACTTTATCGGATAACTCCTCATTTTTGCCCTTTGCTGAACTGTCAGTGGAACTCCTTAACTGGTCACCAGACATGTCTATCCATAGAATTCTCATTCTCATTAGGTAGAGTCACATCTCTTAGCCTCTTTTCTTCCTTACCAGTTCTCATGCTTACCAATAGCCATCTTGATGACAACATGTCATCATCCTTTAGTGGTTTCCAACTAAGGCATCTTTATGCCAATTTAATTCTCTATTTTCAGCTCTACCACTTTGCCTCCTTCATCATCTTGAATAACATCTCTTCTAGTTTTTTAAGGTGACAAACTCATCACACTTCACCCATTTCGACATCCCAACATGCCTTCTCTGTCAATCTAGTGCATAACTCTGATTTTATGCACTTGAGGCATTCCTTCGATTCACCAGTAGAACTAGTGTGAGCCTTCAAACACCTACCTTTTCCTCATCTACCTTATCTCATGGAACTATGATGCACACTATGCATAATAGGAGATAATCTCCACTTACCAGTGGAGTGATACTTTGTCATCTGCATCCTGCAATGCACTCATGTGACTTCCCTATTTGTGCAACACATCTTCAAACAAGCAAATGTGATCCAGTGTATGCACATTCACTATCATTCATCACTACATATGGTGACTACATCTTCATCAGGTGGGAGTCCTTTTGATCTGCAACCTCAGAGAATATCGGTGACCTATTCATTCTTCTCCTCCGGTGTTGATGTGATTTAGGTAACATTCTGCCTCTTCATCACAAACAACAGCTCAAGCACCTTTCTCATCCTACATGTTTGCTGGTCATAATCTTGCTAGTTGACAACCATTCACTTGGTTGATTTGACTTCTCCATATCAAGACATCACTTAAAGGTGGACATCCTTTCCTTACCGGTGATAAACTGTACCGGTGACCTATCCATCTTATCCACACAAGTCAAGTACTAGCTTGTGTATTGGTGACTCCAGTGGTCATTCCTTTGAATTTCATTCTCTTCCTTACCTTATTTGTGTCCTCCAACACAAGGTTATATCAAAGATATCTCAACCTATACTCCTCCATGACAGTGTTGCACAAACATCTCTTCTAGCGGTAGTCATTACATACTAGTTGACATCAATGGCAACACAATGCCAACAATCTCCCTCTTTGGTATTGATGTCAACTCATGTAGTATCTGGCATACTACATAATCTCTCTCCCCCTTAGTATGATCCAATGGATTGTCACAAATGTAGTATGTTGTATACTACAGAATCTTTCTCCCCCTTTGACAAAAGTGGAAAAGGGCACTGTTAGGATATCATTCCTCATTGTATTTACTGATCATTGATAGGATTCTTTCTCCCCCTTTATCTTCATTGGATGCATCTCCTCCTTTGATACAACTTGTTACATTTTCTCAAGTCACATCACTTGAGATGGAGGACTCAACCATTAACTGACACCAATTGAGCATGCAAATTTGATACTATTTGTTAAAGCACTCAATTGCAGAGGGATGTGTAAGTGAATACTACTCACCTGTCAGTGATCTGCATCACCTCCCGCTTGATCCTAAATTTCTTTAGAATCAAATGTGAATGTACTATTAATACAACCAACCAAATCACAAGTAAATACCCATAACCATGAAATTATCCTCAGTAATCCTACTGCAAATTCCATCCTCTATAGTTTGGGAAGTCAATATCTTTGCAAGTTCAAGCATGTTGGGTCAGCATCATGAGTACTTGAACTCCCCCTAAGTCATACACCTCAGGTCCTCATCTTTATTCAAGTCCAATACTGAGACTCCGAACTTCACCATATACTGGTTGAACCATGCAACTGTGATCCTCTAATTAATCTTTCAGCTTCATTATTTCACCACAGCCTATGATATGATCCTAAATCCACACAATGCCATACAATGACATCAGCATGCCATAAATGAAACCATTAAACCCAAAAATATGCATGCCTACATGATTAACCACTGGACCAACATAAGTCATTCAGGTCTTCATCAACACCACTTGAGACATAACTTTATATTTCATGCTATCGAGGCTATTGCAATGATCTCCAACCTCATTGTCTTACATAACCTGCAAGTACCTGTTAGCATTCATGTCAATAACATCCTACACATACCAGTTTCTTGTACTGGTTCACTTTCACTATCGGAGAACCTTCCTGTGACTCTCAACATTTTGTGTCACTTTATATTTGATTCCAATTGTTATCATGTCATACATTGACACAACAATAGTGATCCAACTTTCATCTATAGGTGTGTAGTCAAGGCAGCTTCTACACACACATATCATCTCATTTTCTTCCTTCATACTGATAGAACCTTGTTCTTCCAAGTATCCTACTTTCCGGAGGGGGTGAATGATCTAGTCCAATATACTACTCCCTCTGAGGTCATGTATATACTTTAGGCCTTAGGAGATATCACTTGTGCATTGAATGCACAGTGCCAGTCCATGGTATTCTTCCTCCATACCTGCTTGGTTTTATTCTTCTTCCCATTTTCAAGCTTGGGAGTAGGTCTTACCACCTTCTATTGATGGGTACTTCCATTTCCTGTTTCTTCCTAACAACTAGAAGTAGTGCCATAGTAGCACACAACATCCATCCCAACTTCATGATTGGGGAATCTCTTGACATACTAGTTTGACCATCTTCTCCTGGACACATTGCTCTGACTAGCAACCGAAACCAGTGGACCTCTTGCTCCTGCAAGGACATTACTCCTTTGGTTCCATGTAGGTCTATGTTGCTCATACCTTTTATAACTTCTACTATACTGATCATGATTGTTCCACTGGTTTCCATAGAACTGTGAGTTCTTCTTCCTACATTCCTAACTTCTATAGCCAAGTATATTGTAGCTATAACACACATTATTTGCATAACCGAGAGAGGGGATATGCATGTATCTACTCCTTGATACATTTTTCTCATGTGCATGCTTTCTATTGGATCTTAGAAAGTTCCTTCTAGATCCCTTTCTACATTCTCCTACCCTATGGCCATAGCCATTGCATGCAAATAGATAACTAGTAAAGAATGGCATATGACTTACAAATTTGTTCTACCATGCATGTGGAGATCTTACCGGTTTAGAATCTCCATTTTTGCTTCTCTAGCGATGGATCCTGGATTGTCCATGCTCTACAACTCTTACATCTGATCTCTTATTTTCCCACACTTTCTTTATCTTGTGGGCAGTAGCGTTTCTTTGTCCTCTACTGGTAGGAGGTCCTCTTTGCTTTCTTCTCATGTTCTTGCTTCTAGTGAAGCTATCTTCTCCCATTTTCACTTTTCCTTTGGGATCTGCATTGTTACTCCTTTTTGCAACACCGATCTTCATTCTTGTCTGTAAGTCCTCACTAGTTGTATCTAGATCAACCGTCCTACATGGAGTATTTCTAACAGTGAAGGTTTGTCCCTCGTTATCTCCATTTGAGGAGACAAACAAAATGTCATTATGGGGGACATTCTTGTTGGTGGAGCATTCACTAGCACTACGTCCTAATCCACTGGTATCCTTGACATGTTTTTGCTTCTTCAAAATCTTGTCCAAGGCATCACTTATGCCATCCAACTAGATTCTTACCTTGAGCTCATCGTGACTCTTCTCAAGGTAATTTTGGAGAACATCCATTTCTCCAAGTAGCTTTTGATATTCTTTATCTTTTACTTCTAGCTCAGAGGCTAGATCTCTACACCAACACTCCTTGGTGTCTTTCTTGTGAGACTTCAACTTTGAGATGCTTTTCTCAGATTCTTCAAGGAACTTTGTCAACTAGTTCTTCTCCTTAATAGTATAATTATTGAATAACTTGTATCCATTTCTTACTCTATTGAGCTCCTCAAGAGAATTTACAAGTTCTCCTTCAAGATCAACTTCTTGTTCCTTGATGAGTTGAGACATTGTCATATTTCTATCCTCGGAACTCTTGAGCTTTTGTTATCTTTTTATTTGAATAGTGGTAGTGATGTATTGGAAGTTTACTATATGTATTCCATATGTTAGCCTGAACCTATTAAATCATGTTTTATCTTTGCTAGTTTATTCCTGCAGCCATGCCATTTATTCCTATAATCATGTGATTTATTCCTGTTTCCATGTGGATTGTTAGGGCAATATCATATGTGAAATTAATAGATGTCCTGATTAAATAAAATGCGTATGTATGTTCTTGTATGTTATTTCTTTTGTAAGTGTAGGGAATAAATGATGTTGCGGTGGATATTCACCTATCATGCCAGTTGAAGGAAAGGATACTCAAGAAGACTAAAGATCAAACAACAGAAAAGCTGAGAAGCGTAAGGAATGACATAAGAGGAGAAATCAAGCGATACTACTGATGTCTAACTTAGGTGGACATTGAAGTTGTAAATACCACTACAGTATGTTATGACTGTGGTTCAGTTTAGATCTACATTTCCTGTAGCATAACTCTAGCTATCTCCTTTCTCGGTCAATTATCCGCCTCTTCTTTTCGGCATGATTTGTGTTGTCTGTTGTAGATGATTTCTTTTTAATAATAAGCTCTTTATCTTCTCGAAGGTTGGATAGAAAGAGAAGAAAAAAATAGAGTAGAGGATTTTTCATAATTATTGTTGAGTTTCTTTTCATATTGAATCATGTAATGACTTCCAAAGAATGATGAATAAAAATATGTTATTCGGAGCTTTTAGAGTTGTTTTTGGGAAGCCTGGTATCACTGATCCAAGGGGGCCCACTTGGTGAGTGTTCCTGTGCATTTGTTAAGATTATTATTTTTTCCTTAGCTATAGTAGACATTCTTACATTGACTATTCCTGCAGCCATTGAAAATAGATCCACTGACAGTTCCTGTAGCCAAATCAAAACAGAGTAATTTATGTTTATCAACATTGAATTTATCCAGTATTTATTTTATGAATTTATGCAAAAGTTTTCCTATAGCCTTTCTGTAGTTTCAATTCTTGCCTATCTTTTTCACAAAATGTTAGTTGCTACAGTAATGTAGAATAGCTATCGCAGGAACTTAGTGCATATATAGTGCAGACCCATTTCAAGTATTATGTCCCTGGGTTGAGAATCAAATGAACACTAGCTATGGAAATAGTGACTTTACCAAATGAATGTCCAAACTTCGGGTTGAGACTTCAACTAGAGTTATTATTCTTATTGTTGGGTTGAACATTTTTGGCACCATTGTTGGGGATGGTGTCAAACTAAGAACCTATTATGGTTATTGTCTTTTCAGTTTTCAGTTTTTTTTTTTTTTGGAATACCTGATTGTTCGAAAAAATTTCATGAATTTGCATGCATAGGCGAAGAAAAGATGTTCTAGGTAGATTTTTTCCCAGTCATCCTAATCACGTAGAAAATAATTCACCAGATATAAATCCTTTTGCTAAACTTTATCAAACCCTAGAGAATTTGAACCATCCTAAATCTGAATTTCCAGAATGTAGTCTTTAGTTCCTCTTTGGACCTCAAGAAGAAGAATTTCATATAGTAACTACCCCCACAAATCCAATGCAAGGAAACCCGCCTCCTGGTGGAAATAATCCACCACCACCACCTTTGGACCCAACAACTAAGTTCCCCATATTTGATCAGCATGATAATGCTAATCTCAAGAACATTCTAGCTTCTTCCCTCCCTAAATTCTATGGATTGGTGATGGAGGATCCAGACACATTTCTGTTTGAGTTTGATGTTCTCTGTAGGAGTTTTGACTATACTACAAATGCCCATAGACTCAAAATATTTCCTACCACCTTGAAGGAATCATCTTTAAGATGGTTTATGAGCTTGGGTAGTAGCACAATCAATACATGGGATGAGATGAAATGATTGTTTCTTGCAAAATATAAAGAGTATTGTAGAGTCACTTTTCATCATGGGGATGATATCTATAGAATGACACAAAAAGAAGATGAGAGTCTTGAAGGTTATTTGGAAAGGTTTCTGTTTAGTGTCAAAAAGTCCAAACATAGTACTCTAAATGAAGATTCCCTCAAGTTTATATTTTTGAGGGGAATCAGGGATGAATGCACTTACTCTTTGGATCTTATGAGAGGAGGTGACATTACACAGTCCACACAGACTGAAATAGGACAAATTTGTAAGAAGTATTCTAGATCTGATTCTAAAAAGAATAGGCGTTTCAAGCCAGGAGCACCTTCATCATCATCTGGTACTGGAGTTTCTAGAATGGAACTTAGCCATTTATTGAAGGAATTTAAGGAGGACATTATAAATAATATGGCTACTCAGTTGGATACACTTTCAACTAAGAAGAAGCATGAAGAAGTTGATGCATTTCTTGCAGAATTTTGCCCTCATTGTAGACAATGAAAGAAGGATTGCCGATGTAAAATGGTTGCAAATGTTGAGGTTCTTGACTTCAAGCCAATACAAGGTGAGGATGAGCAAGTTTTCTATGTTTCTCAAAGAAGGCCAAATTTCCAAAGACAAGGTATGCCTCTGGATCCACTTTCTATTTCTATTTATAGTGGAAATTCTTATACACCAAATAACCAATGGCAATCACCATATGCTCAATTTTTTGGTAATTATCAAAACTGGTATGGTTCTCAAGGCCAAGGGAAACATTTTGTTAATAAAATGCCACAAGGGAATTGGTATCCACCTCAGGGCCAAGGAAGTCAGTTTCAAGGGAATTGGCAACCTACTCCTCAATGGAGGGGGAGTCAGCCATGGATTTCCCAATCTTCTGGTTATCAACAACATATTCAGTACCCAGAACCACCTGCAATAATGCCTCCCACTGTAGCGACTGTTGTCCCACCTAAACCAATGCATTTGCCCACTCAACCAATGCCAAATCCAAATATTAAATCTCAGCAACAACAACAAGCTTATTTAGCTGATCTTAATCAATACCAAGCCTATTCTCTATCCTTAAGTGATATTCACCTCTGATCTAGGACAACTCTGCCTAATCCATCTCCTAGTTATCACCAGGTACAAGAAGAACAAGAAATCTCTAATCCAATAGATATAATACCTCAGAAGTAGATATTATTGCCATTTCCCCAGAGATTGGAAGAAAAGGAAGTTCTCAAAGAACAAGACCAAGGTTTTGATATTATAGATCAACTAAAACATGTTTGTGTTAAAATTTCATTGTTGCAAGCAATAAAAGATGTTACTATATAGTAAGGCACTGAGAGAAGCATGTATAAAAAAACCCAGTAGGAAGAAGAATGATCCACAAACATTGTATGTTATGGGTCAACTGGCAAATATTATGTTAGGCAAGGTTGCAATTCCAAAATATTCTGATCTAGGTAGTCTTGTTGTAAGTATAGTCATTAATGGCAGCTAGATAAGAAATGTTTTAATTGATTTCGGGGCAGCCATTAATGTGATGACAAGAGAAGTAATGCAACAACTTGAAATCAATAGTTTAAGGCCTACACCCACAGTTCTACAGCTTGCTGATAGCTCTACAATGAGACCTCATGGTATGATTAAAGATGTGGTGGTTATTTTGGATTCCTAGGAATACCTTGTAGACTTTATGATCCTATCTCGAAAGGCAACACTATGAGGATATCTGGTGATTTTGAGAAGACCTTGGCTTGCTATGACTGATGCATATATTGGATGTAGATCAGGGGATATGACTATTTCAGATGGGGACTCTATAAAAACATTAGCTTTGTATTCTCCTACATAACCCCAATTTGATCAACAACAAGCCGTTTGGCCTATTTTGGGATGAGAATCTGAGAGAATTGACTCTATTAATCACCTTATGATGATTAATCGAGGCCCATTCATGCAATTACAGGATGAAGAATCAATTCTTTATAAAATTCTGATAATTGAGTTGATACAAGAACAACAATTGTAGGAGTTGGCACCAAATATTGCAGATTTAGGGTTTCCTATAGCCACTGATGTATTGCATACTCTGTTGCCGTAGGAAATCCGGACTTCTCATTTTTCTAATATGTCTCAGATTGATCTTACTATTAAGATAGAAGATGATTTGAATAAATGTTTGAATATCAATAGAAATCTTTCAAATAATCAAAAGGGGGCCCTCATGGACTTGCTGAAATGTCATAAAAATGCTTTTGCATGGGATTACAAGGATATGCATGGAATAGATCCAACAGTTTGCACCCACTATATCTATATAAAAGAAGAATGTTGCCCACTTAGACAACCGCAAAGAAGAATTGCAGAAGTTGTTAAAGTCCAAGTTTATCTATCCTATCTTTGATAGCCAATGGGTATCACCTTTGGTAATAGTTCCTAAGAACAGAGGAAAATGGAGGGTATGTGTTGATTATAGTGTTGGCAAATGCACACTCCAATGAGAAATTGTAGGTGATTGAAGGTTTTTTCATTGATGGCAACCTTGCAATCATATGATGCCAGCAAGACTATATACCGACACCGGCAACAACAAACTATACACCGGCACATAGAACATCATCAAAGGAAGGATACCGGCACCCTGGCCAACAAGAATTTTGTTTATAATGTATTTTGTAATTAATTGTAAAATCATTGTAAGCTGACATGGCGAGTTGTAATATGACTCATATATGTATGAGATCATTGTAGAACATTTTGTAATAATGTGATAGGCAAAATAAGGCAGACCTAATATGCGAATTATAGGTTAAGGGTTTATGTATGAAGCAAAGCTAAAACCGGTACTAGATTTGGCATAGTAGATACTAATTTGAAGCAGTACAAGACATTGGATTTGTATAATCCATTTTGTAAGTCAGTGTGACTTCTTATTTTGTAATTGAGCAGTGAGCTCTAGGCACTTGGCCTTCCTACATGTGCAGGCCCCTATTGCAAGAGTAATATTCACTTATTGGCTAGTAAGCGAATATTGTGGGTCATAAATCCCATCGAGGTTTTTCCCACACCGGGTTTCCTTGCTAAACTACTATGTTATGGTGTGCTTTTCATGTGGTTGTTGTTATTCTTGTTTACTACATTATTCTTGATTTACCGGTATACAATATTGATATGCTTTACATGTTTTAAATCAAGTAAATTCAATAATCGGTTAGATACTAATTTACCCCCACTCTTAGTATCTTTAAGAATCCTAACAACTGGTATTAGAGCTTGGTCCATTATTTTCAGAAGCCTTACAGCTTGAGGAAGATCTTGACACTAGTAGAGATGGATAACTTGAAGAAACAATTAGAAACAACTCTTTCAGACTATGATACAGAAAAATTGAAAAATATCAAACTTGAAGATGATCTAAAAGTTGCTCGGGATATTATTCAAGCACTTCAAGAAAATCTTACCATTGCAAGAAATAAGAGAAGAGAACTTTGTGAAAAGATGCAGAATGGGAATGATGAAAAGGAAACTCTTAATGATCTGGTAAACAAACTGAGACAAGAAAGCAGTACTACAAAGAATGAAATGCAGGATATGACTATGAGATTTTGCAAATAAATTGAAGATAGGAAGAAAAATGAAGAAGATCTGACTAGAAGACTGAATGATGTTGCAAATGAAAACACAAGACTTAGTTATGAAAATGATATGTTGAAGACAAATTTGATGCATACACAAAATGACTCAAATGAACTTATGAGACAGAAAGGAATCTTGGAAAGAGAACTGGCTACTACAAATTAGCACAAGGAAAAATTCAAGAAAAGCTCAGAAGAATTTGGTGACATGCTGAAGAATCAGAAACCTAATGGTGATACTAATGGCCTTGGCTTTGAAGTTGGTGAAAGCTCTAGTATTGCAAACACACATGATCATAACAAACTAGTAAGGTAACCAAATGCTTCTAAATTTAATGGCAAATGATTTAACTGTAACAAGTATGGTCATAGAGAAAATCAATGTAGATCTAGAAATTATCAGAACACTAATACACCCACCGGTCAATGTTCTAAATGCAACAAAGTTGGTCATAATTTAGAGAATTGCAAAATGGATGTAAGATGTTATGTTTGTGGGAGATTTGGACACTTATCTAATCAATGTAGAATACAAACCGGCATAGGATATGGGAAAGCTATTCAAAAAAATAATGTGACTTGTCATGCTTGTAACAAGATTGGACATATTGCAAAATTCTATAGAAGTAAGGCACCACTAGCAAATAGTAATGGTGCTAGTTTGAAAGGTAAAGAAAAGGTTGAAGAGGTAAAACAAGAATTCTCAAACAAATGGATCAAAAAGTTAGAACAAAAAGTTGATGGGAATACTCCTCCACTGATAGAATAGAGTAACACTCCACTGGTAGGAGACTCTTCATCTAACTAAAGAAAAATCCTTTGGGGGTTTAGCAACTAAATGAAAATCATGCTATTATTCCCTCGGTTGATGGTGAGAAGTTGAGCTCACTTCTTTACCGGTAGATAAGTTAAGTTGTGACTTAACCGACAAGCATTAAATGTGGTAGGTGAAGAAAATAATATTATAAAACAAATGTTTTGGCTCTATTTTCATTTCACCAAGCATTCAAATCTTTGAGAGCCTGAAAATCCCAAGAAAAGGCATTCCAAGCAAAGAAGCGAAGCAATCTATCAAATCTTTCATCCCTAAGGTAGATTAAGGTATTTATAACTATGACATCTTCATCTACTCCTGAATTTATTGCAAACCCTACTGTTGTTGAAGTTATTAAACGCCCTAGACCCATATTTCAGCTAGTTCCTAAAATTGCGAAGAAAGATGATAGCTTAGGTGCATTTTCTCAAATACCTATAGGGGTAGTATATGTTGAAGACCCTATAATTTATATACACTGTCATATTGATGAACTAGGTGATGAGGAAATTAAGAATATGTACTACAAAAGCCCTCCTAGAAGCTCCTAAGGAACCTGAAGAAGAAGTATTTGGTAATGCTGAAACTATAGAAAGTCAAATTCAATCAAGGAAAAGAGTTAAAAGGGTTGAGGCAACTGTTAAAAAGGGAACCCGACAGACAAAAGCTATTAAAGAAGATGTGCTAAAGCAAACCGATATAACTGAAAGTGAGTTGGAAGCACTCCAACCAGAAACACACCTTTCACCAATTGGAACTTCTTCAGAAAGTGACATACCTACAGTATTCAAGAGAGTTGAGAGGAAAATAAAACCTTCATCGACACCTTCTCCTACACCAAAAAGATAGAAGCAATAGGCGGTAAGGCCCCCAGCAAAGAAATTAACTCCAAAGAAAAAGAAGTTGACTCCTAAGAAGAAGTCAAAACAAACTATAGCTCCTATTGATAAATTACTAAATGAAATTACAGAGGATGGCAAGTTGAAGAATATCAGCAAACTATATAACACACTATCCGTTGATGACAAAGAAAGAGTAGAGAACAATGTAATATTACACTTAGATATTATCAAGAAATTTTTGATGCAAGTTGTTGATGAAATACTGACAAATCTATATAACAGACTAGAAGCTAGAAGAGTAGCTATTATTGAGCTAGATAAGAAAATAAAGATTGAAAAAGTACTTGCAGTACACCCTGTTAACTCACCTGATGAGATAGATCAATTAATCTCTGAGGCTAACTGGTCAATATTCTCAACTTCTCACTGGCATGTAGCACTGATGGCAGGAAGAGTGAATCAGATAAAAGAGGAAACAACAAATGCATGGGATATATTCCTGGTAGAAAAGGAGAAATAGGAAGAGTATCAAAAACCTAAAACCTTAAAGGTATATCAAAAGGATAGGGACAAAGGAAAAGGAAAGGTTGGTGGACCTCCTAGTATAAAGATAACAAACAACTTACCCCCACTGCCTTTAGATACTCCACCGGTAGACACTATTGAAAATCAACCAGCAACAGAGAGTATGAAGACAACACATGAGGACACAAATCTTGATTCTAAGGTGTTGTACACAATGAATATCGACACACAAGAAGTCAACATTGTGGTTGATAAGGAAACAAGTGAGAAAAGAGATGTGGCAACTGAGCCACCAGTAGAAGACACAATAGTTGAGACAAATGTTGAAGATACAGTTGGAGACACTGAAATTGGGAGTGAGCAACAAACTGAACAAACAATAGATATAGGAAAAGATGATAGCATTGGTGTATATAATGTATCTATTGTGCAATTGACAACTGATAACAATGAAAAATCTATTGAGATACCGACTATAGACATTTCAGGAGCAAGCACATAGAAACTGGTAGAACATATAGAGTCACAAATAGAAAAACCGGCAATGGATACCACTGAAAAATCATCAAAGGCACCATCAGAGAAACTATCAGTAGAGAGTACAAAGAAACATGTAGAACAACAGGTTCATTCACAAGTACATTTAGAGACAGTGCCACCGGCTACAACTAAAAGATCTAAACCTTTGGTAGCTGAAATGTAGACACAAACTGATCCTGTAGTGAAAGAGGAACACAATACTATTATCACCACCAGTGGATTACAAATTGTGAAGATAGTTGGACAGACATTTGGAACCTCCATGTCTGAATTCAGACCAACAAATGTGACAGAGGTATTGCTAGATTCTATTAAGAAAATAACAGATTGTAATGCACTAGCATATAAGGCTATTGATAACACCATACCAATTTTGAAGATGATTGCACCCAAGTGTAACATAGAGAATAAAGATTCTTTAGAACAAATAGACACATTGTCTAAATTCATCACCGATAACCTAATCACAATTGATCAAATAAATGAGGATACTTTTAAGGAAAGGATGATAAAAGAAAAAGAGAAATTCTTTATGGAAATTGTGAATAAGAACAAAGAGGAGATGGATACTCTTTTACCGGAACTCAATGAAATCATTTTTTACTTCAAGAAATTGTACAAGGATACATGCAAAATGGATGTATTAACAGAAGATCTTGACAATGAAATCAGAAAGACACATGATAAGATTAACAATATTGCTGACAATTTGATTGAAACATCAGATTCATTTTTGGAATTAGAGAAGAAAATTACAAAGTAGGAAGAGAAAATCAAGAAACTGGAAAATGAAAAACAAAGAATAAAGGACAAAGCAAAGGACTTAAAATGCTGACTTGGTCCAAGACTAGAGTATCTTATTTCTTTGAGAAAGGAAATATCTGAGGCTTTGGTTCCTGAACTAAAGACACCGGAAGAGAAAATGCACATACTCACCCATACAGTGTAGAGAACACATGAGGCTATTAAAGACAGTAAAACATTTAGCAATGACATAAATTTAATTTTGACATATATCTTTCAGAGTGTAACCCACCAGTTACAAGAAACTAGGTAGGACTCCACTGACAGCGAATGACAACCTTTGTCATTGATGTCAAAGGGGGAGTAGAGGCTATGAGAAAAATGATGAGCAGATGGCTCATCAGCTCAAGGGGAGCTCATATTTTTTTTGGTAAGACAATTCTAGTTGGTAAAAGATATTTTTCATTTCTTGATGGATTCAGTGGTTACAATTAGATTTAGATAGCCTCGGAGGATCAAGAAAAAACAACATTTACTTGTCCTTGGGGCACATATGCATGTTTTGTTCTTCCTTTTGGGTTGTGTAATGCTCCAGCCACTTTTCAAAGAGCAGTGATCAGTATCTTTTCTGATATTTCTCAAGACATCATGGAAATCTATATGGATGACTTTACAACTTATGATTTTGAATTTGAACAAGCATTGGGGAACCTGCAAAAAGTTTTGCAGCAATGTGAGGACTATATTTTGTCATTAAATAGTGAGAAATGCTTCATCATGATGCAGGAAGGAATAGTACTTGGTCATCATATCTCTATAAAAGGAATACAGGTGGAGCCAACAAAGATTGAAGTCATTCCACATATCAATGCCTTTGTGAAGCAAAAGGATGTAATAAGTTTCCTTGGTCATGCTGGATACTATAGAAGGTTTATCAAAGATTTCAGCAAAATTGCAAGTCCCTTATATTCACTGCTTACCAAGGATATGGAATTTAAATGGACCTCTGCCTACAATGAAGCTTTCTTGAAGCTTAAGCATGCCTTGACCCAAGCACCAGTTCTTAAAGGTCCAAATTGGTCTTTACCCTTTCAAATTCATACAGATGCATCTGATTATGCAATAGGAGCAATATTAGGATAGAAAATTGATAACTTGGAAAGTGCAATATATTATATTAGCAAGAACTTATAGGGGCCTGAGTTGAATTACACAGTCACTGAAAAGGAAATGTTAGTCGTTATATATGCACTCAACAAATTTAGGCACTATATCATAGGATATCCTATATTTGTGCATACAGATCATACTGCAATCAGATATCTCATGAATAAGCCTTCAATTACTGGTAGATTAGCTCCCTGGTTATTGTTGATGCAAGAATTTGATATCACGGTTGTTGATAAACTAAGGAAGTCTAATGTGGTTGCAGACTATCTTTTAAGAATTCAGTTACAAAAAGATTCTATAGTAATAGATGATGCTTTTCCAGATGAACATTTATTCCTTATACAAGCTCACACTCCCTGGTATGCTGATATTGCCAACTATTTAGCTTCTGCTAAAATGCCAATTCATTTCTCTCCTAAGGAAAGAAGGTTGTTAGAAGAAAAAAGTTTTAACTTCTCATGGATTGCTGATTGTTTGTTTTATACTAGGCTCGACCAAGTCATGAGAAGATGTGTAAGGGAAGATGAAACATATGATATCCTTCATGCGTGTCATAATGAGCCGTGTGAATGACATTTTGCTGCCAAAAGAACAACACTCAAAATACTAAATACAGGATACTATTGGCCCACATTATACAAGGATGCAACATAGTATACAAGAAAATGTGACAGATGCCAGCGTATGGGAAGACATACTAAATTTGATGAGATGTCGTTATATCCACAAATATTAGTTGCACCATTTGATAAATGGGGATTATATTTTGTTGGCCCAATTGATCCACCTTCTAATGGGAAATCCTACATTTTGGCATGTATAGATTATGTAACAAAATGGGTGGAAGCTTGTGCCATGACACATGCAAGAGATAATAAGGTGGTTTAGTTTCTTTATGAGGAGATATTTACAAGATATGGAGTACCAATAGAAATTGTATCAGACCAGGGCCCACGATTTACTTCAACATTGATTGCAGCTTTAGTCAATGAATAAAATATAAGGCACAAAAAAATTACTCCATATCATCCACAAGCTAATGGACAGGTAGAGGTTACAAATAGGGAGCTTGAGGCTATTCTTACCAAAACAATATAAGTTCATAAAAAAGACTAGTCTCATAGGATTTCTATGGCAATTTGGGCATATAGAACAACTTGGAAAATACCAATTGGTTTTACACCTTTTGAAATGGTTTATGAAAAAGAAGCAATGATGCCTATTGAATTTGAGCATAAAACTCTGAGGACAACTTTACAATTAAATATGACACTATCTAAAGCACAAAAAGAAAGTATTCAACAATTGAATGCTTTGGACGAATGGAGGAAAATGGTTGTCTAGCAGACAGAACTGATCCAAAATCAGAGAGCAAAGTGGCATGATAAATATATCAAAGAGAAAAAGTTCAAAGTTGGTGACTGGGCAATACTGTATGACTCTAGATGTAAAGATACTATGGGAAAGCTACAAACCAGATGGTTAGGTCCATATGAGATAGAAGAAGTTTTCAATAATGGAGTTGTTCGTTTGACCACAATTGACCCCGTTCAGTATAAGCTTTTGGTGTATGGTCACCGATTGCATCTTTATCATAAGCTGACCACTAAAGAGGAGTTCCTGCAGCAATTTTCCCAAAAGGATGAAACACAAGTTCCTGTAGCAACTGATAAGGTTCCTACAACAATTGATCAGGTTCCTACTGCAATTGAGCAAAGTAATGAAGGTAAGGTTCCTGTAGCCACTACAGTGAACATGCTTGCCACTTCATAATTCTTCTCACATCATTTCACAAAAATATTTCCATGGCTTATGGAAATATTCTTCTCCATAAATAAAATTTCCATCCACGTCATCCCATCTCAATTTCTTATCTATCATTTCATTTCATTTTGCCTTCCTTTATGTACGACTGCAGGTATGTACAAATTGTATTATATTTTAATTACGCATTTATGATTTCATTATTATTACTATCTTACTGAATCCGCATACACTCCCCTAAATCTCGTCAACTTGTGTGGACACATGCTAAGTTAAGTTGGGGGGTGTTTTATGGTTCGGTTTCCAAAGTTAGTAATTATTCATCCTTTTTGGTACCTAGAACTTATTGCTTGCCATCATTGTTTTTACAAGATATTCTTTGACGCAAGGAAGTAATAAATTCTACCACCAAATTTGAAGATATGTATGGAATTTTCAATTTTCAAGTCTGTAAGATATTTTGGTTCTCTGTTTCTCAGTTGCAAAGTGTGTTATACTAACAAAGTAATAAATGGGTGGAGATCCAATCCACCATGAACCAACAGTCCATGATGTGTTGATGTAGGATGCTCTTTGTGAGCATTATTTTAGACACCATGGCTGGATTGATTACTTTTTGAAAATCAAGGACTTTAATGAAGAAATTGTTGTAGAGTTTATGCATTCCTTCAACGAAGGAGGATCTATAGTTAAAGGATTAAGGGTCATTGCTATAGAGTAGTGGATAGCTGAAGTTACAGGGTTGCCGTAGGAAGAAGAAATGTTTCTAGAATCAAAAAATGCCAGGAGCGCCAGAGCAGAGTTTACACTTCCTATAGATGGACCTCTAACGGTGAACAAGCAAGGAACTAGGAGGGTTTCCCTACTAGTAGAGTGGCCTTAGGTAGCTTTATATGTAATGAAATACATTACTTGGGAAGGGAGGTATTCAAATCTACATTCACCACATTTTAAATTACTTTGTCATCTATGGCATGGCCGAAGGGTGAATGTCCTTAATTTTCTATACCAGCCCATTTCTACAAGTGCCAAAGAAATGTGGAAGAATGGAAATCATTCTGTCAGCCATCATTGTTTGATTAAATTGCTTGTAGAACATTCTCTTAGAGACATTTCATAGATGGAATGGGGGGTATTTGAGGACATATTGCAGTTTAGGGTTGAAGATGCTCTTGTTGCAGATGATCCACCAGTTGAAGAAGAAAATAGTGCAAAACCCTCTTCTCCCATAGTTTCTACAGAGAATGATTTGCTTGTTGCCGAAGGAGCTACGATTATTATGGAAGAAGAGATAGTTGAGGCAAATGTGGAGAAACCCTCCACTTCTCTTCAAAGAGATTCACCATTTGCTAAGAGAAAAGGGAAGGAATTGGAAATAAATGAAACAGATGAAGAACATATGGTTCATCCACATGCAACTCAAATTTCTCCTGTATCCAAGAGGTGTAGGTCAAAAAGAAAAACTCATGCAGCAGAGCCACAAGAAGAAACCATTCCTACAACCACTTCAAAGGTTTATGTGAGAACTCAGAGTACAACCTAGAAGGCTCGTCCAACAGGTGATCTGGCAGAGGTTATTTCAGTGAAAACATCAGAAGAAGGGAGCCCTATAGATGTTGAAATCTAGGAAGAAGATGATGTAGATAGACTGTCAAATCTTGCTTATGTGGCAGAGCATCTTGAGGAACCTGTCGAAGAGATTCCACAGCCTAAGGTAACACCTATTAGACTGCCATCATCCCTAAGCAGTTTATCTATTGCATTAACATTTTATAGAGAATGGAAAATAGAGAGGGCTAGATTGCAAGGGGTTATTGACAAATAACAAAGAGAAATTGAAAAGAGGGATAACAAAATTGAAGAAATAGAGGCTAAGGTTGAAGCAATCACTAGTATGGTCCCCGAATTGATGCAATGTAGGGCACCTCTAGGGGTTTATGCTCCACATTTATGGGAATGGTATTTAAATTTTAAATTGAACTGCATTGTCAGGGACCTTAGCCCCTCTTTAGAAACCCCTGAGGAATTTTATGAAGCTTACCAGACTTCTCCAGTAGCTGTGAAAAATTTGTTATGTGAATTTTATTTACATAACTATGTTGTAGCTTTAGATAGTGAGTGGAATCCTTTGTTATATATTGGTGATATCCATATAAAATCTTTAATGTCATGGATTCAAAATGAGATTAGCATGGGGGCACAAACCAGAGCATACAAAGATTTTGAATTTGATTGTCCATTGCCATTGAGGAAGGAAGCAAAAGAGCCAAGAGTTCTTTATTATGAATGGCAAAAATTACCGGTAAGAGATTATGTTAGGAAGCTAGTGCTTCCAATGAGGGAGGAAATATACCAGGCATATGAGCATTTAGTTTAGACTGATAGTGCAACTCCAATAGATGGGTTAACTCAGCACTGGAATAACTTACCAGAAGAATTGAAGTAGGGAGAACCTCAGTCACTACCAAATTTTTAGGTAGCTATGCAAAGAGCCCCCAAATAGATACAACTGGGTAGAGAGAAGACCAATAACTGGTTACCACTGATCTTTCAACCTCCTATTCTTATGTTGCCACTATTGGGATGTAAGACTATGGATAAGCCCTATGAAGCAGTTATAGAAGAAGCCAAATGGTCCAAGATGGAAAAGATGAAAGGATTTTATTGGAATTTATCTTCAGGAGGAAGAGGTCAAGGAACCATTGGTGACCTAAGAATTAGTGCAAGAATAAAAAAAATTCCTCTTGCTTGAGGATCAGCAAGATCTTAAAATTGGGGGGCATGATGAGTTGAGACATTGTCATATTTCTATCCTCGGAACTCTTGAGCTTTTATCATCTTTTACTTTGCATAGTGGTAGTGATGTATTGGAAGTTTAGTATATGTATTCCATATGTTAGCCTAAACCTATTAAATCATGTTTTATATTTGCCAGTTTATTCCTGCAGCCATGCCATTTATTCCTATAGCCATGTGATTTATTCATGTTGCCATGCGAATTGTTTAGGGCAATATCATATGTGAAATTAATAGATGTCCTGATTAAATAAAATGCGTATGTATGTTCTTGTATGTTATTTCTTTTGTAAGTGTAGGGAATAAATGATGATGCGGTGGATGTTCACCTATCACACTAGTTCAAGGAAAGGATACTCAAGAAGATGACTAAAGATCAAACAACAGAAAAGTTGAGAAGCATAAGGAACAACATAAGAGGAGAAATCAAGTGATACTACCAATGTCTAACTTAGGTGGACATTAAAGTTGTAAATACTACCACAGTATGTTATGATTATGGTTTAGTTTAGATCCGCGTTTCCTATAGCATAACTCTAGCTATCTCCTTTCTCGGTCAATTATTCACCTCTTCTTTTCGGAGTGATTTGTGTTGTCTATTGTAGATGATTTGTTTTTAATAATAATCTCTTTATCTTTTCAGAGGTTGGATAGAAAGAGAAGGAAAAAATAGAGAAAAAGATTTTTCATAAGTATTGTTGAGTTTCTTTTCATATTGAATCATGTAATGAATTCCAAAGAATGATCAATAAAAATATGTTATTCTAAGCTTTTAGAGTTGTTTTTGGGAAGCTTGGTATCACTCATCTAAGCGAGCCCACTTGGTGAGTGTTCCTGTTCATTTGTTAAGATTACTTTTCTTTCCTTAGCTGCAGTAGATGTTCTTGCATTGACTGTTCCTATAGCCACTAGAAATAGATCAACTCACTATTCCTGTAGCCAAACCAAAATAGAGTAATTTCTATTTATCAACATTGAATTTATCCAGTATTGATTTTATAAATTTATGCAGAAGTTTTCCTGTAGCCTTTCTATAGTTTCAATTCTTGCTTATCTTTTCCGCATAATGTTAGTTGCTGTAGTAATGGAGAATAGTTGTCGCAAGAACTTAGTGCATATATAGTGCAAACCCATTTCAAGTATTACATCCCTAGATTGATAATCAAATGAACACTAGCTATGGAAATATTGACTTTACCAAATGAATGTCCAAACTTCGGGTTGAGACTTCAACTAGAGTTATTATTCTTATTGTTGGGTTGAGAATTCCTCTTCTTCTTCTTCCCCTTCACTATCACTACCAAACACATCTTGTCGGTAGGAGTGATTTGCATGATCATTTTCAGATGTGTGCCACTCATATTCTGATTCTTGAGCCATGAAGAGGTGGGTTCCTTCTTCATCATTGTTGTAGCTGCTAGCATATCTGCCTTCATCATCTGCAGATACATGAGATGCATTTCTTATCATATCATCACAAGATGGTTCTACAGTAGTGGGCTCATTTCCAAAGAGCTTCTTCAATCTATCCCACAAGATTTTTGCAGATATGCATCTATCCACTTGTGAGGAAACATTATCAGATAAACCACAGAGTATAGCCTTCATGGCTGCTTCATTGCACTGGTTTCCTCTTTCTGTATATAAATCGATGGGAGGACTGACTTTACTAGGGTAGCCATTTACAATAGACATCCAAACAACAAACCATAGAGAGGATAGGTAGACTTTCATTCTACAACTCCAAATAGAATAGTTTGAACCATCAAACATAGGAGAAAGGATTGACACCAAACAAACCATTGTGTCCTTAAGCTAGAATCTACCCAAGTTGGAGAACTCTCATCTAACTGGGAACCTAGGCTCTAATACCAATTGTTAGACACAATGCACCACTAAGAGGGGGGTGAATCAGTGGTTCTCAAACTTTTCCCTTGAACTATTCTATGTGAGCATACCAGTTATCAGATCTAACTAGTGTAGACTTACTAGTTAGTGGGGAGACCAACGCAAATGCATTCACACAAGAAGGACATCACATAACACCAACATATATGAGGAAAACCCAAGATGGAGAAAAAATTCAGTGAGAAATGCTGCTAAAGTCTACTACTCCAATCCATCCTCATAATGAAATCTATGTTACAATGTTTAGGGCACCAACCTAGGGAGATACAACCCTTGAATTAGGTCGCCAAATCCTAACTGATTTATGGGCTACAACCCAAAGGAGCTACAACTCCTGCACTGAGCTACAACTTAGTGATCACATAGATGGCTTCAAATACAAAAGTATTTATTTTGTTACAAGTGAGTCTTGTAACCATTTCATATACCTTTCTCTATTGGTGAGACACCTTCTCTGCTACACCCATGCACCTCTCCTGATGCTCTCATCTGCTATTGTATTGTCAGTAAACTCTATCAGTTCACCTCTACTCTTTTTCCACTCTATTGGAACTCCTCCTCACTGCTATGCTCATTAGTCCTCTCAAATGTTTTCCTATCAGTACAAGCACCTACCTGTTATCTCCTCAGATGGACTCCAGTGCTATACCGGTTGCTCAAACCATACCGATTAACCCTCTATTAAACCCTATCACTAGGTTAACCTTCATTCACTCAGTCACTATTCTCTTCTTCTATTTTTATTCAAATTGATCTAACTCTCTCATGCAACACACAATCACTTCGTAGCAGCCCTATCTTCTTCTCTTTAGCAACACTTAACAATATCTTTAGCTCACATATTTATAACCTAGTTTTCCTACCAAAAGACAATTCAAATCTCAAGAGGCTAGGGTTTCCTTGTCAACCTCGACACAAACCAAATTTAATCAAATCTTGTCTGATCTGATCACCAAAACAACTATTTTCTCATCACTGCCATTGTCATGCCTTCTTGATCACACCTTCTATCTTTGGCAATCTACTTTTTACTCTGTCAATTGATTTCTTGGTCAATCACCAAGATTGATCTTGCAGTTTCCTTCATCTACCTTGATATCCTCAATCACTATGGGCTTGCTCTCCATTGTCTTCCAGAACTCAAGCCACAAACCTCTACAATGGTCTACAACACATCCCATGATTTACAGGATCTACCATTAATGTAGACCAACTCTCCAACTACCTTGTCAGTTCAAATTACATCTACTATAGCATGCAAGTCCACCGCCTTTACTCCACATGGCATTCATGTCGACCAACTGCTAGCTTCGATCGATGTGTCGATTTAGACTAGATCACTGACCAGACACTCAATCGGTTCTTCTTTTCTTCTAGTTTATGTGAGGCCCCACCTCGACTTAGTCTGACATTTCAGTGGTTTTTTATATTGAGACTATTACAATTACTTATTTTTATGCATTTTGGATTTAGAACTTATATGATTTCATGATTTGGATAATATTGCTATATATGGATGATTTATTTATATGCTTTATGAGATAGAATACTACATGATTTTTTAATAAGATTAATTTGCAGTCATAAATGTTGTTATTGAATTTGCAGGACTTTACTATGATAATAGAATTATGATGTATGTTTAAGTGTGGATCAATATTATGAGAATTAGGATGAATTTCTTGTGTGAAATCGCTTGCATAAAAGATGTATTTAAATTGTTTAGATGTAAATTATATGCAAGTGATGATGTGTATTATTAATCCTATGAATTATATTATATGTGGATATTTGAAAGTTACTGATGTGTAAATTGAGATGCATAGAAAGTTATCAATGTGACCATGGAAATATTACGAAGAACCAAACCTAGACTTATGTATGTTCGTAAGCTAGGGTTTGTATATTTGGAGAGACAACACCCCATTTGTGTTGTATTTTATTCATAACAGTAAATGATGCATGTGTGTTAAGTGTTATTAAATTGATTTATGTAAAATCCACAAGAGATGATTTCATGTATTAATTTGTAAAAGTGTTTTCTTTTTGTCACTTGACACATGTGTGGATTTAAGTTTGAATTTTTAAATTTGTCTCTTGGTGGGAAAGTGTTTAACTATAGCTTTTTTCAATTAAGGTAACATGATGTCATAAATGCCTTGGGTAAAGAATCTTTGGGATGGTCAACATAGGTTTGACAAGAAAATAAACTTCAGAGGGGTTTAAAAAGGGTTAAATGAACACTTAGGGTTAGTTTAATAGGGTTTCCTAAAGCCCATAAGGTATACCTAAGGGTTAGGGGTAATTTAAGGCAAGTTTCTACTCCCAAGTGACCTTTTAGACACCCTAAAAATTGACTTTTCTAAGTTGTGCGAAAATTGAAATTAGAAGATTTGAATCTAGTTGTAAACTTTCCTTTTCAAATGAGAGTTCCCTTTCCCATTCTATCTTACCTTCCTCTTTAGTTTTTAGAAACTTGTGAGAACTCTCACAATGGGCTTCTTAAGCAAGAATTAGAAAATTTGTGGGTAATCACCCACTCTCCATTTTTGGAGACGAGAAATTTTGAAAAGAATAGACTAGATTTTGAATAGAGAATTTTGGCTAAGGGTAGAAGGAGAAGAACCATGGAATTGGGCTGCTCATCCTCAACAAAACTAACCTACCTTTGGGCAAATTAAGGTTGGTTGTATTCTTCTTAAAATGGCTTTCTGTTTGCGTGTGTTTGAAAGTAATGTTGGTGTAAAAGATTTGCTTCTTTGCATGTTCGTTTGGAAACTTCATTTGGTATTTTGTGTTATGTATTGTATGTGTGTTTGGGAGTCATCAAGACCTCTTACTCTTGGGAGAGAGGAGGATCTTGTGGGTGGTAGCAGTGATAGCCCTTGAGTAAGAGACTCTCATTATGAGAGCGATCACAAGGGATTTTGTGTGACCCTTGCTGGATGGCCTATTTGTGCAATGGGGGTCATAAGGAGGGAAATAAGGCATGAATACCTTGGGGGGCATAAGGATTTAAGGGGTTGCTATACTTGATGTATATGGTTTTCCATGAGGTGGCTACATGTCCTTTTTCATACTTGTAGTTCTCCTCAGGGTAATTTATCCACTACCACCCATAAAAAGGTCATCACCAAGGTGTGGTGCAGTGTAGTCGGAATGGGAGTGTGTTTGAATTTGTGTGCATTTTGTCCCTTTGTGTTTGCATTTTTGTTTCCCATCTAGGGCTTGGTTCTCCAAGCTTGGGGGTGGCTACCAGTTAGCCTGGGCTGGGAGGTGAGCACTGCATGGTCATATCCTTGATCTTATTTGCAGGTTGTTGAAAGAAAGGGATTAGGACAAGTGGAAGTTTGATCGAGTTATTTGTTGAAGAATCCATTTGGAAATATGTAATTTTCTAATTTAAAATGTCCTCATTTGAGTGACCTATTTGTATAATGCCTATAGTGTCTTTTAAAGTAATTCCTATAAATGTAATAGTTTAGTTGCTATATTGCAAAAGCAGAAATGAATAAATCTGGATTCAGTTTTCTAAAGTGTTGTTTTCTGAATTTTAATGATTGTTGTGTATATTAAAAATGTGGGAAAGCATCTGAATTTATTTTATCCCTATATGGTTGTGAAATAAATCTAGGGAATAAAGAAAGGATTTAATGATTGTATGCATGTTGCTATGAATGTGAATATTGTAGTTTATTCTTCCCAATTGCATGATCTAAGTTTATGGATTCTAGATAATTATAGTTGTAGAAAATAAAGTTTCATAATTAATTGTAGAAATAAAATCTTAAGTATCTTTTTTTACTAATTCTATAGTTCTAATTTAATAAATTTTAGATTTATTAAGTTGCTATTAAATTTATTGGTTTCTGGAATTTACTTAGTTACAGAAATAGAAATCTAGAATAAATAGATAGTTGATTTAAATAGTTTCATAGTCCTATAATTGTTGTTTTAGGTTCAATAAATTCTATTAATTACTTTTGTGTAGAAAGTAAATCTGAAGTTCAATAGGCTATCTATTTAAAAAAAAATTAATAATAATATTTATATAAGGTGGTATAAATTTATTGAAGTCTGCCATTATTTAATTGTAGGAGATAAACCTATAGTTATATACTTTTTTTTTCTATCTCAGATTTTAGCAAAATCATATTCATGCCTATGATAATAAACAGTGATAAAAATTTGAGTATTTAAATTAATCTAAGGGTTTCAAAAATATATATATATATATGTAAAATCTATATTTGCAAAGTAAATTGGCCAAAACATTATGCATTGTATACATCCATTATATATATATATATATATATATATATATATATATATATATATATATATATATATATATATATATATATATATATATATATAATATAATATAAATATACATAAAAAAAAAAAATATTGAATAAACTACAAAAAAAAAAAAAAGTGACGAGCTGTAAAATCTCGGTCGAACCTACTGTGCTTTGCATAGGGGTCGACGACACCTCCCCACTATGCATCGCATAGTGGTAAGTGGTGCCTCCCACTGTGCAAGGCATAGTGGATGATGACGCCTCCCACTGTGCAAGGCATAGTGGATGGCGGCGCCTCCCACTGTGCAAGGCACAGTGGACGGTGGCGCCTCCCATTGTGCAATGCACAGTGGACGGCGGCGCCTCCCACTGTGGAATGCACAGTGGTCGGCGGGGGCGAGGCCACTATGTATTGCACAGTGGAAGGCATCGGTCACACCCGCTCCCCCCCACTTCAAACTGCCTTCCTCCTCTGCCATGGCCGCCTAGCCCGAGGATGCTCGATTCGACCCTGTGGAAAAAAAAGGGAGTTAATAAAAAAAAAAAAAATAGTATAAACCCTAGCCCGAGTAGGGTTAGGGTAACGAGATTTGAATTAATAAAAGAGTCATAATCTTAGGAAGGTTTTATTATGCAAATTTTTAATTAGGGTTTGCATGGGATGTTCTTAATAAAATTGGAAAGAAAGCATTATATTGGTTTAAAATTATATATTTCAATATATGTGTTTTTATATATAATTATAATTATTTACATACACATATATGTAAATAAGAATTAGAAAGTTGAAGTTTAAAAAAAAAAGATGTAGGCCTATAGGATTAAATATATATTTAATATAGTTTTTTTTATAAATAAAATCAAGTGGGCAAATAGTATTTATTTAATCAGTCTAAGTGTTTTTCAATAAATAGTAATTTAATTGTCTTCTTGGATATAGGTTTTGAAATTTAAAACCTATGGGACGTATTTTCGCCATGGGCTTAATTATATCTTAGTTAAACTAATTTGAGCACATCTTAAGTTTGGATTAAATTGGATTAACTTTAGTAAATTTTAATTATGGACTAAAGGGGTGCTAGGAGAATAAATTTAACTAGCGTTCAAAAAAAAAAATCATTTAAAAGCCATCCATGATTAATATTGCCTATGTAAATTAATTATCTAAACTAATTGTCTTATTAAATTTGAGTAAACATTAAAACCCTTCAATTAGGATTCCGCAAAAGGAGCTAGTAGATAAAGCTAATCCAACTATAGTTAAGACAAAACATGTTGTAGCTTTTTATATTTGTCAATTTAATGCTTTTAAAAGTTATGTTTTAAAAAAAAAAAAGCCCGTTCGTGCCCTAAATTTTGGGCATGACATTTTGGTATGAGAGTAAGGTTTCCACACTAGGAACCTTACTCCACTTACATTTCACTTTAGATTATTTAAATCATTTTTGTTAAATTGATTTTATAAGACATTTAAATTTAATTGAGTTAATATTATTCTAAAAGAAATTAGTTATTTATTTTACTTTATTTTCCTCTTAGGATACCTCCGACGACGCGACAAGCTTGAAAGTGCAGAAGGGGTCCTAGGCGTGTGCGCATAGCATGCGAAGAGGTAGCGAGGGAGGAAAGAGAACCTAGGAGCACCCCTTGAACAACCAAATGAACCTAACTGAAACCTCTTAGAAGTAATATAGAATCTAATTGGCATAGTTCAGGAAAGGATTACAGCAGAGTACCCTCAGGTTAGAAATTAGGACTCTGGTAGTCATAGATCAGTTTATAGAGAATGAAGCAGGAGCCTAGCTCCTATTCCTGTAGAGAGTCAGGGTGGAAATGAGGGAGAGTCTGTGCACATACCAGGACCACCTCCAGTGGTGGAACCAGTTTATTTTGAGAGAGCTCATCGGGATCTAGGGGATCTTATCACAGAGTTCATGCACCTCCAACCACTATCTTTTGGAGGTTCTACTGACGGGGTAGAGGCTTAGGCATGGCTTTTGAGTCTTGAGAGGTGCTTTGCATTGTCTTCTTATGAGAGCAACCTAAAAGCACCTGTCACAATCCATCTGTTGAGAGGGTCAGCCTCCACTTGGTGGAGATAGGAAGAGTACAAATGTAGATTACTTCCTGATACTCTCACTTGGGAGATTTTCATAGAAAGGTTATAGGAGAGATACCTATCAGAACATTTCAGACAGCGTCATATAGATGAATTTCATGACCTCCAACAAAAGGGCTTATCAATAACCCAATACGAGAGAAAATTCTTTGAGCTATTGCCTTATGTAGATTATCTAAAGGATGAGAAACTTCTTGTAAACCTCTTCATCAGAGTGTTAAATGCCAGTATAGCTAGGTCAGTTAGGATGTTCGCTCCAGAGAGCCTTCGGGTTGCTATGGAGAAGGGACTGATAGCCGACGAAATTCAGGTCAAACCATAGGACAATAGGGATCGGTTTTAGAACCAAAATCCCACACCTCAGACTTATGGATTCTAGAAACCACATTGGAAGGGAAACAACTGAAACTCACAGGGGTTCTCCAAACCTCCTCCTCCGCAACAAACACCACAAAACCAAAGATAGAAGCCTCCACAGTATCAAGAGGGTACCAAGCTCAAGAAGTGGCAAAACGAGGGATAGAGACGTGATCAGAGAGCGTAGGTTCCATACACACGTCCTTCGAGGACTCAATAGTCCTCTAGGGGTGGGTACAGCAGATCCAATAGGACAGGAGGTCAGGCTTTCTCTAGGCCTCAGGGCACCTAGTTTCAAGCATGGGGTGCTTGCTTTACATGTGGAGCCATAGGGCATATGGTGAGGGATTTCCCTCAGGGTCAGATGGCAGGGAATTAATGGATGGCCGCTTCAGAGCCAATAGTTGGTGATATGGGGAGGTCCAATAGAATATTCATAGTGGTTGACAACTGCCAGGCTGAGCATCAAGCCATGGTTATTGAGTCTACAGGTATGATCAAAGGTAACAATGTATCTATTTTGTTTGATTCAGGAGCTACTGACTCCTTTATATTTCCATTGGTTGTGGAGCATTGCGGGCTAGTGGAAACTAGACAGGGTGTCAGTTGGGAAGTGGAATTAGCTTCAGGGGCTAGAGTGTTAGTGGAATCAGAGGTTAGGGCATGTCAGCTATAGATTGGCAAGACCACCACTTTAGTAGACCTTAGAGTGACACCACTTGGATCTTACAGTATCGTACTTGGCATGGATTGGCTTTATGCCCACAGAGCCAAGATGGTTTGCCGCTTGAAAAAGATCAAGTGTGAGGATGATCATGGTTCGCCCATAGTTATCACCGAGATTCAGAGACCCGTGTCTCTTCGTATGATCTCTGCTATGCAGCTTAAGTGGAGCATGCAAAAGGGATGTCAGCTTTTTGCTATTACTATCAGTGAAAAAGGAGAAGAGGAAGAAAATGAAACATCGCTTGATGACCATCCTATCCTTAAGGGATATTTAGATGTGTTTCCTTCAGAGTTACCTGGAATGCTACCCCATAGAGAGATTGACATTCATATAGACCTTGTACATGGAGCTGAGCTAGTTTCTAGAGCACCTTATAAGATGACAACAAATGAGCTTAATGAACTCAAAATATAGCTTGAGGAACTCCTTGAGAAGGGTCATATTCATCCTAGCATATCCCCTTGGGGTGCACCAGTCATCTTCGTTAAGAAGAAGGATGGATCTCTCTGATTATGTATGGATAATCGATAGCTAAATAAAGTAACCATCAAGAACCAATATCCTTTGCCTAGAATTGATGATTTATTCGACCAACTTCAGGGTGCCAAAGTCTTTTCAAAAATTGATCTGAAGTCAGGATACCATCAGCTGAGAATAGTGGAGAGTGGTATCCACAAGACTGCATTTCACACTAGATATGGTTACTATGAGCTCACCGTAGTTCCATTTGGTCTTACGAATTCCCCATCTATTTTTATGAGCCTCATGAATGGGGTATTCTGTACATTTCTGGACCATTTTGTAATTGTGTTCCTCGATGATATATTGATATATTCTCTGAATGAGAAGGAGCATGAGGAGCACCTAAAATAGGTATTGCAGTGTTTGTGGGATAACCAGTTGTTTGGCAGTTTGTCAAAGTGTGCTTTCTTTCGATCAGAGGTCAAGTACCTTGGGCTCGTTATTTCAGGTGATGGGATCTCAGATGACCCATCAAAGATTAGGGCTATTATGGATTGGCTAGTGCCAACTAGTGTGATAGAGGTCAGGAGCTTCATGGGCTTAGCATGATATTACTGACGTTTTGTTGAGGGATTCTCTAGAGTCGCACATCCTATTACTTCTCTTCAACGTAAAGGGAAGAAATTTGAGTGGACAGAGAAGTGTGAGAAGGCCTTTCAGGAACTTAAGAAGGCACTTACTAGCACTCCTATCCTTGTTGTACCAGATCTCTTAGCTGACTTCATGGTTTGTACATATGCTTCACTAGAGGGTTTAGGAGCAGTTCTTATGCAGGATGGTAGGGCTATAGCTTTCGAGTCTAGGAAACTTAAGACTCATGAACTTAATTATCCTACTCATGACCTTGAGCTCACAGCAATAGTGCATGCACTTGTGAGGTGGAGACACTTCCTTTTAGGTCATCAATACATTTTCACTCAGCCGAACCTTAATGCACGTCAGAGGAGATGGATGGAGTTCTTATGTGAATATGATTTTGACGTTCACTACATCAAAGGAAAGGAAAATGTAGTTGCAGATGCTTTGAGTAGGAGACATCATGAGGTTTACACCATATCTATGGGCACAGATTTGAGAGACCGTATACTACAACATTTGCCAGAGGATGGATGGTATGTAGAAGTTTCTCAGGTAATACGATCTCAGGTTACTCTAGAGGGGAAATATGAGGATTATTCTTTGGAGTCCAATGGACTATTACGCCACAAAGGGTGCATTTAGGTACCTTCCTCCAGGGGATTGTGAGAGTTCATTGTCACAGAGGCTCATAGAGCTTCTTATGTAGTGCATCACAAAGTTAAAAAGTTGCATGCTGACTTGAGGTAGTTATATTATTGGCCAGGAATCTGGCAACTCATTGCTGAGATAGTAGCTCGATGCCTCGAGTGTCAGAGAGTAAAGGTTGAGCACCGCCATCCATAGGGGTTTCTCTAGTCTCATGCTATACCAGAGTGGAAGTGGGATACTATATCGATGGATTTCATTGTTGGTCTTCCTATGTCTTCTCGTTGCCATGATGCTATCTTGGTGATAGTTGATAAGTTGACCAAAGTGGCCCACTTTTTGCCAGTTAGGACTACCTTCACAACACCAGTAGTAGCACATGTGTTCTTGCGAGACATTGTTAGACTTCAAGGTGTCCCTCGCAAGATTATTTCTAACAGGGACTCCCTTTTCACTTCTTCCTTTTGGAAGTCATTACAGACAGCAATGGGCACTAAGCTTAATTTTAGTATAGCCTATCACCCAAAAATAGATGGTCAGATAGAGAGGGTTGATCAGGTGTTAGAGGATATGCTCTACATGTATGTCATGGATCATCAAACTAGGTCGGAAGAGTATCTTCCCTTAGTGGAGTTTGCCTATAACAATGGGCATCACACTTCTTTGGGGATGCCACCCTATCAGATATTATACGACAGGCCTTGCAGGACACCTTTGAGTTGGGATTGCATCGAGGACAAAGTTGCTATTGGTCTAGAGATAGTTCAGGATATGGAACAGCAGGTGGATTTGATTAGGTAGCATCTTAGAGAGGCTCAGGATAAACAGAAGAAATATGCTGATGCAAAGAGGATAGATCGTAGCTACTTGGTTAGAGATAGAGTCTTCTTGAGAGTGCAACCACATAAGAGTCCAATCTATTACGGAAAGGGTTCTAAGCTCACACCTCACTTTCTAGGACCTTTTGAGATTCTTGAGAGGATAGGACCAGTTGCCTACCATTTAGCTTTGCCACCTAGCTTGTGATGCATCCACGATGTGTTTCATGTATCAGTTTTAAGAAAGTAAATCTATGATGAGTCTCATATTTTAGATTGGGATGCGTTGGAGGTGGACTCCGACGGGCAGCTAGCTTTGGAGCCCATTCTCATTTTGGCATGGCAGATGCTGGCCCTTCAAGGTCAAGAGCTGGACTAGGTTAGGGTCTAGTGGGATTGTTATGATCAGGTTACGGCTTCATGGGAGGATGCAACACGTATGAGATCAGAGTACCACCACCTCTTTGATGAAATCAAGGAGGAAGTTCATGCCTCGAGGGGGAGGGTGTGAGGCCCCACCTCGACTCAGTCTAACATTTCAGTGGTTTTTTATATTGAGACTATTACAGATACTTATTTTTATGCATTTTGGATTTAGAACTTATATGATTTCATGATTTGGATAATATTACTATATATCGATGATTTATTTATATGTTTTATGAGATAGAACACTACATGATTTTTGAATAAGATGAATTTGCAGTGATAAATGTCATTATTGAATTTGTAGGACTTTACTATGATAATAGAATTATGATGTATGTTTAAGTGTGGATCAACATTATGAGAATTAAGATGAATTGCTTATGTGAAATCACATGGATAAAATATGTATTTAAATTATTCAAATGTAAACTGTATGCAAGTGATGATGTGTATTATTATTCCTATGAATTATATTATATGTGGATATTTGAAAGTTACTAATGTGTAAATTGAGATGTGCAGGAAGTTATCCATGTGACCATGGAAATATTATGAAGAACCAAACCTAGACTTATGTATTTTCATAAGCCAGGGTTTGTCTATTTGGAGAGACAACACCCCATTTGTGTTGTATTTTATTCATAACAGTAAATGATGCATGTGTGTTAAGTGTTATTAAACTGATTTATGTAAAATCCACAGGGGACGATTTCATGTATTAATTTGTAAAAGTGTTTTCTTTGTGTCACTTGACACATGTGTGGATTTAAGTTTGAATTTTTAAATTTGTCTCTTGGTGGGAAAGTGTTTAACTATATCTTTTTTCAATTAGGGTAACGTGATGTCATAAATGCCTTGGGTAAAGAACCTTTGGGATGGTCAACATAGGTTTGACTCGAAAATAAACTTCAGAGGGATTTAAAAACGGTTAAATGGACACTTAGGGGTACTTTAATAGGGTTTCCTAAAGCCCATAAGGTATACCTAAGGGTTAGGGGTAATTTAAGGCAATTTTCTACTCCCAAGTGACCTTTTAGACACCCTAAAAATTGACTTTTCTAAGTTGTGCGAAAATTGAAATCAGAAGATTTGAATCTAGTTGTAACCTTTCCTTTTCGAATGAGAGTTCCCTTTCCCATTCTATCTTACCTTCCTCTTTAGTTTTTAGAAACTTGTGAGAACTCTCACAATGGGCTTCTTAAGCAAGAATTAGAAAATTTGTGGGTAATCACCCACTCTCCATTTTTGGAGACAAGAGAAATTTTGAAAAGAATAGACTAGATTTTGAATAGAGAATTTTGGCTAAGGGTAGAAGGAGAAGAACCATGGAATTGGGCTGCTCATCCTCAACAAAACTAACCTACCTTTGGGCAGATTAAGGTTGGTTGCATTCTTCTTAAAATGGCTTTCTGTTTGTATGTGTTTGAAAGTAATGTTGGTGTAAGAGATTTCCTTCTTTGCATGTTCATTTGGAAACTTCATTTTGTATTTTGTGTTATGTATTGTATGTGTGTTTGGGAGTCATCAAGACCTCTTACTCTTGGGAGAGAGGAGGATCTTGTGGGTGGTAGCAGTGACAGCCCTCGAGTGAGAGACTCTCATTATGAGAGCGATCACAAGGGATTTTGTGTGACCCTTGCTGCATGGCTTGTTTGTGCGATGGGGGTCATAAGGAGGGAAATAAGGCATGAATGCCTTGGGGGGCATAAGAATTTAAGGGGTTTCTATACTTGATGTATATGGTTTGCAATGAGGTGGGTACATGTTCTTTTTCATACTTGCAGTTCTCCTCAGGGTAATTGGTCCACTACAACCCTTAAAAAGGTCATCACCAAGGTGTGGTGCAGTGTAGCCAGGATGGGAGTGTGTTTGAATTTGTGTGCATTCTATCCCTTTGTGTTTGCATGTTTGTTTCCCATCTAGGGCTTGGTTCTCCGAGCTCTGGGGTGGCTACTAGTTAGCCTAGGCTGGGAGGTGAGCACTCCATTGTCTTATCCTTGATCTTATTTGTAGGTTGTTGAAAGAAAGGGATTAGGACAAGTGGAAGTTTGATGGAGTTATTTGTTGCAGAATCCATTTGGAAATATGTAATTTTCTAATTTAAAATGTCCTCATTCGAGTGACCTATTTATTTTATTCCTATATGCTTGTGAAATAAATCCAGGGAATAAAGAAAGGATTCAATGATTGTATGTGTGTTGCTATGAATGAGAATATTGCAATTTATTCTTCCCAATTGCATGATCTAAGTTTATGGATTCTAGATAATTATAGTTGTAGAAAATAAAGTTTCATAATGAATTGCAGAAATAAAATCTAAAGTATCTTTTTTTTCTAATTCTATAGTTTTAATTTAATAAATTCTAGATTTATTAAGTTGCTATTAAATTTATTGTTTTTTGGAATTTACTTAGTTACAGAAATAGAAATCTAGAATAAATAGATAGTTGATTTAAGTTCAATAAATTCTATTAATTACTTTTGTGTAGAAAGTAAATCTAAAGTTAAATAGGCTATCTATTTAAAAAAAAAAAAAACAATATTTATATAAGGCGGTATAAATTTATTGAAGTCTGCCATTATTTAATTGTAGGAGATAAACCTATAGTTATATAGTTTTTTTTTCTATCTCAAATTTTAGCAAAATCATATTCATGCCTATGTTAATAAACAGTGATAAAAATCTGAGTATTTAAATTAATCTAAGGGTTTCAAAAAAAAATATATATATCTAAAATCTATATTTGCAAAGTAAATTGGCCAAAACATTATGCATTGTATACATCCATTATGTAAATATATATATTTATATTTATATATATATTATATAATATAAATATAAATTTAAAAAAAAAATATTGAATAAACTACAAAAATAAAACAAAGCGAGGAGCTATAAAATCTCGGCCGAACCCACTGTGCTTTGCACAGGGGTCGGCAGTGCCTCCCCACTATGCATTGCACAGTGGTAAGCGACGCCTCCCACTCTACAAGGCACAGTCGACAGGGGCACCTCCCATTGTGCAATGCATAGTGGTCGGTGGGGCCGAGGTCACTGTGTATTGCACAGTGGAAGGCATCGGTCATGCCGCCTCCCCCCCACTTCAAACTACCTTCCTCCTCCGCCATGGCTGCCTAGCCCGGGGATGCAAGATTCGGCCTTGTGGAAAAAAAAAAATGGGAGTTAATAAAAATAAAATAATAATAGTATAAACCCTAGCTCGAGTAGGGTTAGGGTAACAAGATTTGAATTAATAAAAGAGTCATAATCTTAGGAAGATTTTATAATACAAATTTTTAATTGGGGTTTGCATGGGATGTTATTAATAAAATTGGAAAGAAAGCATTATATTGATATAAAATTATATATTTCAATATATGTGTTTTTATATATAGTTATAATTATTTACATACACATATATGTAAATAAGAATTAGAAAGTTGAAGTTTAAAAAAACAAGATGCAGGCCTATAGGATTAAATATATATTTAATATAGTTTTTTTTATAAATAAAATCAAGTGGGCAAATAGTATTTATTTAATCAGTCTAAGGGTATTTCAATAAATAGTAATTTAATTGTCTTCTTGGATATAGGTTTTGAAATTTAAAACCTATGGGACATATTTTCGCCATGGGCTTAATTATATCTTAGTTAAACTAATTTGAGCACATCTTAAGTTTGGATTAAATTGGATTAACTTTAGTAAATGTTAATTATGGACTAAAGGGGTGCTAGGAGAATAAATTTAACTAGCGTTCAAAAAAAAATTTCATTTAAAAGCCATCCATGATTATTATTGCCCGCGTAAATTAATTATCTAAACTAATTGTCTTATTAAATTCGAGTAGACATTAAAACCCTTCAATTGGGATTCCACAAAAGAAGCTAGTAGATAAAGCTAATCCAACTATAGTTAAGACAAAACATGTTGTAGCATTTTATATTTGTCGATTTAATGCTTTTAAGAGTTATGTTTTAAAAAAAAAAATATCCCGTTCTTGCCCTAAATTTTGGGCATGACATTTTGGTATCAGAGCAAGGTTTCCACACTAGGAACCTTACTCCACTTACATTTCACTTCAGATTATTTAAATTATTTTTGTTAAATTGATTTTATAAGACATTTAAATTTAATTGAGTTAATATTATTCTAAAAGAAATTAGTTATTTATTTTACTTTATTTTCCTCTTAGGATGCCTCCGACGACGCGACAAGCTTGCAAATGCGGAAGGGGTCCTAGGCGTGTGTGCATAGCATATGAAGAGGTAGCGAGGGAGGAATCAGTTCCAGAAGAGAACCCAGGAGCACCTCTCGAACAGCCAAGTGAACGTAACCGAAACCTCTTAGAAGCAATATAGAATCTAATTAGCATAGTTCAGGAAAGGATTCCTGCAGAGGACCCTCAAGTTAGAAATGAGAACTCCAGGAGTCATAGATTAGTTTATAGAGAACGAAGCAGGAGCCCAACTCCTATTCTTGTAGACAGTCAGGGTGGAAATGAGGGAGAGTCTGTGCACATACCAGGACCACCTCCAGTGGTGGAACTAGTTTATTTTGAGAGAGCTCGTCGGGATCTAGGGGATCTTATCAAGGAGGTCATGCACCTCCAGCCACCATCTTTTGGAGGTTCTACCGATGAGGTAGAGGCTGAGGCATGGCTTTTGAGTCTTGAGAGGTGCTTTGTGTTGTGTTCTTATGAGAGCAACCTAAAAGCACATGTCGCAGTCCATCTATTGAGAGAGTAGACCTCCACTTGGTGGAGACAGGAAGAGTACAAATGCGGATTAGTTCCTGATAGTCTCACTTGGGAGATTTTCACAGAAAGGTTCCAATAGAGATACCTATCAAAACATTTTAGACAGCATCGTATAGACAAATTCCATGACCTCCAACAAAAGGGCTTATCAATAACCCAATATGAGAGCAAATTCTTTGAGTTGTTGCCTTATGTAGATTATCTAAAGGATGAGAAACTTCTTGTAAACTACTTCATTAGAGGGTTAAATGTCGATATAGCTAGGTCAGTTAGGATGTCCACTCTAGAGAGCCTTCAGGTTGCCGTGGAGAAGGCACTGATAGCCGAGGAAATTCAAGTCAGTCCATAGGATAATAGGGATTGGTTTCAGAATCGAAATCCCACACCTCAGAATTATGGATTCCAGAAACCACATTGGAAGGGAAACAACGAAAACTCATAGGGGTTCTCCAAACCTCCTCCTCTGCAATAGACACCACAGAACAAGAGGCAGAAGCCTCCATAGTATCAGGAGGGCACCAAGCCCAAGTAGTGGTAGAGCCAGGGACAGAGACGTGATCAGAGAGCGCAGGTGTCGGACACACTTCCGATGAGAACTCAGCAGTCCTCTAGGGGTGGGTATAGTGGATCTAGTAGGATAGGAGGTTAGGCTTTCTCTAGGCCTCAGGGCGACCAGTTTTAGGCACGAGGTGCTTGCTTTACATGTGGAGCCATGGGGAATATGGCTAGGGATTGCCCTCAAGGTCAGATGGCAGGGAATCAGCGGATGGCCGCTTCAGAGCTGATAGTTGGTGATATGGGCAGGTCCCATAGAGTATTCGTAGCGGTTGACAACCACCAGGGTGAGCATCAGGCTACAGTCATTGAGTCTCCAGGTATGATCAAAGGTAACAATGCATCTATTTTTTTTGATTCAGGAGCTACTGACTCCTTTATATCTCCATTGGTTGTGGAGCGTTGCGGGCTAGTGGCAACTAGACAGGGTGTTAGTTGCGAAGTGGAATTAGCTTTAGGGCTAGAGTGTTAGTGGAATCAGAGGTTAGGGCATGTCAGCTATAGATTGGCAAGACCAACACTTTAGTAGACCTTAGAGTGACACCACTTGGATCTTACGGTATCATACTTGGCATGGATTGGCATAGAGCCAAGATGGATTGTTGCCTAAAAAAGATCGAGTGTGAGGATGATCATGGTTCGCCCATAGTTATCACTAGGATTCAGAGACCCGTGTCTTTTCATATGATCTCCGCTATGCAGCTTAAGCGGAGCATGCGAAAGGGATGTCAGCTTTTTTGTATTACTATCAGTGATAGAGGAGAAGAGGAAGAAAATGAAACATCACTTGATGACCATCCTATCCTTAAGGAATATTCAGATGTGTTTCCTTTAGAGTTACTTGGAATGCTGCCCCATAGAGAGATTGACTTTCATATAGACCTTGTACTAGGAGCCGAGCCAATTTCTAGAGCACCTTATAGGATGACCATAAATGAGCTTTATAAACTCAAAATATAGCTTGAGGAACTCCTTGAGAAGGGTCATATTTGTCCTAGTGTATCCCCTTGGGGTGCACCTGTCATCTTCATTAAGAAGAAGGATGGATCTATCTGATTATGTATGGATAATCTCCAGCTAAATAAAGTAACCATCAAGAACTGATATCGTTTACCTAGAACTGATGATTTATTCGACCAACTTTAGGGTGCCAAAGTCTTTTCCAAAATTAATCTGAAGTCAGGATACCATCAACTAAGAATAGTGGAGAATGATATCCACAAGACTGCATTTCACACTAGATATGGTCACTATGATTTCACCATAGTTCCATTCGATATTATGAATGCCCCAGCTATTTTTATGAGCCTCATGAATGGGGTATTCCATACATTTCTGGACCATTTTGTAATTGTGTTCCTCGATGATATATTGATATATTCTCAGAATGAGAAGGAGCATGAGGAGCACCTGAAACAGGTATTGCAGTGTTTGCGGGATAACCAGTTGTTTGGCAGTTTGTCAAAGTGTGCTTTCTTTTTATCAGAGGTGAAGTACCTTGGGCACGTTATTTCCAGTGATGGGATCTCAGATGACCCATCAAACATTAGGGCTATTATGGATAGGCCTGTGCCAACTAGTGTGATAGAGGTCAGCAGCTTCATGGGCTTAGTAGGATATTACCAATGTTTTGTCGTGGGATTCTCCAAAGTTGCACATCCTATTACTTCTCTTCAGCATAAAGGGAAGAAATTTGAGTGGATAGAGAAGTGCGAGAAGGCCTTTCAGGAACTCAAGAAGGCACTTACTAGAGCTCCTATCCTTGTTGTACCAAATCCCTCAGCTGACTTCATGGTTTGTACAGATGCTTCACTAGAGGGTTTAGGAGTAGTTCTTATGTAGGATGGTAGGGCTATAGCTTTCGAGTCTAGGAAACTTAAGACTCATGAACCTAATTATCCTACTCATGACCTTGAGCTTGCAGTAGTAGTGCTTGCACTTGTGAGGTGGAGACACTTCCTTTTAGGTCATCACTTCAAGCTGCATTTAGATCATCAGAGTCTTCAGTACATTTTCACTCAGTGGAACCTTAATGCACATCAGAGGAGATGGATGAAGTTCTTGTGTGAATATGATTTTGACGTTCACTACATCAAAGGAAAGGAAAACGTAGTTGTAGATGCTTTGAGTAGGAGACGTCACGAGGTTTACACCATATATATGGGCACGGATTTGAGAGACCGTATACTACAACATTTGAGAGAGGATGGATAGTATGCAGAATTTTGTCAGGTAATATGATCTTAGGTTACTCTAGAGGGGAAATATGAGGATTATTCTTTGGAGTCCGATGGACTATTATGCCACAGAGGGTGCATTTATGTACCTTCCTCTGGGGGATTGTGAGAGTTCATTGTCATAGAGGCTCATAGATCTGCTTATGCAGTGCATCTTGGAGTTAAAAAGTTGCATACTGACTTGAGGTAGTTATATCACTGGCTAGGAATGTGGTAGGTCATTTCTGAGATAGTAGCTCGATGCCTCGAGTGTCAGAGAGTAAAGGTGGAGCACCGCCATCTAGGGGGATTGCTCTATTCTCATACTATACAAGAGTGGAAGTGCAATACTATATCCATGGATTTCATCATTGGTCTTCCTATGTCTTCTCATCGCCATGATCCTATCTTGGTTACAGTTGACAAGTTGACCAAAGCGGCCGACATTTCACTAGTTAGGACTACCTTCATAGCACCAACAGTAGCACAGGTGTTCTTGCGAGACATTATTAGACTTCATGGTGTCCTCCACAAGATTATTTCTAACAGGGACTCCCTTTTCACTTCTTCCTTTTGGAAGTCATTACAGGCAGCTATGGGCACTAAGCTCAATTTTAGTACAGCCTATCACTCAGAAATAGATGGTCAGACAAAGAGGGTTAGTCAGGTGTTAGAGGATATGCTTCGCATGTATCTCATGGATCATCGGACTAGGCGGGAAGAGTATCTTCCATTAGTGGAGTTTTCCTATAACAATGGGCATCACACTTCTTTGGGGATGCCATCCTATCAGGCATTATACGACAGGCCTTGCAGGACACCTTTGAGTTGGGGTCACATCGAGGACAAAGTTGCTATTGGTCCTGAGATAGTTCAGGATATGGAACAGCAGGTGGATTTGATTAGGTAGCATCTTAGAGAGGCTCAGGATAGACAAAAGAAATATGCTGATGCAAAGGGGATAGATCGTAGCTACATGGTTGGAGATAGAGTCTTCTTGAGAGTGCGACCTCATAAGAGTCCAATCTGTTACGGAAAGGGTTCTAAGCTGACACCTCGCCTTGAAGGACCTTTTGAGATTCTTGAGAGGATAGGCCCAGTTGCCTACTGTTTAGCATTGGCACCTAGCCTGTCATGCATCCACGATGTGTTTCATGTATCAGTTTTAAGAAAGTAAATCTATGATGAGTCTCATATTTTAGATTGGGATGCCTTGCAGGTGGAGTCAGATGGGCATCTAGCTTTGGAGCCCATTCAAATTTTGGCATGCTGTATGCTTGCCCATCGAGGTCGAGAGCTGGACCAGGTTAGGGTCCATTGGGATTGTTATGATGAGGTTACGGCTTCATGGGAGGATGCAACATGTATGAGATCAGAGTACCCCCACCTCTTTGATGAACTCTAGGAGGAAGTTCATGCCTAGAGTGGGAGGGTGTGAGGCCCCACCTCAGCTCAGTCTGACATTTCAGTGGTTTTTTATATTGAGACTATTACAGATACTTATTTTTATGCATTTTGGATGTAGAACTTATATGATTTCATGATTTGGATAATATTACTATATATGGATGATTTATTTATATGCTTTATGAGATAGAACACTACATGATTTTTGAATAAGATGAATTTGTAGTGATAAATGTCATTATTGAATTTGTAGGACTTTACCATGATAATAGAATTATGATGTATGTGTAAGTGTGGATCAAAATTATGAGAATTAGGATGAATTTCTTGTGTGAAATCACTTGGATAAAAGATGTATTTAAATTGTTCAGATGTAAATTGTATGCAAGTGATGATGTGTATTATTATTCCTGTGAATTATATTATATGTGGATATTTGAAAGTTACTAATGTGTAAATTGAGATGTGCAAGAAGTTATCCATGTGACCATGGAAATATTACAGAGAACCAAAACTAGACTTACGTATGGTCGTAAGCCAGGTTTTGTCTATTTGGAGAGAGAACACCCCGTTTGTGTTGTATTTTATTTGTAACAGTAAATGATGCATGTGTGTTAAGTGTTATTAAATTGACTTATGTAAAATCCACAAGAGATGATTTCATGTATTAATATGTAAAAGTGTTTTCTTTGTGTCACTTGACATGTGTGGATTTAAGTTTGAATTTTTAAATTTGTCTCTTGGTGGGAAAGTGTTTAACTATAGCTTTTTTCAATTAAGGTAATGTGATGTCATAAATGCCTTGGGTAAAGAATCTTTGGGATGGTCAACATATGTTTGATCAGAAAATAAACTTTAGAGGGGTTTAAAAAGGATTAAATGGACCCCTAGGGGTAGTTTAATAGGGTTTCCTAGAGCCCATAAGGTATACCTAAGGGTTAGGGGTAATTTAAGGCAATTTTCTACTCCCAAGTGACCTTTTAGACACCTTAAAAATTGACTTTTCTAAGTTGTGCGAAAATTGAAATTAGAAAATTTGAATCTAGTTGTAAACTTTCCTTCTCAAATGAGAGTTCTGTTTCCCATTCTATCTTACCTTCCTCTTTAGTTTTTAGAAACTTGTGAAAACTCTCACAATGGGCTTCTTAGGCAAGAATTATAAAATTTTTGGGTAATCACCCACTCTCCATTTTTGGAGACGAGAAATTTTGAAAAGAATAGACTAGATTTTGAATAGAGAATTTTGGCTAAGGGTAGAAAGAGAAGAACCATGGAATTGGGCTGCTCATCCTCAACAAAACTAACCTACCTTTGGGTAGATTAAGGTTGGTTGCATTCTGCTTAAAATGGCTTTCTGTTTGCATGTGTTTGAAAGTAATGTTGGTGTAAAATATTTGCTTCTTTGCATGTTCATTTGGAAACTTCATTTGGTATTTTGTGTTATGTATTGTATGTGTGTTTGGGAGTCATCAAGACCTCTTACTCTTGGGAGAGAGGAGGATCTTGTGGGTGGTAGCAGTGACAACCCTCGAGTGAGAGACTCTCATTATGAAAGCGATCACAAGGGATTTTGTGTGACCCTTGCTGCATGGCTTGTTTGTGCAATGGGGGTCATAAGGAGGGAAATAAGGCATGAATGCCTTGGGGGGCATAAGTATTTAAGGAGTTGCTATACTTGATGTATATGGTTTTCCATGAGGTGGCTACATGTTCTCTTTCATAGTTACAGTTCTCCTCAGGGTAATTGGTCCACTAGAACCCTTAAAATGACTAGCACCAAGGTGTGGTGCAGTGTAACCGGGATGGGAGTGTGTTTGAATTTGTGTGCATTATGTCCCTTTGTGTTTGCATGTTTTTTTGCCATCTAGGGCTTGGTTCTCCGAGCTCGGGGGTGGCTACCAGTTAACCTATGCTGGGAGGTGAGCACTCCATGGTCATATCCTTGATCTTATTTGTAGGTTGTTGAAAGAAAGGGATTAGGACAAGTGGAAGTTTGATGGAGTTATTTGTTGTAGAATCCATTTGGAAATATGTAATTTTTGAATTTAAAATGTCAGCATTTGAGTGACCTATTTGTATAATGCCTATAGTGTCTTTTAAAGTAATTCCTAGAAATGTAATAGTTTAGTTGCTATATTGCAAAAGCAGAAATGAATAAATCTGGATTCAGTTTTCTAAAGTGTTGTTTTCTAAATTTTAATGTTTGTTGTGTATATTAAAAATGTGGGAAAGCATCTGAATTTATTTTATCCCTATATGCTTGTGAAACAAATCCAGGGAATAAAGAAAGGATTTAATGATTGTATACATGTTGCTATGAATGAGAATATTGCAATTTATTCTTCCCAATTGCATGATCTAAGTTTATGGATTCTAGATAATTATAGTTGCAGACAATAAAGTTTCATAATTAATTGTAGAAATAAAATCTAAAGTATGTTTTTTTACTAATTCTATAGTTTTAATTTAATAAATTCTAGATTTATTAAGTTGCTATTAAATTTATTGTTTTCTGGAATTTACTTAGTTACAGAAATAGAAATCTAGAATAAATATATAGTTGATTTAAATAGTTTCATAGTCCTATAATTGTTGTTTTAAGTTCAATAAATTATGTTAATTACTTTTGTGTAGAAAGTAAATCTGATATTAAATAGGCTATCTATTTAAAAAAAAAAAAAAAACAATATTTATATAGTGCGGTATAAATTTATTTAAGTCTGCCATTATTTAATTGCAGGAGATAAACCCATAGTTATATACTTTTTTTTTCTATCTCATATTTTAGCAAAATCATATTCATGCCTATGATAATAAACAGTGATAAAAATCTAACTATTTAAATTAATCGAAGGGTTTCAAAAAAAATAAAAAAATAAATATATATATATCTAAAATCTATATTTGCAAATTAAATTGGCCAAAACATTATGCATTGTATACATGCATTATGTAAAAATATATATATGTGTATATTTATATATACAAATATACATATAAATATATATACATATATATATATATATTTAAATATATTTATATATATATATATATATTTACATATATATTATATATAATATAAATATATATATTAAAAAAAAAATTAAATAAACTACAAAAAAAAATAAAGCGAGGAGTTGTAAAACCTTGGCTGAACCCACTGTGCTTTGCACAGGGGTTGGCGGCGCCTCCCCACTGTGCATTGCACAGTGGTCGGCGGCGCCAAGGCGACTATGTATTGCATAGTGGAAGGCGTCGGTCATGCCGCCTCCCCCCCACTTCAAATTGCCTTCCTCCTTCACCATGGCCGCCTAGCTTGAGGATGCTCGATTCGGCCCTGTGGAAAAAAAAAAGGGAGTTAATAAAAAAATAATAATAATAGTATAAAGCCTAGCCCGAGTAGGGTTAGGGTAATGAGATTTGAATTAATAAAAGAGTCATAATCTTAGGAAGATTTTACAATGCAAATTTTTAATTAGGGTTTGCATGGGATGTTCTTAATAAAATTGGAAAGAAAGCATTATATTGATTTAAAATTATATATTTCAATATATGTGTTTTTATATATAATTATAATTATTTACATACACATATATGTAAATAAGACTTAGAAAGTTGAAGTTTAAAAAAAAAAGATGCAGGCCTATATGATTAAATATATATTTAATATAGTTGTTTTTATAAATAAAATCAAGTGGGAAAACAATATTTATTTAATCAGTCTAAGGGTATTTCAATATATAGTAATTTAATTGTCTTCTCGGATATAGGTTTTGAAGTTTAAAACCTATGGGACGTATTTTCACCATGGGCTTAATTATATCTTAGTTAAACTAATTTGAGCACATCTTAAGTTTGGATTAAATTGGATTAACTTTAGTAAATTTTAATTATGGACTAAAGGGGTGCTAGGAGAATAAATTTAACTAGCATTCAAAAAAAAAAATCATTTAAAAGCCATCCATGATTAATATTGCCCGCGTAAATTAATTATCTAAATTAATTGTCTTATTAAATTAGAGTAGACATTAAAACCCTTCAATTGGGATTCCGCAAAAGGAGCTAGTAGATAAAGCTAATCCAACTATAGTTAAGACAAAACATGTTGTAGCATTTTATATTTGTCGATTTAATGCTTTTAAAAGTTATGTTTAAAAAAAAAAAAATCCCGTTCTTGCCCTAAATTTTGGGCATGACATTTTGCTATCAGAGCAAGGTTTCCACACTAGGAACCTTACTCCACTTACGTTTCGCTTTAGATTATTTAAATTATTTTTGTTAAATTGATTTTATAAGACATTTAAATTTAATTGAGTTAATATTATTCTAAAAGAAATTAGTTATTTATTTTACTTTATTTTCCTCTTAGGATGCCTCCGACGATGCAACAAGCTTGCAAACGCAGAAGGGGTCCTAGGCATGTGCGTATAGCACGTGAAGAGGTAGTGAGGGAGGAATCAGTTCCAGAAGAGAACCGAAGAGCACCTCTCGAACAACCAAATGAACCTAACCGAATTCTCTTAGAAGCAATATAGAATCTAATTGGCATAGTTCAGGAAAGGATTCCAGCAGAGAACCCTCAGGTTAGAAATCAGGACTATGGGAGTCATAGATCAGTTGATAGAGAATGAAGCAGGAGCCCAGCTCCTATTCCTGTAGAGAGTCAGGGTGGAAATGAGCCAGAGTCTATGCACATACCAGGACCACCTCCAGTGGTGGAACCAGTTTATTTTGAGAGAGCTCATTGGGATCTAGGGGATCTTATCAGGGAGGTCATGCGCCTCTAGCCACCGTCTTTTGGAGGTTCTACTGATGGGGTAGAGGCTGAGGTATGGCTTTTGAGTCTTGAGAGGTGCTTTGCGTTGTGTTCTTACGAGAGCAACCTAAATGCACATGTCACAGTCCATCTGTTGAGAGGGTCGGCCTCCACTTGGTGAAGACAGGAAGAGTACAAATGTGGATTAGTTCCTAATACTGTGACTTGGGAGATTTTCACAGAAAGGTTCTGGGAGAGATACCTATCAAAACATTTCAGATAGCGTCATATAGACAAATTTCATGACCTCCAACAAAAGGGCTTATCAATAACCCAATATGAGAGAAAATTCTTTGAGTTGTTGCCTTATGTAGATTACCTAACAGACAAGAAACTTCTTGTAAACTGCTTCATCAGAGGGTTAAATGCCAGTATAGCCAGGCCATTTAGGATGTCCACTCTAGAGAGCCTTCGGGTTGCCATGGAGAAGGCACTGATAGCCGAGGAAATTCAGGTCAGACCATAGGAAAATAGGGATCAGTTTCAGAACCGAAATCCCACACCTCAGACTTATGGATTCCAGAAACCACATTGGAAGGGAAACAACCAAAACTCACAGGGGTTCTCCAAACCTCATCCTCCACAATAGACACCACAAAACAAGAGGCAGAAGCCTCCATAGTATCAGGAGGGCACCAAGCCCAATCAGTGGTAGAACCAGGGATAGAGACATTATTAGAGAGCGTAGGTGCCATACACACCTCCACCGTGGACTCAGCAGTCCTCTGGGGGTGGGTACAGTGGATCTAGTAGGACTAGAGGTCAGGCTTTCTCTAGGCCTCAGGGCCCCTAGTTTCAGGCACAGGGTGCTTGCTTTACATGTGGAGCCATGGGGCATATGGTGAGGGATTGCCCTCAGGGTCAGATGGTAGGGAATCAATGGATGGCTGCTTCAGAGCTGATAGTTGGTGATATGGGCATGTCCCATAGAGTATTCATAGCGGTTGACAACCGCCAAGCTAAGCATCAGGCCATGGTCATTGAGTCTGCAGGTATGATCAAAGGTAACACCGTATCTATTTTGTTTGATTCAAGAGCTACTGACTCCTTTATGTCTCCATTGGTTGTGGAGAGTTGTAGGCTAGTGGCAACTAGATAGGGTGTCAGTTGGGAAGTGGAATTAGCTTCAGGGGCTAGAGTGTGAGTGGAATCAAAGGTTAGTGCATGTCAGCAATAGATTGGCAAGACCACCACTTTAGTAGACCTTAGAGTGACACCACTTGGATCTTATGGTATCATACTTGGCATGGATTGGCTTTATGCTGACAGAGCCAAGATGGATTGCCACCTGAAAAAGATCAAGAGTGAGGATGATCATGGTTCGCCCATAGTTATCACCGATATTCAGAGACCCGTGTCTCTTTGTATGATCTCCACTATGTAGCTTAAGCAGAGTATGCAAAAGGGATGTCAGCTTTTTGCTATTACTATCAGTGACAGAGGAGAAGAGGAAGAAAATGAAACATCGCTTGATGACCATCCTATCCTTAAGGGATATTCAGATGTGTTTCCTTCAAAGTTACCTGGAATGTCACCCCGTAGAGAGATTGACTTTCATATAGACCTTGTACCAGGAGCCAAGCCAGTTTTTAGAGCACCTTATAGGATGACCACAAATGAGCTTAATGAACTCAAAATATAGCTTGAGGAACTCCTTGAGAAAGGTCATATTTGTCCTAGTGTATCCCCTTGGGGTGCACGCATCATCTTCATTTAGAAGAAGGATGGATCTCTGAGATAATGTATGGATAATCGATAGCTAAATAAAGTAACCATCAAGAACCGATATCCTTTGCCCAGAATTGATGATTTATTCAACCAAATTCAGGGTGCCAAAGTCTTTTCCAAAATTGATCTGAAGTCAGGATAGCATCAGCTAAGAATAGTGGAGAGTGATATCCACAAGACCGCATTTCGTACTAGATATGGTTACTATGAGTTCACCGTAGTTCCATTCGGTCATACAAACGCCCCATCTATTTTTATGAGCCTCATGAATGGGGTATTTCGTACATTTCTGGACCATTTTGTAATTGTGTTCCTTGATGATATACTGATATATTCTCGGAATGAGAAGGAGCATGAGGAGCACCTGAAATAGGTATTGCAGTGTTTGCGGGACAACCAGTTATTTGGCAGTTTGTCAAAGTGTGCTTTCTTTTGATTAGAGTTCAAGTACCTTGGGCACGTTATTTTTGGTGATGGTATCTTAGATGACCCATCAAAGATTAGGGCTATTATGGATTGGCTAGCACCAACTAGTGTGATAAAGGTTAGGAGCTTCATGGGCTTAGTAGGATATTACCGACGTTTTGTCAAGGGATTCCCTAGAGTCGCACATCCTATTACTTCTCTTCAGTGTAAAGGGAAGAAATTTGAGTGGACAGAGGAGTGCGAGAAGGCCTTTCAGGAACTCAAGAAGGCACTTACTAGCACTCCTATCCTTGTTGTACTAGATCCCTTAGCTGACTTCATGGTTTGTACAGATGCTTCACTAGAGGGTTTAGGAGTAGTTCTTATGCAGGATGGTAGGGCTATAGCTTTCGATTCTAGGAAACTTAAGACTCATGAACTTAATTATCCTACTCATGACCTTGAGCTCGTAGCAGTAGTGCATGCAATTGTGAGGTGGAGACACTCCCTTTTAGGTCATCACTTTTAGCTAAATTCAGATCATCAGAGTCTTCAGTACATTTTCACTCAGCGGAACCTTAATGCACATCAGAGGAGATGGAAGGAGTTCTTGTGTGAATATGATTTTGACGTTCACTACATCAAAGGAATGGAAAACATAGTTGTAGATGCTTTGAGTAGGATACGTCACGAGTTTTACACCATATCTATGGGCACGGATTTGAGAGACCATATATTGCAACATTTGCTAGAGGATGGATGGTATGCAAAAGTTTGTCAGGTAATATGATCTCAGGTTACTCTAGAGGGGAAATATGAGGATTATTCTTTGGAGTCCGATGGACTATTACGCCATAGAGGGCGCATTTATGTACCTTCCTCTGGTGGATTGTGAGAGTTCATTGTCATAGAGGCTCATAGAGCTCCTTATGCAATGCATCTCAGAGTTAAAAAGTTGCATGCTGACTTGAGGCAGTTATATCATTGGCCAGGAATGCGGCATCTCATTGCTGAGATAGTAGCTTGATGCCTCAAGTGTTAGAGAGTAAAGGTGGAGCACCACCATCTAGGGGGGTTGCTCTAGTCTCATGTTATACTAGAGTGGAAGTGGGATACTATATCCATGGAGTTCATCATTGGTCTTCCTATGTCTTCTCCTTGCCATGATGCTATCTGGGTGATAGTTGACAAGTTGACCAAAGTGCCCCACTTTTCACCAGTTAGGACTACCTTCATAACACCAGCAGTAGCACAGGTGTTCTTGCAAGACATTGTTAGACCTCATGGTGTCCCCCGCAATATTATTTCTAACAGGGACTCCCTTTTCACTTCTTCCTTTTGGAAGTCATTATAGGCAGCTATGGGCACTAAGCTCAATTTCAGTACAGCCTATCACCCGAAAACAGATGGTCAGATAGACAGGGTTAATCAGGTGTTAGAGGATATGCTTCGCATGTACATCATGGATCATCAGACTAGGTGGGAAGAGTATCTTCCCTTAGTGGAGTTTGCCTATAACAATGGGCATCACACTTCTTTGGGGATGCCACCCTATCAGGCATTATACGGCAGGCCTTGCCGGACACCTTTGAGTTGGGATCTCATCAAGGAAAAAGTTGCTATTGGTTCTGATATAGTTCGGGATATGGAACAGCAGGTGGATTTGATTAGGCAGCATCTTAGAGAGGTTCAGGATAGATAGAAGAAATATGCTGATGCAAAGAGGATAGATCGTAGCTACTTGGTTGGAGATAGAGTCTTCTTGACAGTGTGACTGCATAAGAGTCCACTCTATTATAGAAAGGGTTCTAAGCTAACACCTTGCTTTGTAGGACCTTTTGAAATTCTTGAGAGGATAGGCCAAGTTGCCTACCATTTAGCATTGCCACCTAGCCTGTCATGCATCTACGATGTGTTTCATGTATCAGTTTTAAGAAAGTAAATCTATGATGAGTCTCATATTTTAGATTGGGATGCCTTGTAGGTGGAGTCGGATGGGCAGCTAGCTTTGGAGCCCATTCGCATTTTGGCATGCCGGACGCTTGCCCTTCGAGGTCGAGAGTTGGACCAGGTTAGGGTCTAGTGGGATTGTTATGATGAGGTTACGGCTACATGGGAGGATGCAACACATATGAGATCAGAGTACCCCTACTTCTTTGATGAACTCCAAGAGGAAGTTCATGCCTAGAGGGGGAGGGTGTGAGGCCTCACCTCAACTCAGTCTGATATTTTAGTGGTTTTTTATATTGAGACTATTACGGATACTTATTTTTATGCATTTTGGATTTAGAACTTATATGATTTCATGATTTGGATAATATTACTATATATCGATGATTTATTTATATGCTTAATGAGATAGAACACTACATGATTTTTGAATAAGATGAATTTACAGTGATAAATGTTGTTATTGAATTTGTAGGACTTTACTATGATAATAGAATTATGATGTATGTTTAAGTGTGGATCAGCATTATGAGAATTAGGATGAATTGCTTGTGTGAAATCACTTGGATAAAAGATGTATTTAATTTGTTCAGATGTAAATTGTATGCAAGTGATGATGTGTATTATTATTCCTATGAATTATATTATATGTGGATATTTGAAAGTTACTAATGTGTAAATTGAGATGCACAAGAAGTTATCCATGTGACCATGGAAATATTATGGAGAACCAAACCTAGATTTATGTATGTTCGTAAGCCAGGGTTTGTCTATTTGGAGAGACAACACCCCGTTTGTGTTGCGTTTTATTCATAATAGTAAATGATGCATGTGTGTTAACTATTATTAAATTGATTTATGTAAAATCCACAAGAGACGATTTCATGTATTAATTTGTAAAAGTGTTTTCTTTGTGTCTCTTGACACATGTGTGGATTTAAGTTTGAATTTTAAAATTTGTTTCTTGGTGGGAAAGTGTTTAATTGTAGCTTTTTCCAATTAAGGTAACATGATGTCATAAATGCCTTGGGTAAAGAATCTTTGGGATGGTCAACATAGGTTTAACAAGAAAATAAACTTCAGAGGGGTTTAAAAAGGGTTAAATGGACACCTAGGGGTAGTTTAATACGGTTTCCTAAAGCCCATAAGGTATACCTAAGGGTTAGGGGTAATTTAAGGCAAGTTTCTACTCCCAAGTGACCTTTTAGACACCTTAAAAATTGACTTTTCTAAGTTGTGCGAAAATTGAAATTAGAAGATTTGAATCTAGTTGTAAACTTTCCTTTTCGAATGAGAGTTCCCTTTCCCATTCTATCTTACCTTCCTCTTTAGTTTTTAGAAACTTGTGAGAACTCTCACAATGGGCTTCTTAAGCAAGAATTAGAAAATTTGTGGGTAATCACCCACGCTCCATTTTTGGAGACAAGAGAAATTTTGAAAAGAATAGACTAGATTTTGAATAGAGAATTTTGGCTAAGGGTAGAAGGAGAAGAACCGTGGAATTGGGCTGCTCATCCTCAGCAAAACTAACCTACCTTTGGGCAGATTAAGGTTGGTTGCATTTTTCTTAAAATGGCTTTCTGCTTGCATGTGTTTGAAAGTAATGTTGGTGTAAAAGATTTGCTTCTTTGCATGTTCGTTTGGAAACTTCATTTGGTATTTTGTGTTATGTATTGTATGTGTATTTGGGAGTCATCAAGACCTCTTACTCTTGGGAGAGAGGAGGATCTTGTGGGTGGTAGCGGTGACAGCCCTCGAGTGAGAGACTCTCATTATGAGAGCGATCACAAGGGATTTTGTGTGACCCTTGGTACATGGCTTGTTTGTGCAATGGGGGTCATAAGGAGGGAAATAAGGCATGAATGCCTTTGGGGGCATAAGGATTTAAGGGGTTGCTATACTTGATGTATATGGTTTACCATGAGGTGGCTACATGTTCTTTTTCATACTTGTAGTTCTCCTCAAGGTAATTCATCCACTACCACCCTTAAAAAGGTGATCACCAAGGTGTGGTGCAATGTATCCGGGATGGGAGTGTGTTTGAATTTGTGTGCATTCTGTCCCTTTGTGTTTGCATGTTTATTTCCCATCTAGGTCTTGGTTCCCTGAGCTCGGGGGTGGCTACCAGTTAGCCTAGGCTGAGAGGTGAGCACTGCATGGTCATATCCTTGATCTTATTTGCAGGTTGTTGAAAGAAAGGGATTAGGACAAGTGGAAGTTTGATGGAGTTATTTGTTGTAGAATCCATTTGGAAATATGTAATTTTCTAATTTAAAATTTCCTCATTTGAGTGACCTATTTGTATAATGCCTATAGTGTCTTTTAAAGTAATTCCTAGAAATGTAATAGTTTAGTTGCTATATTGCAAAAGCAGAAATGAATAAATCTGGATTTAGTTTTCTAAAGTGTTGTTTTCTGAATTTTAATGATTGTTGTGTATATTAAAAATGTGGGAAAGCATCTAAATTTATTTTATCCCTATATGCTTGTGAAATAAATCTAGGGAATAAAGAAAGGATTTAATGATTGTATGCATGTTGCTATGAATGAGAATATTGCAGTTTATTCTTTGCAATTGCATGATCTAAGTTTATGGATTCTAGATAATTATAGTTGTAGAAAATAAAGTTTCATAATTAATTGCAGAAATAAAATCTAAAGTATCTTTTTTTACTAATTCTATAGTTTTAATTTAATAAATTCTAGATTTATTAAATTGCTATTAAATTTATTGTTTTCTGGAATTTACTTAGTTACAGAAATAGAAATCTAGAATAAATAGATAGTTGATTTAAATAGTTTCATAGTCCTATAATTGTTGTTTTAAGTTCAATAAATAATGTTAATTACTTTTGTGTAGAAAGTAAATCTGAAGTTAAATAGGTTATCTATTTTTAAAAAAATAAAAAAATATTTATATAGTGCGGTATAAATTTATTTAAGTCTGCCATTATTTAATTGCAGGAGATATACCTATAGTTATATACTTTTTTTTTCTATCTCAGATTTTAGCAAAATCATATTCATGCCTATGATAATAAACAGTCATAAAAATCTGACTATTTAAATTAATCTAAGGGTTTCAAAAAATATATATATATATCTAAAATCTATATTTGCAAAGTAAATTGGCCAAAACATTATGCATTGTATACATCCATTATGTAAAAATATATATATGTATATTTATATATACAAATATACATATAAATATATATACATATATATATTTAAATATATTTATATATATATATATATTATATATAATATAAATATATTAAAAAAATAATTAAATAAACTAATTTTGACCATTGGCTTAATTATATCTTAGTTAAACTAATTTGAGCACATCTTAAGTTTGGATTAAATTGGATTAACTTTAGTAATTTTTAATTATGGACTAAAGGGGTGCTAGGAGAATAAATTAAACTAGCGTTCACAAAAAAAAAATCATTTAAAAGCCATCCATGATTAATATTGCCTGCGTAAATTAATTATCTAAACTAATTGTCTTATTAAATTCGAGTAGACATTAAAGCCCTTTAATTGGGATTCTGCAAAAGGAGCTAGTAGATAAAGCTAATCCAACTATAGTTAAGACAAAACATGTTGTAGCATTTTATATTTGTCGATTTAATGCTTTTAAAAGTTATGTTTTAAAAAAAAAAAATCTCATTCTTGCCCTAAATTTTGGGCATGATAGTTTACTAACCCTCTCGATATCTTACACTTTACCAGTTAACTTGTCATGTCTCCTCTTTGCTGAATTATCAGTGGAACTCTTTAACCTATCACCAGACATGTCTATCCATACTATGCTCATTCTCATTAGGTAGAGTCACATCTCTTAGCCTCTTCACTTCCTTACCAGTTTTCATGCTTACCGGTAGCTATCCTGATGACAACATGTCATCATCCTTCAGTAGTTTCCAACTAAGGCATCTGTATGCTTGTTTCATTCTCTATTTTTAGCTGCACCACTTTGCCTCCTTCTTCATCATCCTGAATAACATTTCTGGCAGTTTGTTAAGGTGACAAACCCATCACACTTCACCTATTCCAGCAACCTAACATGCCTTCTCTATTGGTCTAGTGCATAACCTTGATTTTATGCACTTGAGGCATTCCATTGATAAACCAATAGATCCAGTGTGAGCATTCAAACACCTATCTTTGCCTCATCTACCTTATCTCATGGAACTATGATGCACTCTATGCATAATAGGAGATAAGCTCCACTTACTGGTTGAGTGATACTTTGTCATCTGCATATTGCAATGCACTCATGTGACTTCCCTATTTGTGCAACACATCTTCAAATAGGCTGTATGTGATCCGTTGTAGGCACATTAACTATTATTCATCACTAAATATGGTGACTACATCTTCATCTGGTGGGAATCCTATTGATCTGCAACCTCACAACATACTGGTGACCTATTCATTCCTCACCTCCGATGTTGATGTGATTTAGGTAACATTTGCCTCTTCATCACAAATAACAACTCAAGCACCTTTCTCATCCTGCTTGTTCACTGGCCATAATCTTGTTGCTTGACAACCACTCACATGGTTGATTTGTCTACTCCATATGAACACATCACTTACCACTGGACATCCTTTCCTTACTAGTGATACACTGTACTAGTAACCTATCCATCTCATCCACATAGGTCGGACACTAACTTATTTATCGATGACTCTAGTGGTCATTCCTTTCAATGATATTCTCTTCCTTACCATACCGATGTCATGCAACACAAGGTGATATCAAAGGTATCTCAAACTGTACTCCTCCATGATAGTGTTGCACAAACATCTCTTCTACCAGTATTCATTCCATACCAGTTGACATCAATGACAACACAATTCTTACAATCTCCCCCTTTGGCATTGATGTCAACTCATGTAGTATCCAACATACTACATAGTCTCTCACCCCCTTTGTATGATCCAATGGATTATCACACATGTAGTATGCTATATAGTACAAAATATTTCTCCCCCTTTGACAACAATGGCAAAGGGCACTATCAGGATATCATTCCTCCTTGTATTTCCCACTCATTGACAAGATTCTTTCTCCCCCTTTATCTTCATTGGATGCATCTTCTCTTTTGATACAACTTGTTACATTTTCTCAAGTCACAACACTTGAGATGGAGGACTCAACCATCAACTGACACTAATTGAGAATGCAAATCAAATACTATTTGTTAAAGAACTCAATTGAAGAGGGATGTGTTAATGAATACTACTCATCTATCGGTCAACTGCATCACCTCCCATTTGATCCCAAATTTCTTTAGAATCAAATGTGATTGTACTATGAATACAACCAACCAAATGCCAAGAAAATACCCATAACCATGAAATTCTCCTAGGTAATCCTACTACAAATTCCATCCTCTGCAGTTTGGGTAGTCAATATCTTTCCAAGTTCAAGCATGTTGGCTTTGCATCATGAGAACTCGAACTCCCCCTAAGTCATACACCTCAGGTCCTCATCTCTGGTCAGGTCCAATACCGGGACTCCAAACTTCACCATATATCGGTTGAGCCATGCAACTATGATCCTATAATTAATTTTTTAGCTTCATTATTTCACCATAGCCTATGACATGATCCTGAATCCACACAATGTCATACAATGACATCACCATACCATAAATTAAACTGGTTAACCCAAAAATATGCATGCCTGCATGATTAACCACTAGACCAACATAATTCATTTAGGTCTTCATCAACACCACCTAAGACATAACTTCATATTTCATGCTACCAGGGCTATTGCAATGATCTCCAACCTCATTGTCTTACATAACCTGCAAGTACCTATTAGCATTCATGCCGATAACATCCTGCACATATCAGTTTCCTGGACTAGTCCACTATCACTACCAGAGAACTTTCATGTGACTCCTAACATTTTGTGTCACTCTATATTTGATTCCAATTGTTATCATGTTATACATTGACACAATAGTAGTGATCCAACTTGCATCTCTAGGTGTTTAGTCAAGGTAGCTTCTACACATGCTTATCATCTCATTTTCTTCCTTCATACCGGTAGCACCTTGTTCTTCCAAGTATCCTACTTTCCTGAGGGGGTGAATGATCTAGTTCAATATACTACTCCCTCTGAGGTCCTGCATCTCCTTTAGACCTTACGAGATATCACTTGTGCATTAAATACACAGTTCTAGTCCATGGTCTTATTCTTCTTCCCATTTCCACGCTTGGGAGAAGGTCTTACCACCTTCTGCTGATGGGTCCTTCCATTTCTCAATTCTACCTCATAGCCGAAAGTAGTTCCATAGTAGCATACATCATCCATCCCAACTTTATGATTGGGGAATCTCTTGACATACTCATTTGACCATCTTCTCTTGGGCACGTTGTTGTGACTAGCAACCAAAACTGGTGCACGTCTTGCTCCTATAGGGACATATCTCCTTTGGTTATATGTAGGTCTATGTTTCTCATATCTTTTACAACTACTACTATATTGACCACAATTGTTCCACTAGTTTCCATAGAACTGTGAGTTCTTATTCCTGCATTCATAACTTTTATGGCAAGGTCTATTGTAGTTATAACACACATTATTTGCATAATCGGGAGAGGGGATATGCATGTATCTGCTCCTTGATGCATTTTTCTCATGTGCATGCTTTCTATTGGATCTTATATAGTTCCTTCTAGATCCCTTTCTACATTCTCCTACCCTATGGCCATAGCCATTGCATGACAAGAAATAACTAGTAAAGAATGGCATATGACTTACACATTTGTTCTGCCATGAATGTCGAGATCTTACCAGTTTAGAATCTCCATTTCTGCTTCTCTAGGGATGGATCTTGGATTGTCCATGATCTGTAACTCTTCCATCTGATCTCTTCTTTTCCCATACTTTATTTGTCTTGTGGGCAGTAGCATTTCTTTGTCCTCTACTGGTAGGATGTCTTATTTGCTATCTTCTCATGTTCTTGCTTCTAGTGAGGTTGTCTTCTCCCACTTTCCCTTTTCATTTGGGATCTACATTGTTCCTCCTTACAGCATCGGTCTTCATTCTTCTCTGCAAGTCTTCACTAGTTGTATCTAGATAAAACTTCCTATGGGAAGTATTTCTAATAGTGAAGGTTTGTCCCTTTTTATCTCCATTTGAGGAGACAAAAAAATGTCATAATGGGGGACATTGTTGCTGGTGGAGAATTCACTGGCACCACTTCCTAATCCACGGCTATCCTTGTCATGCTTTTTCTTCTTCAACATCTTTTCCAAGGCATCACTGTTGCCATCAAACCAGATTCTTTCCTTGAACTCATCTTGACACTTCTCAAGGTCATTTTGGAGAATCTTCATTTCTCCAAACAACTTATGATATTCTTTATCTTTTACTTCTAGCTCAGAGGCTAGATCTCTTCACTGACACTCCTCAACTCTAAAATCCTTTTCTCATATTCTTCAAGGCACTTTGTCAACCAGTTTTGCTCCACAATAGTAGCATTCTTGAATAACTTGTATTCATTTTTTTACTCTACTGAGCTCCTGAAGAATATTTACATATTCTCCTTCAAGATCAACTTTTTCTTCCTCTTCTTCTTAACCTTCACTATCACTACCAAATACATCTTGTTGGTAGGAGTGATCTGCATGATCATTTTCAGATGTGTGCTACTCATCTTCTGATTCTTGAGAAATGAAGAGGTGGGCTCCATCTTCATCATTGCTACAGTTGCTAGTAGATATGCCTTCATCATCTGTAGATACATGAGATGCATTTCTTATCATATCATTACAAGTTGGTTCTACAGTAGTGGGCTCATTTCCATACAGCTTCTTCAATCTCTCCCACAAGCTTTTTGCAGATCTCCATCTATCCATCTATGAGGAAACATCATCAGATAAACCATAGAGTATAGCTTTCATGGATGCTTCATTGCATTGGTTTCTTCTTTCTGCATCTGAATCGGTGGGAGGATTGACTTTACTAGGGCAGCCATTTACAATAAATATCTAGACATCAAACCCTAGAGAGGGTAGGTAGACTTCCATTTTACAACTCCAAATAGAATAGTTTGAACCATCAAACATAGGAGTAGGGATTGACACCAAACAAACCATTGTATCCTTAAGATAGAATCTACCCAAGCTGGAGAAAGCTCATCTAACTAGGAACCTACGCTCTAATACCAATTGTTAGACACAATGTACCACTAAGAGTGGGGTGAATCGGTGGTTCTCAAACTTTCCCTTGAACTATTTTATGTGAGCATACACATTATTAGATCTAACTTAATGTAGACTTACTGGTTAGTGGGGAGACCAACACAATTTCATTCACACAAGAAGGACATCACATAACACCAGAATATACAAGGAAAACCTAAGATGGGAAAAACCTTGGTGAGAAATGTTGTTGAAGTCTGCTGCTCCAATCCAGCCTCACAATGAAATATTTGTTACAATGTTTAGGGAAACAACCCAAGGAACTACAACCCCTGACTTGTTTATGCGCTACAACCCAAAGGAGATACAACCCCTTGTTTAGGGAACCAACCCAAGGAGCACCAACCCCTAACTGATTAATGGGCTACAACCCAAAGGAGCTAAAACCCCTGCACTGAGCTACAACTCAATGATCACACATATGGCTTCAAATAAAAAAGTAGTTATTCTGTTACAAGTAAGTCTTGTAACCATTTCATATACCTTACTCTTTTGGTGAGACACCTTGTCTGCTACACTGATGCACCTCTCCTACTACTCTCATCTGCTGATGTATTGTCGGTAAACTCTACCAGTTCACCTCTATGCTTTTTCCACTCTGCTAGAATTCCTCCTCATTTCTCTTCTCTTTAGTCATCTCAACTACTTTCCTACCACTACAAGAACCTACCGGTTATCTCCTTAGATGCACTCTTGCTGCGTTAAACCCTATCACTAGTTTAACCTTCACTCTATCAGTCACTATTCTCTTCTGCTATTTTTACTCAAATTGATCTAACTCTTATGTTACACTCAATCACTTCACAACAACCCTATTTTCTTTTCTTTAGCAGCACTTAACAATATCTTTGGCTCGCATATTGTTAACCTGGTTTTCTTGCTAAAAGCTAGTTCAAATCTCAAGTGGTCAGGGTTTCCTCATCAGCCTTGAGGAAAACAAAATCCAATCAGATCTTGTCTTATCTAATCACCCAGACAGTTATTTCCTCATCACCACCATTGTCGTGCCTTCTTGATCATGCCTTCTATCTTTGGCAATTTGTTTTTTACTCTGTCAGTTGATTTCTTTGTCAATCACCAAGATTGATCTTGTAGTTTCCTTCATCTACCTCAATCTGATTAGTCACTCTGATTTGTCTCTTTGTTGTCTTCCAGACCTCGAGCCGCAATGGTCTGCAACACATCCCATGATTTATGGGATCTACCATTAATATCGACCAACTTTGCAACTACCTCGTCGGTGCATATTCCATCTACCAAAGCATGCAAGTACACCACCTTTACTCCACATGGCAACCATGCTAACCAACTACCAGCTTGGATCAGTGTGTTGGTTCAGACAAGATCACCAACCAGACACTCAACCAGTTCTTATTTTTTGTTGATTTACTAACCTTGTCGGTATCTTATAGTTTACCAGTTAACTCCTAATGTCCGCTCTTTGCTGAACTACTGGTGGAACTCCTTAACCGGTTGCCAAACATGTCTATCCATAGCATGGTCATTCTTATTAGGTAGATTCACATCTCTTAGCCTCTTTGCTTCCTTATCGGTTCTCATGCTTACCGATAGCCATCCTGATGACAACATGTCATCATCCTTCAGTGGTTTCCAACTAAGGCATTTGTATGACAATTTCATTTTGTATTTTCAGCTACACCAATTTGCCTCCTTCATCATCATCCTGAATAACATCTCTACCAATTTGTTAAGGTGACAAACTCATCACACCTCATCAATTCCAACATCCTAACATGCCTTCTTTGTCAGTCCAGTGCATAACCCTAATTTTATGCACTTGAGGCATTCCTTCGATTGACTAGTAGATCTGGTGTGAGCCTTCAAACACCTGCCTTTGCCTCATCTTCCTTATCTCATAGAACTATGATACACACTATGCATAATAGGAGATAAGCTCCACTTACTAGTGGAGTGATAATTTATCATTTGCATCCTGGAATGCACTCATGTGACTTCCCTATTTGTGCAACACATCTTCAAATAGGCACATGTGATCCGATGTAAGAACATTCACTATCATTTATCACTACATATGGTGATTGTATCTTCATCCATTGGGAGTCCTATTGATCTACAACCTCACAGCATACTGGTGACCTATTCATCCTTCTCCTCTTGTGCTGATGTGATTTAGGTAACATTCATCCTCTTCATCACAAACAATAACTCAAGCACCTTTCTCATCCTGCTTGTTCACTGGTCATAATCTTGCTAGTTACCAACCACTCACTTGGTTGATTTATCTTCTCCATATCAACACATCACTTACCAGTGGACATCCTTTCCTTACCAGTGATACACTATACCGATAACCTATCCAACTCATCCACACAAGTGAGGCACTAACTTGTGTACCGGTGACTCTGGGGTCATTCCTTTGAATGACATTCTCTTCCTTACCTTACTGGTGTCCTGCAACATAAGGTGGTATCAAAGATATCTCAACCTATACTCCTCCATGATAGTTTTCCACAAACATCTCTTCTACCAATAGTCATTCCATATGAGTTGACATCAATGACAACACAATGCCAACAACTCATACCTCCTAGCATAGGGGGTGGACCCGCTGGTACCACATGGCTGGGTGGAGTTTTGTTTGCACCCATTGGGTTTTGGTTCATCCTACATCATGTTTTTAATGGATCATGGGAAGATTGAAGAGTTTCATTATGAACCAGATTCATGTATTCACTCTATTGTTTATACTCATGGAGATTTTATCCTTATGGATACCCTGTGATGTAACCGATGATCATATATATATTTTTTATGGAAATGTATTATGTATCATGATCCATGTAAGACAATGCTATCATATTTATGAGATTTATTATGCCCTTTAATGTTTGGTTATTGATATCCTTGAGTAACATTCTTGTGGAGTCTTCAGGATTATTGTTAGTTAATATTTGTATATCTTTCTTTATCTTTTTGTATAAAACTCATTGCATACATATAATTTAACCTTTAAAAAATAAAATTATTTGTATTTTCTTTATTTTATTTGTTAATGTCCTCTGGGCCTCATAGCGAGGCATTACACTTGGTATCCGAGCCAGGTTCAAACACTAGGATCTTTGGATAAGGTTGTGCCCTTAGTTTGGTTTGTCTTTCTATTGTATGGTTGTCCTTCTGGACTATGCATGGGTTTGATGTGTAAGACCTTGTAAGTCTTGGGTGTTTTGTGCTATGTCTCTTGCCTATTCCCCCTAAAGATCCTAATTGAGTATAACTAGTGTTTTCTCTTCTTTCTCTTACTCTCTTGATGATAGTAATTGTTATATGAGTGCATGTGATTTTGATTGCTTTAAGTTTCTACGATTACTCTAATTATAGAGGGAATTCTATATGTCTTACTATCTGATGTGGTATTCTACAAACTATCTTATTGTATTTGATAATTTATTGCTCTAATCTCGAAAGGTATGATGATGTTCTAGTATTAAACTTGGAATCTAACTCAGTATCAAAATCATGAATGACTTGGATTTATCTCTCTTTTTCCTTTTCTTTCTAGAAATTAAAGCTATCCCATCTTGTGTACTTATGGCTTGTGTATGTCTTTTGGTTGCGAGTGAATGTTTGTGATTTCATAAAAGTCCTTATGTATGCCTTGAAGATCCTACTGTGTACTTGAATGTTGGGAGAGGTTTTGGGTGTTTAAATAATCACGGGGTAGGTTAGGAGGGAATTTTAAGTATTTTCTTTATGGATTTTGTATACACCTAAAAATGGTTTTGAAGATAATAATTTAAATAAGCAATTATTTAATTAATTTCCTTTCCCAACTTAATTGAATTCACTAAGTAATTTGATTAAATTTTCCCTTTCACCTACTTATTAATAAATCTAAGGATTTATTTAATAAGTTCATTTTCATAATCCCCTTTAATTAATTAATTCCCCCCATCAAATTCGTCATCAAATTTATTTCTTCTAAATCCCCTAATTAATTAAAACAAATTAATTTATGAGTTGTTAAGGTTAATTATCCTTTTCCTATTATTTGAATTTTTAAATTCAAATTCTCCTAACTTCTAACCACCTAACCTAACCCCTTATAAACCTAACTCATTCCATCTAACCCTGGGTTTAATTAACCCCATCCTAGCTTGCACATCCTAACCACCATGTCCCCTTTCCTTAGACACTTGCTCTCTCATGAACAAAGTCTCTTGACACTTGTCACCATAAAGATGGAAAATGTTCCCTTTCATCCAGCCTTTCTAGAAGCTCCTTGACACTTGTCACCATAGGGAAGACAAATGTTCCCTTTCATCCAACCTCTTTTCCATCCTCCTCCAACCTCACCCTTGGCCTTGGAAATCCTATAAATAGACCCCATTTTGGAGCAATAATGATCCCATCTCATTTGCATTTCAAGCATTGTTACTATAGGCATAATATCTCTTAGCATATCATTTGAGCATTGTTATTATAGGCAATTGCATTCTTAGATCTAGCTTATTTTCTAGCATAATTGTTGAATCATGTAGCTTAATCATGCTCTTTTCTAGCTTAAATACATCATTATGATCTTAAATCCTCCATCTAGATGTAGTCAAGTCACTAGAATTTTCTTATCTAGATCTAAGAGAAAATCTACACTCACATTTATTAGGAGGTGATAGATCGATTAGCCATGGTTTTATCTTTATTTGTTTTAAATTTTCTAACCATGCCTGTAATGATCTATTGAGTGTTATGTGTTGGAGCAGTAGGTATACACTTCACAAGCACGACATTTTGGTGCCCACCGTGGGGCCAGAATTATTAGTTTTGGCCTCTCAAGCTTCATCAACCTTCATTTTTGATCGGGCTGGAATCAAAATGTTGTACGAGCTCCTTTACTGGCTCGTAAGAACTACTTTGTGATCTGGGATGAAAATCATTTCTTTGTCATATGAGCTCATTTCTTTATCGTACGAGCCTATTTCTGTACTCGCACGATATCAGAAATAGACTACATTTTTTAGGGTTTCATATTTTAATCAGTTCATTACTAATGCTAACCCTGGTCTGTTTGTGAGATTTTTTGGTAGCCTAACTAGTTTTGTAGGACGATTACCGAAGATATGCTAGCCAAAGACTTATTTCAACCAAACACATCATGATTACTAATGGATCTATTTTGGAGGTTGCCTAAGAAGAATTCAACAAAAAATTGTGTATTTCTTAAATCTTTCTAGGCACACTTATCTTTTGCTAAAGGAGTGAACAATCATGTATTTTTTGTTTTTAATGATAGGCGAGTATGCTCTCACCTTTCTTAGGTGATCAGAAAGATAGACTCATCATTTTCTTTCATTAGTGCATTTCTTTAGTAGGCCTACCCTCCTGAGGAGCTAATAACTCTTAGCCATTAAGGCTGGTGAGAGGGGAACGACCTAAGTGGAAACTGCTAACGCCAAGTAATCCAACCCACTATAAAATAAATTTGATTTGATGAAAATCAAGTCAATGATAGTTCTTAGGAATAGCTCTCCTTCGTACCTTCGGGTATAGAAAACTTTGGTTTCAAGGCTAGGAGACCTCTTAATTGAGTATTATACCTTGATGCCCTGAACGGATCCCTTACTAGTGCCGATTAAATTAGAAGCTACCTGATTCACCTTTGAAAGGGTGATAATCTTTGTGCAAGAGAGATAGTAAATCTCCCAAGATACTTTCCATATTGTGCTCCCATTAGCATTTGGAGTTGGATAATATAGCGTTGAGAATCCATTGTGTGAGACTCAACGGCCATATTCTGATTAGCTATTGGGTGTGTACCTAAGTTTGCAATCAAAGCTTTTCTCTCCTTAGCCAAATTCCTTAGGGTTAGCATACTTGTGGTCACTTATCATATTGCGTCTTTTTTGTGTATTCATCCCTAAATTGAAAAAAAAATAGACATCTAAAACTTGAAAACATAAGCAAAACATCAAAATGTTACTACTTATCAAGTTGCCATTAGTTTTATGTTCAAAGTTATTCTATATAATCTAGTTAGTTATCTCTACCGAAATATTCAGTTGATATGCATAGTCTAGTTGGTTATAGAAGAAAGTAGTCAAGCACCCAGTATGCACCGAGCTGTCTACCAAGTATCATTCCATGTCTACCAAGTAGCAAAGATGACACACCGAGTTGATATACACTGAGTGAAATGTGTTACCAGATTCATTGAACCTGGACATACGTATGAACACATGTTGCAAGATCAAGGAACATAGAACCGTTATCACATTGGAAATTTCACTTAAAGATTGTGTATGATTTTGAGGTCATCTAGCCAATGAAATATTTTGCATGGTTATTCATTCGATAAAACATGTTTGTAAGATCGAAGCAATGAATGAATCACCAACATAAGAGATCTATTTATATAACATGGATTAAGATCACACATATAAATGTAGCATGACAGAAAGGAAGATATAGAAATATATGAAGCAAGACATGTGAAAGCACTAAGTGTTATGACTATTATAGAGACATAGAGGTCACTGAGAAGGATTTCAGAGAACAATCAAAGAATAGAGTAAACAGAAGGGTTTACCGAGTTACTATATGGGTTATTGAGGTATGCTATAAGCAAGGTAATCTTATTCTGAGCACATAGAATCTTCTATAACATTCCAGATGTAAAGTTGCAGATATTTGTAATGATTTTATTGTAATATTTTGAAGTTGTAAGAGAAACCTTTAATAGGGTAAAAGACTCTAATCAAGTCTATAAATTGTAAAGCCTCTAACTAGGTGCAACATTTAGATTAAGTGTTGTAAAATCCTTTAGCAAGGTAGATCTAATAGATTCTGATACTCCTAACAGGGTAAGCTATCAGAAATAGCTAAACATGTAGCTCTAACCGAGCAACCTTTATTATTGCAGTAGTGAAGTTGTGGGTACCATCCCCACCGCAGTTTCTCTCTCTAACCAAGAGTTTCTACGTAACCAAAATATATGTGTTATGGAGTGAATCATGTATGATTGCTATTTATTTGTTTTAGCATTATATTATGTTACTGCACTATTCAGTTTATGCTTAACAGTAAAGATATTGTTAAGAAAAGGATTTGAAGTACTGATTCACCCCTCCCCTCTCAGTACATTAGCTTTCCATATTGGGCCTAGCAATTGGTATCAGAGCTTCAATCTTGGGAAAGGGTTTAACTGCCTAAAGAGAAAGATATTATCAATGGAGGCTATAAACAATCTTAGAGGATTATGTATCTGCAAGAAGAGATGGATCATGCTAATCAAGTGATTGTAGACATGCAAAGGAAAATGCAAAAATCTCTGAAAGTGAGAAGAAGATTATCTGATGATTTGCAGGACTCTCAAGAGTTAGTGGAACAAATTAAGACATCATCTGAGAATAGTATATCTGAAGAGACTGAAGAAATGATTGGAGTATTGAAAGAAAAGAACAAAGCATTGGCTGATCAACTAAAAGCAATGAAAAGAGAACATGAACATTTCAGCACACATATGACTGAAAATCTTGATGCATTGAGGACAACCGAGGATAAAGTAAGAGATATAGAAAGAGAGAAACAACAACTTGAAGCCTTAGTATCTGATAAGAATGATGAAATCACAAGGATGACTAGAATTCAACAAAACCTATCAGATCAACTAGGTTATGCACATCATGAAGCAAATCTGAAAGATGATGAGAATCAAGTATTGAGACTTGAAGTATCAAGGTTGACCAATGAGCTTGAAACAAAGATGAAATCCAAAGAAACACTAAAGAAGAGTTATGAAGCATCAAAGATGTTGGATGAGCAACTAAACACAAGATGACCCAACAAAGATGCAGGACTTGGTTACAAAGGAAAAGACTCTAACGAGAAGGGAATCCATACTATCGAGAGAGGAGAATCATCAAAGCAAGTTGGAATCAAGAAGAACATCAAAAGAAAGAAGCCTATTTGCAACTATTGTGGAAATCAAGATCACAATGCCAACATGTGCCAAATCAAAAAAGGTAAGAAACCAAATGTCACTAAGTCCAATGGTTATTGTTACAATTACAATAAATATGGTCACACATCTAATCAATGTAGGACAAAGTCTGTTAACAATTATTAGAAGGCAAAATTCAAAGGGTTTTGTAAAAACTGCAATAGACATGGACATAGTACTGAGAAGTGTTAATATAAGCAAAAGAACTATATGTGGTATGCACACTGAGAAAATACTAGAAGCTACCGAACCCACAGAGATCTTAACCGACAATATGCTACAGTACCATGGGATTACAATACAAGGATATGGTGTGAATGTTGTGGAAGATATAGACATATAAGTGCCAACTACTTTATAAGGTTTGGGATGAACAACCGAAGATCATGGAAAAATCCTGGTATGGCATGTTGTCATTGTCACAAAGTTGGACACTTGGCTGGAGATTGCAGAGATCAACCTAGAAAAGACACTGAGGAAATAAAAGAAAAATTAAAGATGATTTGGAAAAAGAAGGAAATTGTGTCAAATGAAGAAAGAACCTTACCTACCAAGTTAGGTGCTCCTATTCCAAATTAATCAGTAAAGGTATGAAGGGACTGCATTCTCTCAAGGTTAAATCTTAACAGTTCCTATTTTATTATGTACTTAATTCAAAATCTGCATAATTAAGATGTAGTAGTAAGTTTGAAATTCTATCAAAGTCTTTTGGAGCACTATACAGGAAACCTGTCAAGTCAGTGAATACAGGAAACATGTCAAGTCAGTAAATGAAGTAATTTTGGTTACTCAGTTAAAGCACAAAAAAGGGAAGAAAGTTTAGTGGAACCGAGTGCATTTAATGTTTTTGGCCTAACCCACATGGAGCTCGATAAGGTATATTGTGTACTTAAAGCATTTACGCGATCATTTTCACTTACCAAGTTTTCGAGAGAGCGGAGCAAAGCAAATCAAAGGTGATCAAGCCTTCTACAAAGAAAAATTCAAGGTATTTACATCAATCTCAATGCATTATTAAGTTGGTTTACTGATCTTATCAAGTTATTATTATCTGCTAAGTGTGAAGCATCTGTCGTTTGAAAATCCTCAAACCCTAAGGATCTTTTGTTAGTTTTTATCTGAAATCTAGAAATGGCACCTAAGATCCAAGATCCCATTGTTGTTAAGAATGTTGAAAAGCCCTCACTAAAATACTCTTTAACTCCCAAAGTTGCATCTGAATCGGATGACAAAACTGCATTTTCACTCATCCCAGATAGAGTGTTATTAGTCAAGGATGTGAGATTCTTCACCAAATGTCATGTTGAAGAACTCGGTCATGTTGAAATCAAAGACACATATGATGAATTGTGCACCGATGGTAAATTGGATAGCAAGTTTGAGGACATTAAGATCAAGCGATTAACTGAAGCCCTAACCTATCTTCGTGTGTTCAAACCCTAGTGGGTCAAGTTTGTTCTGAGCAGAGTTCATGATGACTTCATGTGGCTAGAACAACAACCGTTTAAGATTACCAAGGAAATCATTCATCTGATTACCAGTTACCCTATTTATGATCATGCTCAATCTCAAAAAATGATATCACAGAAGGAATTGATCAGTTTAACCTGAGTAGAATCAGTTTGTAGAGGACTAAAATTGAACAATGTCACTAATGCAGAACTAAAATTTTCCATTAGAGTAATAGGTTATTGTTTCTTCCAATCAGCAAGGGAAAACAGTGTACCCTGTGCAATAGTAGACTTAGCATACAAAATTATGAAGAAGGGAATGAAAATTGATCTATGTGAGGTGTTATTGAAAAACTTGTTTGAGAATCTGAACACCATCAGGAAACCGAAGAAGAAGAACTCGTCTAATACACTAAAGGTTGGATCACTACTTGTATCCATGTTTTTCTATTTTGAAAAATTCTTTCCATCAGTCGGTAAAGTTGTTTGGGAACTACACTGACCAATCACCCATCAGATCAATGACTTCATCAAGAAGCTAGGTGATAATTTTAATGATATTATGGATGATTACTTCAATAAGTTTCAAGAGAAAATGCATAACAGGTACTGGATTCCACCCAAGCTAGTGGAGAAATACAAAGATGACATATGTTTCGAAGTAGACATTGATTACTATTATGTGAATGCTATGGAACCAAGAACTCAATCTTTGTCACCTATGGGTTATGAGATTGATTTTGACATCACACAACAACAAATTGATGCATTTCTTACATTGCCAAGACATGCTACCGAGCTGAGGTATGGAACCTATGAAGAAGTGAAGGAAAAAGTAAAAATGAGCATTGTAGTACCCAAAGCTACAAGAAAGGCAATAAAGATGATAAAGACATTATCGGAGAAATTCAGAGAAGATTCTTCCTCCACACCTGTCAAAGGAACTATAGCCATTACCGAAGAGGAATCTGAAGCCCAAGAGGTAGCTATAACACTAAGCACCAAATTACCTAAGGGAAAAGTGTTGAAAAGAAATAAACAGGATTCATCAAAGGCCTCACTGACTCCTCCAGCAAAGCGACCTAACACAAGAGCATCTTGAGCTTCACTGAGTAAGAAAACAAAGAGTGTTACTATTCCCAAGGTAACAAAAACTTACAAGAAATCTACTCGAAGACTCATTTTGGCAAAAGAGTCTAGTGACACCGAATCTGAGGATGCAAGCAAATTTCAGATTGTCAAGAGCAAGAAGGTAAATGTACATAGTGTTGAAATTTTTTGTACTAATCTGAACGAATATGGTGGATTTGGAGGATTCAGATATGTTAAGTATGAATCCAAAAATGATGATGAAAAGAGACAAATAGAAGAAGCTGTCATCTGCACACTTCTGAAATTCCGATTGGTCCCATTAGAAGTCTCTAATTCTCTTCCAAAAAATTATATGCACATATTGATAATATGTGGCAATATGCCCTAGACTCAGAGAAACAGATCAGAGAAAGAAGTCTGGTACATCTCTTTCCTGACATGTCAGTAGCTGAAATAAAAAAACATCTGACAACCAACCACACAAAGTTCCTCGTCAAACAAAAAGCCTTGAAACTGATGAATGGGCTATATATTGAAGTGGAAAATGAGACAAAATAAAAGTGGCAGGAAATATTTAGAAACAAGGATGCCGATGAGCAAGCTAAAGTTGAAATAGTTGATGTCACCAAGCAAGATCCTGATGTTACCGAGCAAGACCCTGCTGACACCATTCAAATAGATAAAGATATCATGGATACAGAGGCACCTGAATAGGAAATGATAGAAGGCAATGCATATGCAAAACTTGTATCTAGTGAATTAGTCTCGGAACAAGTTCAGCCTTATCCACTGATCAATCAACCTGTCTCAACCAAAGCCCCTCATGATACAGATCAAGGCACCGAAGGTCACAAGTCTACAGCAAGAGAAGGTACTACTCAAGAATAGACTTCTCAAGCACCTTCTAGCACTGAAAATGTTGCAACTAAGACACCGAGTACCGAGAAACCAAAGGACACTATAGAGGCTAAAGAAACTAACCAAAGTGTTGCCTCTACCGAGCAACCTACCAAGGGTCATCAAGCCTTGCAAGCCATTGTATTAGTTCAATCAGTGAAAGGTAAAGAGAAGAAGATGAAAAAGCATAGTTTCAAAGTAGATTTGTCAAAACCAATAGTGTTGCCCAATGTTGATATATCCAAATTAAAGGGGCAAGCACTCATTGATTTCGGTGAACTATGCAAAGCAAAGGCCGAACAAGAAAAGAAAATGGCTATTCAAAAGAAAAATAAAGTACTTTAGAAGGTGAAAGCACTCTTAATAGATATGCTACGTGAAGCTACAATAACCAAAGGTGCAACCATCCACATTCAATTGGATGGACTCCTAACCAAGATAGAGACATCTGGAATAGATGCATCCAAATATTTGAGCAAGATAAAAGACAAAGAGCTCACTACAAAAATGATAGAAGAGGTACATAAAGCTATAGCTATTGGCAAAGTCAAACTTGTCAAATTTATTGTTGAGTTGTTCCCTCAACTCAAGCACATTCTTTATTTATTTCAGAAACTCTGTATATTTTCTTTATTCATTAAAGATATCAAAAATAAAATAGAAGCAATTGAGAAAGAGATCACCGATCTCTCAAATAAGTTGACCACAGAGCCCAATTCAGTTTAGAATTTCTATACAAAGTTACAACAACTCATGGCTCAACAATTGGACCTAAGAAATGAAGAACACAAGATCATGATGGACATAATGACACTTCAGACATTATTCCTTCCTCATCTTTCATCTATAACAAGAACAGATCAACCGAGCCACATACTTATCTACTACACAAGAGGGAAGCACTTTAGATGGCTTAATATCATTACTAGTTGATATTCAAGCTCATAATTCTTTAATGGACAGTGTAAAGGATGTCGTCTCTATCGCTCTCACTGAAGCACGGATAAAGTACAAATCCATTTTTGACCAGTTGCCACCACCGAATCGTAACTAAATTTTGATGTTTGTCAAAAAGGGGGAGTTATATAGTATTCAAAGCATCAAAGCATAGTATCAAACAAAAGGAGTGTAGTATATAGGGGGAGTATACCGAGCAGAGTAAGTAGAGTATCCAAGAGCAGCGAACCGAGCAGTGAACAAAACAGTAAGAAAAGAACAAGAGAAGATCACCAAGCATACAAAATGAGAGTTTTGTATTGTATATTGATAAGGGGAGTATATCTGGATTTACTATTTCATTGACTATTGTATATACTATTAGTATAGTCAAATTTTGCAAAGTATATAGATTATTGAGTTATAACTTTGAAAGCAGTTTTTGTCAAACATCTCAACTAATGTTAAAAGGGGAGATTGTTACTACTTATCAAGTTGCCATTAGTTTTATGTTCAAAGTTATTCTATATACTCTAGTCGGTTATCTCTACCGAAATATTCAGTTGGTATGCATAGTCCAGTCGGTTATAGAAGAAAGTAGTCAAGAGCCTAGTATGCACTGAGCTGTCTACTGAGTATCATTCCATGTCTACCGAGTAGCAAAGATGACACATTGAGTTGACATACACCAAGTGAAATGTGTTACCAGATTCATTGAACCCGGACATACATATGAAAACGTGTTACAAGATCAAGGAACATAGAACCGTTATCACATTGGAAATTGCACTTAAAGATTTTGTATGATTTTGAGGTCATCTAACCAATGAAATATTTTGCATGGTTATTCATTCGATAAAACATGTTTGTAAGATTGAAGCAATGAATGGATCACCAACATAAGAGATCTATTTATACAAAATGGATTGAAATCACACATATACATGTAGCATGATAGAAAGGAAGATATAGAAATATATGAAGCAAGACATGTGAAAGCACTAAGTGTTATGACTGTTACAAAGACACAAAGATCACCAAGAAGGATTTTAGAGAATAGTCAAATAATAGAGCAAAAGGGTTTACCAAGTTACTATATGGGTTATCGAGGTATGCTATAAGCAATGTAATCTTATTCTGAGCACATAGAATCTGGTATAACATTCTAGATGTAAAGTTGCAGATATTTGTAATGATTTTATTGTAATATTTTGAAGTTGTAAGAGAAACCTTTAACAAGGTAAAAGACTCTAATCAAGTCTATAAATTGTAAAGCCTCTAACCAGGTGCAACATTTAGATTAAGTGTTGTAAAATCCTTTAGCAAGGTAGATCTAATAGGGTAAGCTATTAGAAATAGCTAAACATGTAGTTCTAACCAAGCAACCTTTATTATTACAGTACTGAAGTTGTGGGTGCCATCCCCATCGTAGTTTTTCTCTCTAACCAAGAGTTTTTGCATTACCAAAATATATGTGTTATGGAGTGAATCATGTATGATTGTTATTTATTTGTTTTAGCATTATATTATGTTACTGCAGTATTCAGTTTCTGCTTAACGGTAAAGATATTATTAAGAAAAGGATTTGAAGTACTGATTCACCCCTCCCCTCTCAGTACATTAGCTTTCCATATTGGGCCTAACAATTGGTATCAGAACTTCAATCTTGGAAAAGGGTTTAACTGTCTAAAGAGAAAGATCTTATCAATGGAAGGCTATAAACAATCTCAGAGGATTGTGTATCTACAAGAAGAGCTAAATCATGCTAATCAAGTGATTGCAGACATGCAAAGGCAAATGCAAAAATCTCTGAAAGTGAGAAGAATATTATCTGATGATTTGTAGGACTCTCAAGAGTTAGTGGAACAAATTGAGACATCATATGAGAATAGTATATCTGAAGAGACTGAAGAAATGATTGGAGTATTGAAAGAAAAGAGCAAAGCACTGGTTGATCAACTAAAAGCAATGAAAAGAGAACATGAGCATTTCAGCACACAGATGACTGAAAATCTTGATGCATTGAGAATCCATTGCGTGAGACTCAGCGGCCATATTCTGATTAGCTATTGGGTGTGTACCTAAGTTTGCAATCAAAGGTTTTCTCTCCTCAGCCAATTTCCTTAGGGTTAGCATACTTGTGGTCACTTATCATATCGCGTGTTTGCTGTGTATTCATCCCTAAATTGAAAAAAAAAATAGACATCTAAAACTTGAAAACATAAGCAAAACATCAAAATTCATTGATTAAAATTCAACCAAACAAACACATTTTCCTCTGTTCTGCTCTCATTCATACAAGTCATTTATCTTGTCATATGGTTTAGGAAAGTTTGTTGTATGGTCTAGTTATTTGTCATATGGTTCAGAAAATATTGTTGTACGAGCCTTTTCTTTTTCACATAAAAATCCTAGTTTGGTGTATGGGCTTGTATCTTTTGTCATTCGGGACTGTATAGTTTGTCATACGAGTCTCTATTTCTGCCAGTCCAAAGCTGTGTCGTGCATGCCTTTTTTCAGATTTGTCATTTCTTCTTGGTCAATTTGTAGTAATCAAAAACATCAGTTATTTGTCACTCTGCGCTTAGATTTTCTTCTTGTTTTGCTTGGTCAATTTATCGTCCATCAAAATTAGACTTTAGAACATAAACACCTCAATATTTTCAAGTGCTTATCCTAAACAAGTTCAAGATCTAAACATCTCAAAGTGCATTATCACCCTCTTTGATAAACTGATCACTCAAACATAGTTTCTCATCAAGATCTATCATCCTTTATCACAAAACTGAAATGTTTGGTCAAGATAATCTTGTCCTACATCGTAGGATATATCATTCCTACTGGACTTGGTTCTTATCAAATCATCATCATTGCACTCCTAAACCAAAGATCAAAAAAATTGCAAAACTTTAAACACATGAACCATCTTTTTGTGTCATATCACGCTATCACATTTACCTTGACAATTGTTCACTTATCAAAACCAACTTTTGGGCAATTGAATCCTAGCCAAATAACACATGTGTATTCCCATTCTAACTAGATCTCAGAGATGAAGAATCACAAATATAGAAATCAAAACATTGGAAACAACTGAAGAGCATATAACCATGGAACACGAATATGAAATACAAGTCAAAGAAAAAATAATAGAACAAAATATTAGAGACATCAAAAAGGATCCTCAATTCGATAAATTTATGCAGAAATTAGTGGAGGAAGAAAAAGAAAAATATTTTCTAATGTTAGCAAAATCCAGTGCTACACTTCCCCAAGATTTTGATGTTAACAAATTGACACAAAATAAAAGTGATCCTCCCCCTAATAATGAACAATATGAGGATATTTTTGGTCTCCACATGAATGACACATCAATTCCCAATAACACCAAAACCAATGAAGAAACTTACATACCCAAAAGAGATGAAGTGGAAATTTTGAATAACATTCAATCCAATGAAGATACAAGAAGGACTAGAGATGAAACAAGACGAGACCCAAATCCCCCTAGGGTGTAAAATCATGGTCATGCAAGAACAAATCATGTTCATAATCCTATCACAAATCTCACACAACAACTACAAACACTACAAACACAAATTCAAGATATGCAAAGAGGAAATTTTAGACGATACTCACTTCAAGAAATCTATCCTTATCCATTAGATAGAAACCTAAACATGGTACCATTTCCTATAGGTTTTGAAACTCCTAGATACAAAAAATATGATGGAAACATTGGCCCTCAAGATCATATACGATAATTTTTGCACAATGAGTATGGAATTTGCACATGAGGATACCTACTTAATGAGATTATTCCCAAAAAGCTTAACTGGACTAACTATGGAATGGTTCTCCAAACTTCCACCTGTAATCATATCATTCTCAGAGTTGGTGGATAAGTTTGTTTCACAATACTCTTGCAACATACAACATGAAGTAGCAATGCTAGACCTATGTAATCCCAAACAAAAAACTGGAGAACCTTTCATGACATTTTTACAACGATGGAGATGATTAGCTTCGCGACATCCTCGTACAGTGTCAGAATACAAAAAATTGGACATATTCACTGACAAATTAAATGATCAAATGAGTTATCACTTAAAAATACAAGGAAATCAAAGTTTTTTAAAAATGATTGATAATGGAATCAGAATGGAGGAAGCGATGATAAAGAAAGGTGAATTGAAAATATACAAAGACGGATTTCATCCTCCTAATAACAACAACAATAACAACAATCACAATGATAAGCCAAAGTTTTGGAATAGAAATCAAAATATTGTCAACGATGGACTAGTGGATAACAACAATGTGAAACCAAAGTAACCGACTTTTAATTTATCCGCTCACTCAGCAGTGGCTCAGCAAAACAACCATCACCAAAAAGCAACTATCAAAAATTTCTTTCAAAGGCAATTTACAAACATTGGTGAACCCCTTGGGTCAGCACTAAAGACACTTCTTGCAAACAAATTGATTACTTTACCAGAAGAAAGGAACTATGAACCTCAAATAAAACCAACTTGGTCGAATGATAACCATTATTGCGATTTCCATCGAAACAAGGGACATCACACAGATAGTTGCCAGCGGTTGAAACATGTCATCCAAGATTTGATAGATAATGGAGTAATAACTGTGGATGGACATAAAACTAATGAATCTCATACAACTTTTAAAACTCCACTTCCAAACTATGAGAAAGGTGAATCATCAACCACAAACAATGGCAAGGGTAAAGCAAAGGTAAACTACGCTCATACATATGATAATGTGGTAAACGTGATTCTAGTTAAAGAAAAGTAAAATCAAGAACATGCTCATGCTATCACAAGAAGTAAAGCCAAATTTTTTTTCCCAGGTCCTACGACAAACACATCATCCACAAGAAGTAAAGCCAAAAAAATTTTCCTGGGTCCTACGACAAACACATCATCCACTACCAAACAATACAACCTAGTGGATCAATTGCAGAAAACACTCGCACAAATATGTAAAGCCAAAGTTTTTTTCCGGGGTCCTATGACAAACACATCATCCACTACCAAACAATACAACCTAGTGGATCAATTGCAAAAAACACTCACACAAATATCCATCTTTGAACTTTTAAAGCTTTCACCTGCACACAAAGAAATTCTTGAATGAGCATTAGTACATTCAACAGTGTCCAAAGATCTTGATGTCAATCAATTCCAAACCATGGTGGGACACCTAACAACCCCTCACTTCTTATCATTCACTGAAGAAGATGACATGTCCTTGAAACATCCCCATAACAATCCCTTGCATATCGAAGTCATCATTCATAAGATGCAAGTTAAACACTTCCTAATAGATGGAGGAGTTGGCTTAAACATCAGCTCTTTGAGTCTTGTTTGTGTTGTGGGTTATTCAGAAGATGCAGTTGATCCCTAGAAAAAGATCACCATTAAAGCTTATGATGAAGAAGAATGTTCCTCTAAAGGAATTGTGATGTTACCCATCATAGTGGAACCTTTGCAGAAAGACACAACATGCCAAGTTCTAGACTTAGATTTATCATACACCATACTCTTGGGAAGACCCTAGATACATGACATACAAGATGTTCCATCAACATATCATCAATGCTTAAAGTTTCCCTACAGTGGGTAGGAAATCACGATCTTACCAGATTCAAATCCATTTCAGTATTGTAGTAATCTTAAACCAATTCAAGAAGTCATTGTTCCTCATAATAAAGAGGCATCATCTTCAAACACACAATCTAAGGAACAATAATTTGCCTCTATCTTGTCAAGTATGGAAAAAAAAATGCAGATAAGAGATCGAGGGCACAGAGAATATTCAATATCACAATTACCACTTTCTCCTAAATCCTTTGGAAAACCATCAAATTCTAAACAACAACCAATTGTAAAACATCTTCTGATATTTGATGGAGCATTTGTTAATGTTGGAACCTTGTCAGAGGAAACATAAGACAAAGATGTGCTACAGTGGCTATACAAGGATGAAGAATGTCAACAAAAGATTAACAATGTCAGAATACCTACAGAAAAGTATGGAAAAGGATTTAACATTCTCAGAGAAATGGGATACACTGGAATAGGTCCTATAGGAAAACAAAAAGAAGGTATCTCAGAACCTATTCAACCTTACACTTAGCAGACTATAGACAAATAGGCTTAGGGTATGGACAAGTCAATCTACTAGAAGACACATCTTTTAGTCAACAATAAGAGGAATATGACAACATAAAAGAATAATTGGCAATTGAAAGAGAAGAAACTATGAGGCCTCACCTCGACTCAGTCTGGCATTCAGTGGATTTTGCATTTAGACTATTATGGATACTTTATTTTGATGCATTTTGAGACTTAGAACTTATATGATTTCAGGATTTGAATAACATTGCTATGATTTGGTGATTTACTTATATGCTTATGAGATAGAACACTTCATGATTGTTAGATAGAATGATATTGCAATGATAGATGTCGTTATTGAATTTGCAGGACTTTACTTTGAATATAGAACTATGATGTGTTGTTAGTTTATGTGAATTGGGATGAAATTGCTTATGTGAAATTGCTTGGTAAAAGTTGTATTTGATCTGTGCAGATGAAAATTGTATGCAAGTTATGATGTGCATTTTTTATATTATTGAATTATATTATATATGGATATTTGGAAGTACTAATGTGTAAATTGAGATGCGCAGGAAAATTTACCATGTGACCATGGAAAATTACGGAGAATCAAACCTAGACTTATGTATGTTCGTAAGCCAGGGTTTGTCTATTTGGAGAGACAATGCCCCGTTTGTGTTGTATTTTATTCATAATAGTATATGCTGCATGAGTGTTAAGTGTTATTTAAATTTATTATGCAAAAACCACAAGAGACAATTTCATGTTTTATTTTTGTAAAAGTGTTTTTATTTGTGTCACTTGACACGTGTGGATTTAAATTTAAATGTTTTATTTTGTCTCTTGGTGGGAAAGTGTTTAATTATAGTTCTTCTTAAATAAAATAATGTGTTGTCATAAATACTTTGGGAATATAATATTTGGGGTGGTCAACTTATGTTTGACCCGAAAATAAACTTCAGAGGGGTTTAAAATGGGTTAAATGAACACCTAGGGGTAGTTTAATAGGGTTTCCTAAAGCCCATAAGGTATACCTAGGGGTTAGGGGTAATTTTAAGCAAGTTTCTACTTTATAATGATCTTTTTAACACTTTAAAAATTGGCTTTTTTGAGTTGAGCGAAAATGGAAAATTGGAAGTTAAATCTAATCAAGATTTTTCCTTTTGGAATGAGAGTCTTTTTGCATTTTTGCTTTCTTTCCTTTTTGTTTTTTAGAAACTTGTGAGAACTCATAGAGTGAGCTTCTTAAGGAAGATTTTTGAGAATTGGAGGGTAATCACCCACTCTCCATTTTTGGAGACAGAAGAAAATTTGAAAGGAAAATAATGTTATGGAATAGAAAAATTGATTAAGGGTAGGAGGAAAAAGATTTGTGGATTGGGCAGCTCTTCATCAAATATCATAATACCTTTAGGCAGATTAAGGTTGGTTTCAGTTATTCATTTTAATGTTTTCTTCTTGCTTATGTCTGGATGTATGTTGGTGTAAGAAATCTGTGTTCTTGTATGTTTTTGTTAGAAAATCTTTTTGGTATTCTTGCATTATGATTTGTATGTGTTTTGGGAGTTTTCTCAAGACCTCTTACTCTTGGGAGAGAAGAGGATCTTGAGGGTGGTAGCAGTGACAACCCTCGAGTGAGAGACTCTCTTTGAGAGCGATCACAAGGGATCTTTGTTGTGACCCTTGCTGCATGGCCTGTTTGTGCAATGGGGGTCATAAGGAGGGATATAAGGCTAGAATGCCTTTGGGGGGCATAAGGAATAAGGGGTTGAGATTCTTGATATTATTATTGTGCCATGAGGTGGCTTCTGGTTTATTCATACTTGCAGTTCTCCTCAGGGTATTGGTCCACTACCACCCTTTGAAAATGTTCATCACCAAAGTGTGGTGCTGTGAAAGCCAAGTTGGGAATGTGTCTGGAAAATCTGTATTCATTTGCTTTCTATGTGTTTGCCTGTTTGTTACCCGTCTAGGAATTGGTTCTCCGAGCTCGGGGGTGGCTACCAGTTAGCCTAGGCTGGGAGGTGAGCACTCCGTGGTCATATTTGTGTTTTTCTATTATGCAGGAAAGTCAGGAGAAAGAGAAATAGGAACCATGAAAAAGACACAGAAGATTATTATTGAAGATACTTAAATTCAGTTGCAGATATTTGTTTAAATTTGTTATAGAAGTATGCCTCATTCATAGAAAAGAGAAGCAAGTTGTAATTCTTGAAAATAGACTTGAATTTTTATTGTTGTGGCTATACAAAGAAACATCCTATAAATTGGTAGAATATCTTAGAGTTGTTAAAAAAAAAAGAAAAGCTTGTTTTATTTCTACTTCTGGTTTTTAGTAAAAGAAAAGTTATTTTGAGTTGCATGCAAAAGCCTCTTTGTATTATGGAAAAAAAAAAAAAGAATAGATTTCATTTAAAATTTTATCTATATTTTACTTGTGGCAAAATAGGAGTTTACTTATGCTGAAAGATCTTAAGTATTTTAAAGAAAAAAGATGTTTTATGTAAATATTTTATTAGAGGAAAAATCAATGAATCTTTTTATTCTAGAGAAGTATATTGTATTTCTTAAAATGTATTTCTAAATTGTATTTTTAGTTAGTGTTGTTTAAAAAACACTTATCATATATATTTTCACCCTTTTAACTATGATTATAAATTTATATAAATATAAATATATATATATAAATATATATATATATATATATTTATATATAATATATTTTAAAAAAAAAAAAAAAAATTTAAAAAAAAAGGGTAATTGTTTTTTTGGGTCCACCTCGGACCCCACTGTGTGTACGCACAGTGAGGGCCGCGCGGTGCCCACTGTGTGCACACACAGTGGAGCCGCTTCAGCTCCCACTGTGTGGACACACAGTGGATGGCCACGGCCACCACTGTGTGGCCACACAGTGGGGGAGCTGCTAGCGGCGCCCACTGTGTGGACACACAGTGGTGCCACAACGCCCACTGTGCGCCCACACAGTGGCACCACAGCCCTCCCCGCCTCCATCTTCGTAACCTGCACAAAAACATGGCCGCCGTCGCTTGTTCGGCCCTGTGGAAAAAAAAATTTAGTGGAAATAATAAAAAGGGTTAAACCCTAGCCTGGGTAGGGCTAGGGCAAATGAATTTAAAAAAATATATTATGATAAATTTAGAATTGATATTATATATAAAAAAAAAATATAGAACCCTAAATAGGGTTGGAGAAATATTGATTAATAATTAGAAAGTTATTGTGCATTTAAAAAAAAAATTAAAATATATAAAATATATGTAAATATATATATATATATATATATATATATATATATATATATATATATTTATATATACATATATATATATATACATTTATAATTAAATACTTACTCCAAATTATGACCAGAGCTATATATATATATATATAATTCTGGTTATAATTGAAGTAAGTAATAAAGAGAAATTTAAAAATGATTGATTAGACTATATAGTCATATTGGAGATTAAATTAATTTTTCCTCTCCTATTTCTTTAGCGTGATTGATTTAATAAACCTAATGACTATGTATCTTGTGGAGATAAAATTAAACCAGTTAGTTTTCTGCAAATAATATTTAACAAATTATCGATGCTTAGTTCGTTTCAGAATTAGCTTGAACATAATTATGGAAATTTCTATAACGCTTGTCGTGTGAGTGAACTTGTTAATAAATTAGTATGTCTTTTAAAAAAAAATTTGTTCCGTTTTTGCCCTAAATTTTGGGCATGACAGAAACATCAGCTAAGCAACAAAGACAAACAAAAATGAAATGGGAAAAGAAACAAGCTTCAAATCAACAAGAGAAACAAACTAAAAGCATCTCTCAAGTAGCATTAAAGCTCGATCAAAACAAGAAAGAAGCTAATATAAGTCAAGGAGAGCTTATAGAAAAATTAACAAAACTCAATCTCAGTCCTGAAGAAGCTGAATATGAAAGAAGAAAAGATATAACAAGAAAAGTAGAAGAAATACTATATGAACAAATTTGTAGATTGCAAGCTGCAAGTGATACAAATTCTAATGAATGGGAATGGGATTACTATCACTCTGAAGAATCAACTGAAGAAAATTTCTTTAAAGGAGATGTAGGAGTCGATGTAGTTCATATGTATGCAAGACAAATGTCAAGAACTAGTTCACTTGAATTAGAATCACATTCGGCTGACTTGGACTTAACCGAGGACAATCAGAAGTTTCTTATGCGAGGTCATTCTGATGAGAGTATAGTTCTAGACATTGACATACATATTGAAAACTTTGATACATCTATCATGATCCTCGATACCCTTGAAACATTCCAACCTGAAGATCCCTTACCTCTAATCCACCCTGAGCTTATTGATTGGGAAAATGAAGGACATACCTCCATTGATACCTTTCCAAATGACCAGGCCATATCTGTATATCTTAACGCAATCAAACCCATAACAACTCTCACTAGGAATTTCAGCAACGCATCTTCCAATCAAGTGTGTGCCAAATCTCCTAGTCACAAAAGTGAAAATAAAGAAAACAATATCAGGTCTAATGCTCAAAACCATTTTTTGGCGACATTAAATCAAGAAAACATAAAAAGAAAGGACACATCTAACGGTGAAAACCTCCTTGAGACACCAAAAGATGGGAGATTTGACACTTTACCTGAGCACTATCAAGAAAGGTCATCCATTTTGATTGAACCAACAAAGGTAGTTAACATTGGCGCAATAGAGCAAAAAAAGATTCTTCATCCAACTTCTCTGTCTGAGCAAGAAATGCAACAATATATGGAATTTTTCAAATGATGGCAAATCAATTTTTCCTGGTCATATGCAGACATGCCAGGGTTGGATATAGAGCTTATTATGCATCACTTAAATGTTAGTCTAGTAGCCAAACTAGTCAAAGAAAAGTTAAGGAAAATGCATCCGCATATCGCTCTCTTGGTCAAAGTAGAACTAAAGAAATTATTCGATGTAGGATTTGTCTACCCCAACTATAATGACAATAATAATACCTCTAATTGAAATCTCAATCAGAAGTTTGAACATTCATATGGTAGAGTTTAGTATTCTCATAGCTGGTGTTCATTTAGTTGTCAATCCAAGAATGTAAAACTTGAAATGGGTCTGCATATATATGCACTAAGCTCCTTAAATGATTATTCTTAATTACTGCAGGAAAGGTAGGAATGGAAATCATAAAAGGCTAAATGAAATATTTACAAAACTCTGCTGAAAAGATCTAATAAAAATAACAGGAATCACATCATTCTGCCTTGGCTACATGAACAGTCAAAGGATCTATTTCCAGTGGCTGCAGGAACAGTCTAGTCATGAACTTCTACTGCAACTAAGTAAAAACTAGCTTTAATAATCATAAACACAGGATCACTCACCAAGTGGGCCCCCTTGGATGAGTGATATCAAACTCTCAGCAAAGAACTATTACTAGATCAAAATAACATATCTTTATTCATTTTTCTTGAAAGATGATTACATATTCTAAAAGAGAAAAATCCAGAATGCATGACAAAAACTCTACTCAATCCCTTTCCATTCTATCCAACTCAGAAAAGAAGGAAGAGCTTATTATAAAGAAAAGACAAACTACAATGGACAAGTCTAGTTACGCTCAGAAGAAGATGCAGATAGCTATCAGATGAAGGGGATAATAGAGAGCTTGGCTGCAAGAACTGTGGATCTGAAACCGAACAACAGTCTTTGCAAGCCAAAGAGATATTTTGCAAATTAAACATGCATCAAAGTTAAACTCCCATGGTGAAGTACAACTACTTTGATTATACCATAGATTGCACTCACTTGAATCTCCTTCAATTTGACCTCCAGCTATCTGAATGTGATTCTCCAGTCCTTAGGCGTGAAGGAAAATTCTCCACCGTGGCATCAATTATTATCTACACTAAAATAGAAACAATATACAAGGACATGCATATGCATCTTACTTAACTAATACATTCATTAACTCATATATGAAATCATCCTAAATAATCCACATATCACAGGGACAAACCATTTGGCTGCAGGAATAAACTGGCATGACTGCAGGAACTAACAGACAAGGTTCAAACATGATTTCTTAAGTTTAGTTTTAAAACATGGATTACATATATTCAATTCACAATATTTTACTATCACAATGCAACCCAAAAGATACCAAAACCTAAGAGTCCTAATAAAAAATATGTCAATACACTGACTTATCATGCTGAAACTCTGAAATCACCAATAGTGTCCTGTTCGGTTCCCTTGGAAGGCAAATTCCAATAAAATTCCTTCATCTTCTCCAACCTAGACCATCTAGCTGTTTCTTCCACATCTACATCATAATTCTGTTATGTTGGTTGACATGCCAAAAGTGGCCACATAAGGATAGGAGGCTGAAAGATTAATGGCAACCAATTATTGGATTTCTCCCTGCCTAGCTATATGTACTTGGAGGCTCTCTATATAGCTGGATGAAAATTCTGTAATGAGTAGGGTTCTCCCAGTTTTAAATGATCTGGTAGATGATTCTAGCATTGAGTTAGTCCTTCTAGTGTTGTTGTCCTGTGGGTATGAACCAATTGCTCATATGCTTGATAGACTTCCTCTCTCATTGGAAGTACTATCTTACTAACATCATCTCTTATTAGCAACTTTTGCCAATCATAATATATAACCCTAGGTTCTTCTGATTCCCTCCTCAATGGCAATGGACAGTCAAGTTCCAATTTTTCAAACTCCTTGGCTTGTGGTCCTATAATCATTTCATTTTGTATCCAAGACATTAGAGCTCTGAGATGGATATCCCCAATGTACAACAAAGGATTCCAATCTTTGTCCTGGGGTACAACATAATTATGTAAATATAATTCACATAACAGGTTCCTTACAGAATGTGGGGAGGTTTGATAAGCATGATAGAATTCCTCAGGTGTTTCCAAGGATGGATTAAGATCCCTTACTATGTGGTTTAATCTAAAATTCAGATACCGTTCTTTCAAGTGCACTGCATAAATTCTTAGGGGAGCCCTACACTGCATTATCTCAAGAATCATACCATAAATCTCTTCTACCTTAGTCTCCAAATCTTTAATTCTATTATCTTTTTTCTCAATCTCTTTTTGCTGCTTATTAATTATCCCTTGCATCCTATCCTTCTCTATTTCCCATTACCTAAAGAATGTTAAAGCAATTGATAAACTAGTTAGGGATGAAGGAGTTCTTATGGGTCCTACCTTAGACCATGGTATTTCTTCAATAACTTCCTCATTCTAGATTGGCATATCTCCCATGTTTTCTTTAGGTTGTTGTGGAACATCATCAATAATCTCCTCACATTGCAATGCCACTGAAACCAGATTTGCAAGCTTATCCATTACAATTTCTTCCTGAATTTCTTCTATAGGGTTTTCTTGAATTTCCTCTTCTGTAAGGTTTTCTTGAATTTCCTCTTTTGTAGGGTTTTCTTCTTTTGAAGTTTCTACTGCAATCACCTCTATTGGATTACTCACTGGTTGAGTCTTTTGTGTCCTCCTTCTCATTCTCCTCACATACACTTTTGAAACAGATGTAGGAGTTTTTGTTTTTGTTCGACGCCTCTTGGCTACAGGAGGGATATGCACTTCCTGTGGTTGGATAACAAATTCTTCATCTGACTCCTTTTTTTCCAATTCTTTTCCTTCCCTCTGCAAAATAGGTGAACCTCCTTGAAGAGAGGTAGAGGGTTGTCCTTCGATTGGCTCTGCTTCAATATTTTCTTCTAAAATAATTGCAGCTCCTTCAACAACTAGCAAACCCTCATCTTCACTAGAAAGACCTTCTGGAACTATCTCTTCTTGAACCAGTAGATTATTTTCAATAGGGGCTTCATCTACCCTAAATTGCAGAATATCTTCAAACACACCCCATTCCATCTATGAAACATCTCATAGGGACCGTTATACTAGCAACTTCACCAGTCCATGATGGCTAACAAATCTATTTCCATATTTTTAAGTCTCCTTAGCACTTATAGAAATGAGATGATACAAGAAATTTGAGACATTAACTCACCAGTCATGACACAGATGACTAAGTAACTTGAAGTGAGGTGAATGGAGATTTGAATACCATCCTTCACAAGTAATATATTTCATAATATATAGAGCTACCTGAGGATAATGTGCTAGCAAATAAACCCTTCTAGTCCCTTGCCTATCCACCATTAAGGGTCTATCAGTAGGAACTATGAACTCTACCCTGGCACTCCTTGCATCCTTCGATTCTAGAAAGAGTTCTCCTTCCTACAGCAACCTCGTGACCTCTGCAATTTGCTGCTCTATAGCAATTACCCTCAACCCCTTAACTGTAGCTTCTCCTTCATCAAAAGAATGCATAAATTCCGCAACTATTTTGTCATTGAAATCCCTGATTCTTAAGAAATAATTCAACCAACCATGGTTTTGGAAATAATGCACACAGACAACATCCTGCAGCAACCCTTCATGGACAGTTGGTTCATGGCGAATCAAATCACCACCCATCTTTTACTCTGATAATTCCGTAGCTTCACCAAAATGTTTGACAGATTCACAAAAGCTAAAATCTACATATCTTAAATTTGGTGGCAGAAGTTATTATTCACTCGCATGAAATAATAATCATCATACGTAATGTCAGTTAGGAAATCAGTTCAAGATAATAAATCTTACTGGGAAAAAGGACCATAAAGTACCCCCCCCAACTTAACCTAGCACGTGTCCACACAAGATGACGAGATTTTGGGTTTGAAGTGGATTAAAATAGAATTAAAATCAGAATGACCTAATAAATGCATAATTACAATAAAGTACAATATACACATACCTGCAATTGGGCGAAAATGATGGTGAAATGAAATGAAGTGATAGATAAGAAAGTGGGATAGAGTGTAGTGGATGGAACTTTATGTACGGAGAACAATATTCCTCATGGAAATATTTTATTATGATATGATCAATAAGTTCACTACAGAGGCTGTAGGAACATCACCTTTATCAACATGCTCAAATGCAACAGGAAGGTCATGAATTGATACCGAAGTATTGGTAGTTGCTGTAGGAACATTACTAGTTGCTACAAGAACTTGTATTTCATTTTGAGGAGCAAACTGCTTCAAGAACTCTTCTCTAGTAGCTAGCTTGTGATAAAGTTGTAGTCGGTGTCCATTCACTAAGAGTTTAAATCGAACAGGATCTATTGTGGACAACTGAACTACTCCATTGTGAAAAACTTCTTCTACCTCATAAGGACCCAACCACCTTGTTTGGAGTTTTCCCATATCATCCTTATATCTGGAATCATACAAGAGTGCCCAGTCAGCAACTTTGAATTTCTTTTCTCTGATATATTTATCATACCATTTGGCTCTTTGGTTTTTAATCAACTTTGTCTATTGAACAACTATCTTTCTCCGTTCATCAAGAGCATTTAACTACTGAATGCATTCCTTTTGTGCTTCAGACAATGTCATATTTAGTTGTAGAGCTATTCTCAAGGTTCTATGCTCAAATTCAATAGGCATAATTGTTGTTTTTCCATAAACCATCTCAAAAGGTGTGAATCCAATTGGTGTTTTCCATGTTGTTCTATATGCCCGAATTGCCTTTGAAAGCCGATTAGACCAATCTTTCTTGTGGATAGACACTATTTTTGTAAGAATAGCCTCAAGCTCTTTGTTGGTAACTTCTACTTGGGCATTAGAGTGTGGATGATATGGAGTAAATTTTCTGTGTCTTATATTGTATTCATTGACCAAAGATTCTATCAATGTTGATGTAAATTGAGGTCCCTGATTTGAGACAATTTCCTTGGGTACTCCATACCTTGTAAATATTTCTTCATAGAGAAATTCAGCTACCTTATTGTCTCTTGCATGTTGCATAGCTCTAGCTTCTACCCATTTTGTCACATAGTTTATACATACCAAGATATAAGATTTGCCATTAGAAGGTGGATCAATGGGGCCAACAAAATCTAATCCCCATTTGTCAAATGGTGTAATAGATATTTGAGGGTATAGTGGCATCTCATCAGATTTTGTAGGTCTACCCATTTGCTGACATCTAGCACATTTCCTTGTGTACTAAGCTGCATCCTTGTGTAGTGTAGGCCAGTAATAACTAGTATTGAGTACTTTCAGTGTTGTCCTTTTGGCAGCAAAATGACCTCCACATGGCTCATCATGACATGCATGCAAGATGTCATATGTTTCATCCTCTCTAACACATCTTTGCATGACTTGATCGGGTCTAGTATAAAATATACAATCAGCAATCCATGAAAAGTTAAAACTTTTTTCAACTAGCAACCTTCTTTCCTTAGGAGAAAAAGAAATTGGCATCTTAGTTGCAGCTAAATAGTTGGCAATATCAACATACCAAGGAGTATGAGCGTATATGAGAAACAAATGCTCATCTGGAAAAGTGTCATCTATCATTATAGAGTCTTCTTGCAATTGAAGATGTGAAAGATAATCTGCAACAACATTAGACTTCCTTGGCTTATCAACAACTATGATATCAAATTCCTGCATCAACAATAACCAGCAAGCCAGTCTACTAGTGATGGATGGCTTATTCATAAGATATCTAATTGCGGTATGATCTGTATGCACAAATATTGAATACCCTATAATATAGTGTCTAAACTTGTTAAGGGCATATATGACAACTAGCATTTCCTTTTCAGTAACTGTATAATTCAATTCAAGTCCCTGCAAATTCTCGCTGATATAATATATTGCATTTTCCAACTTATCAACTTTTTGTCCTAGCACTGCTCCTATAGCATAATTAGATGCATTAGTATGGATTTGGAATGGTAGAGACCAATTAGGTCCTTTTAGAACTGGTGCTTGAGTCAAAGCATGCTTAAGCTTTAAAAAAGATTCACTGCATGCTGAGGTCCATTTAAATTCTGCATCTTTAGTAAGCAATGTATATAAGGGACTTGCAATTTTGTTGAAATCTTTGATGAACTGTCTATAGTATCCAGCATGGCCAAGAAAACTTCTCACATCTTTCTACTTCACAAGGTTATTAATATGCTGAATAACCTCAATCTTTGTTCGATCCACTTGTATGCCTTGTACAGATATATGATGACCAGGGACTATTCCTTCTTCCATCATAATGAAACACTTTTCACTATTTAGAGACAAGTTGTAGTCTTCACACCTCTGCAAAACTTTCTTCAAATTACCCAATGCTTGATCAAATTTAGAACCATAGGTTGTAAAGTCATCCATGTAAATTTTCATTATGTCTTGAGAAATATCAGAAAAAATACTAATGACTAAAAAGTGGCTGGAGCATTACACAACCCAAAAGGAAGAATAGAATATGCATAAAGTGCCCCATGGACAAGTAAATGTTGTTTTCTCCTGATCCTCAGGAGCTATTTGTATCTGATTATAGCCACTAAATCCATCCAGAAATGAAAAATATCTCTTACCAGCAAGAGAATCCAATACCTGATCCACAAATGGTAGTGGAAAATGATCCTTCCTTGTGGCTAAGTTCAAAGCTCTATAATCAACACATACTCTCCATTTGCCTCCCTTTTTAGGAACTATCACCAAAGGTGATACCCATTGACTATCAGAGATAGGATAGATAAACCCAGCTTTCAACAATTTCTGCAATTCTTCCTTAACCATCTCCTTTAGGGCAAGATTAACTCTTCTTTGAGGTTGTCTGAGGGGGCAACACTCATCCTTTATGTAAATGCGATGAGTACAAACTGCTGGATCAATTCCATTCATATCCTTGTAATCCCATGCAAAGGCATTTCTATGGAGTTTTAGCAAGTCCACCAGGCTATCTTTCTGAGCATCTGATATATTCTTGTTGATGTTCAAATATTTATTCAATTCAACCTCTATCTTGATAGTAAGATCAATCTGATTTATATTAGAAACATGAGAATATGACAATTCCTATGGCAACAAGGTATGTAAGACATTAGTGGCTGTAGGAAAGTCCAACCCTGCAATATTTGGAACCAATTCCTACAATTCTTGGTTTTCTATTAATTCGTTTATCAAGACCTTATAAAGGATTGATTCTTCATCATATAACTACATGAGTGGCACTTGATTAATCATCATAAGGTGATTAATAGATTCAATTTCTTCAGATTCCTTTCCCAAAATAGGCCAAACAGCCTGCTGCTGATCAAGCTGAGGTTGTGCAGGGGAATACAAGGCCAATGTTTTTGTGGAACTGCCATCTGAAATAGTCATGTCTCTTGATCTACACCCAATATATGCATCAACCGTGGCAAGCCATGGCCTTCCCAAAATGACTGGATATCCCCCCAATGTTGCTTTTGGGGATAAAATCATAAAATTTGCAAGATATTCCCAGGAATCTAGAATGACCACTATATCTTCTATCATACCATCAAGTCTTACTGTAGATCCATCAGCAAGTTGAAGAATTGTGGGTGTAGCCCTTAAACTATCTATCTCCAGATGTTTCATTACTTCATTTGTCATTACATTAATGGCTGCCCCTAGATCAACTAAAACATTTTTTATTTGACTGCCATTAATGACTATACTAACAACAAGACTGCTTGGATTAGAATACTTTGGAATAACAATTTTTCCTAACATAATATTAGCCAATTGACCCATAACATGAACTGTTTGTGGATCTTTTTTCTTTCTACCAAGTTTGTTTAGGCATGTCTCTCTCAATGCTTTACCATATATTGGAACATCCTTTATTGCTTGCAGCAATGGAATTTTAACACAAATGTGCTTCAGTTGATAAAGAATATCAAAGCTTTGTTGTTGATCAGTTGAAACTTCTTTGTCTTTCAATCTTTGGGGAAATGGTGGTAATATTTGAGTTTGAGGTATTACATCATTAGGATCAGAGATTGACTGCTCTTCTTGTACCTCAGTAATAGCTAGCTGAGAGGGATTAGGTAGTGTTGTTCTAGATCGGAGGTGAATATCATCTAGTGATAAAGAATAGGCTAGGTATTGATTAGCATCAACTAAATAAGCTTGTTGCTCTTGCTGAGATTTGATATTTGCATTAGGCAATGGTTGAGTAGGCAGTTGTGTTGGCTTGGGAGGTGGTGTTGTGGCTACAGGAGGTGGCCTTAAAGCAGGAGGTTGTGGCTGCTGAGCAGGGGGCTGATATTCAAAAGATTGGGATGACCATGATGGGTTTCCCCTCCATTGAGAGGTAGGCTATCAATTCCCTTGAAACTGGTTCCCTACACCCTAAGGTGGATACTAGTTTCCCTGTGGTTGTTGCCACTGGGGTATTTGATTAGCAAATTGCTGTTCTTGGCCTTGTGATCCATACCAATGTGGATAATTACAAAATTTTTGAGAATAATGTGGTTGCCATTGGTTATTTGGTGCATAAGAATTACCACTATAACCAGAAAAGGAAAGTGGATCAGGTGGCATACATCGTCTCTGAAAATTTGGTCTTCTTTGAGAAACATAGAAGACTTGTTCATCTTCCCCTTGAACTAGTTTGAACTCAGGTACTTCAACATTTGCAACCATCTTACATCTACAATCTTTCTTCTGCTGCTTACAATGAGGACAGAATTCTGCAAGAAATGCATCAACTTCCTCATGCTTCTTCTTGGTTGCCAATGTATCCAACTGAGTAGCCATATTGTTTATAATATCCTCCTTGAAATATTTTAATAAATGACTAAGTTCCAACCTAGAGACTCCATTTCTAGATGATGATGATAGTGCTTCTGGCTTAAATCTTCTATTCTTCTTAGAAGTGGATCTGGAATACTTTTTGCAAATTTGTCCTATTTCAGCCCAAGTAGACTGTGTAATGTCACCTCCCCCCATTAGATCTAAGGAATTGGTGCATTCATCACCGATACCCCTCAAAAATATCAATTTGAGGGAATCTTCATTTAGAGTACTATGCTTGGACTTCTTAACACTAAACAAAAACCTTTCTAGATAATCCTCAAGGCTCTCATCTTCATTTTGTGTCATTCTAAAGATATCATCCCCATGATGATCAGTGCCTCTACAATAATCTTTGTATTTTGCAAGAAACAACCATTTCATCTCATCCCATGTATTGATTGTGCTACTACCCAAGCTCATAAACCATCTCAAGGATGACTCCTTCAAAGTGGCTGGAAAAATTTTGAGTCTATGGGCATCTATAGTATAGTCAAAACTCCTATAGAGAACATCAAACTCAAACAGAAATGTATCCGGATTCTCTGTAACCAACCCATAGAACTTAGGAAGTGAAGATGCTGGAATGTTCTTGAGGTTAGCATTATCATGATGGTCAGAGATGGGAGAGTCAAATGTTGGACCAGGTGGTGGTGGTGGATTATTTCCACCAGGAGGTGGGTTCCCTTGCATTGGACTTGTGGGGGTTATTACAATAGGCAATTCTTCTTCTTGTGGACCAAAAAGGAACTAAAGACTACCTTCTGGAAATTTAGACTCAGGGTCATTCAAATTTTGTGGGACTTGATACAGCTCAGAAAAAGGGTTTATATCTGGAAAACTATCTTTTGCATGAGTAGTATGAGTGGGTAAAAATCTACCTCTGGCATCTCTTTTTCTATTATGCATGCAAATTCATGAGATTCAAACAATTAACTAGAAACTAAAATAATCATAAAAGGCTCTTAGCTTGACACCATCCCCGGCAACGATGCCAAAAATGTCTACCCCAACTATAATGACAATAATAATACCTCTAATTGAAATCTCAATCCGAAGTTTGGACATTCATATGGTAGAGTTTACTATTCTCATGGCTGGTGTTCATTTAGTTGTCAATCCAGGAACATAAAACTTGAAATGGGTCTGCAATATATATGCGCTAAGCTCCTTAAATTATTATTCTTAATTACTATAGGAAAGGTAGGAATGGAAATCATAAAAGGTTAAATGAAAGCTTTACAAAACTCTACTAAAAAGATCTAATAAAAATAATAGGAATCACACCGTTCTGCCTTGGCTACAGGAACAGTCAAAGGATCTATTTCCAGTGGTTGCAGGAATAGTCGAGTCATGAACTTCTACTGCAACTAAGTAAAAACTAACTTTAATAATCATAAGCATAGGATCACTCACCAAGTGGGCCCCCTTGGATGAGTGATATCAAACTCTCAGCAAAGAACTATTAGTAGATCAGAATAACATATCTTTATTCATTTTTCTTGAAAGATGATTACATATTCTAAAAGAGAAAAATTTAGAATGCGTGACAAAAACTCTGCTCAATCCCTTTCCATTCTATCTAACTCAGAAAAGAAGGAAGAGCTTATTATAAAGAAAAGACAAACTACAAGGGACAACTCCAGTTACGCTCAAAAGAAGAGGCGGATTGCTATCAGATGAAGGGGATAACAGAGAGCTTGGTTGTAGGAACTATGGATCTAAAACCGAACCATAGTCTTTGCATGCCAAAGAGATATTTTGCAAATTAAACATGCACTGGAGTTAAACTCCCATGGTGAAGTACAACTGCTCTGATTATGTCATAGATTGTGCTCGCTTGAATCTCCTTCAATTTGACCTCCAGCTATCTGAACGTGATTCTCCAATCCTTAGGTGTGAAGGAAAATTCTCCACCGCGACATCAATTATTATCTGCACTAAAATAGAAACAATATACAAAGACATGCATATGCATCTTACTTAACTAATACATTCATTAACTCATATATGAAATCATCCTAAATAATCTGCATATCACAGGGACAAACCATTTGGCTGCAGGAATAAACTGGCATGGCTATAGGAATTAACAGACAAGGTTCAAACATGATTTCTTAAGTTTAGTTTTAAAACATGGATTACATATATTCAATTAACAATATTCTACTATCATAATGCAACCCAAAAGATACCAAAAACCTAAGAGTCCTAATAAAAAACATGTCAATACACCGACTTATCAGGATTCATCAAACTTGTAGCTTATCCTCAATGGGTATCCAACATCGTTCCTAATTCAAAACTAGATAAAAGCATCAGAATATGCACAGACTTCAAAGATCTTGATAACGCATGTCCAAAGGATGACTTTCCTTTGCCTAACATCGACATCATTGTAGATTTAATTGTTGGACACTCCATGTTTTCTTTAATGGATGGTTTCTCTACATACAATCAGATCAAAATAGCACCTGAAGATCAAGAAAATACAGCTTTCACATGCTCATGGGGTACTTTCTGCTGGAACGTCATGCCTTTTGGATTAAAGAATGTTGGTGTTACATATCAAAGAGCTATGACAACAATATTTCATGACATGATGCATACATTCATGGAAGACTATGTGGATGACATCTTGGCTAAATCATACAACAAAGAAGAACATATAGAGATACTAGAAAAGATCTTTGACAGGTTAGAACAATACAAGTTACGACAAAATCCTAAGAAATGTGCCTTTGGTGTCACTTTAGGAAAGTTATTGGGATACATTGTTTCAGCTAGAGGTATCAAAGTGGTTCCAACTAAGGTAAAATAAATCATGGAAATGGCATCTCCCAAGAATATAAGTCAACTCAGATTACTCCAAGGAAGACTCCAATCAATCAGAAGATTTGTTGCTCAACTAGCTGATAAATGTCAACCATTTACTCATCTATTGCACAAAAATGTACATTTCAAGTGGGACCATCAATGTGAAGATGCATTCAATAAGATCAAGGCATATCTCATGCAACCACCCATCCTAATGTCACCAATTCTAGGAAAACCATTGTTACTCTATGTATCGACCACCAAAACATCATTAGGAGTTTTGCTTGCACAACAAGATAGTGAAGGAAAAGAACGAGCTATCTACTACATCAGCAAAACACTAGTAGGATATGAGATTAGCTATTCACCAACAGAAAAAGAATTCTTGGCAATCGTTGTTGCTTCTCAAAAATTCTAACACTATCTACTATTTCACTCCATGAAGTTGATAGCTAAAATTGATCCACTGAAATATTTACTCAGCAAAGCAACATTGATAGGATGACTAGCAAAATGGATCATGATTCTAAGTGAGTTTTATATTGAGTATGTTGACAGAAAAGCTATAAAAGGACAAGTCATTGCAGACCAACTAGCAGAGGCACCACTTCCAGATGATAATCCTTTACATATTGAATTTACCAATGCTGATATCCTAATAGTCACCACAAAAAGATGGCAATTATACTTTGATAGTTCATTTACACAACATGGATCAGGAGCGAGTATTCTATTCATCACACTACAAGGTCATACAATTCCAAAAGTATACAAATTAATCTATCCTTGCACCAACAACATAGCAGAATATGAAGCTTTGGTTATAGGTATCAAAATGGCTATAGAATGGAACATTACACAACTTCAAGTCTTTGGAGACTCTTAGCTCGTCATCAATCAAATTAATGATGCCTATCAAACAAAGGATGAAAATTTAATGCCTTATAAAAGGATGGTTGATGATATCAAGAAATACTTTGTAGAAATAACCTTTCAGCAGATTCCAAGAAATGACAAAAAAGCAACAGATGCCATGGCTACACTTGCTTCACTACTTTAGACACGGAAAAATCAACAATGTTATGAATTCCTGGTGGAAGAATTGTTTTACCCTGCTCATAATTGTCTTGATTCCCAAATTATCTGTCACCTTGTTGGGCATGATTCCTCCCGCTATAGCCAAACTTACACCTCCTGACATATTGAAATATCAAAAGAGAAACTTTATTTGCCAATCCTCACATTTTACTCTTGTGGCAGATACCCTGTTTAAATGAGGTCTAGACGGTACTCTTTTAAGATGCCTCAAACAAGAAGAATCTGAGAAGGCCTTACATGAAGTCCATAACAAAATTTGTGGCACTTATTCAAGTGGTCTTGCCCTTTCAAAAAAACTCATACGCTTGGGCTATTATTGGCCATCTATGGAACAAGATTCTTTTCATATAGCTAGAACATGAAAAAAATGTCAGATCCATGGGAATTTGATTCATGCACCAACACAAGAACTTAATGCTTTGGCAACATCTTGGACATTTTATCAATGGGGTCTTGATCTAGTAGGAAAATTAAATCCTTCTTCATCTAATGGTCACAAATTCATCCTTGTAGCTATAGAATATTTCACAAAATGGATTGAGGACGGAGATTAGCTTGAAGAACCCATCAATAGCATGCATATGAAGAAATTCTATGTCTGAAAAAGCAGAAAAAAAAAGAAAAGTGAAAAAGTAGAAAAAAAATCAAAAATAGTGAAAAAGCAGAAAACAAAAAAAAAATCAAACATGAAAAAAAAAAGTGTAATAAAAATAGATGGTGAAAACCTGACAAATAGGTGCTATCTGTCAGCTAACTCTTCCATCTATTAGTTCATGCATTTTTTAGCTTGCATTCATTTTCCATCAGTGTTGTTCATATGCATAATGAAGCCTTTGTACATATGCAGACATCCCATGTGGCTTCTTGCCATGGTTTGGATGATTGGGTATATCATAACAACTTTGATTCTAGGCTTGGGGCAAAATCTTGCACTTAGCTGGGGGCAAAACTTCTTGATCATTTTGAGCTTAATCAAATAGGTAGAACAACAGTTAAACAACCCTTATTAAGTGAAAACTGAGACATATCCAACATTGAACACGAGATCAAATTATCAACCATCAAACTATCACAAAGTCAGTCCAAACGCATGGATGATATCTTTTGGATAATGATTTTTATATGATTGTTCAACTTTTTTATCTTGATTTTCATTATCATGATTTCTGAGTGACTCTAGGATGTCTTTGACTAGAGGAACAAGGAATAAACATGATATTTTTCTTATCTCTTGTCTGAAAATTAATCATTAATATGTGCAAATTTGTCTTAGGACATGATCATCGGAGTACCATTGAAGAAATTTCTGATTTGCATATATCAATGGTTAATACTGCCTGTTTTACGCAAGAAACACTCAGTTCATCTTGGCTCAATTATACCTCAATGCTTGTGCTAACTTGCCATATCAAAATCCAAGAAAGAAGTCCTCAAGTAATCATGGTTAATTATACCATCGATTTTTGCACTCACTTCCCAAATTTCAACAGCTCAATGATGACAAAATGCAATATTCCAGTGACTGCTCCGATCATAGCTTTGCATTTCATTTGCATTTAGCTTGCATCACATTCTTGCATGGGATCATGCATGCTCCTTTTATCCAAGGTTAAATCTATCATAGGAATCATCAAGGTATCATCACAAGTGTATACACAATCAGACTAATGACTCATATCTCTCCAGACATTGTCGACCCAACAAAAATCTTATGCTACCCTCTCAATAGAACCAACATCAACATATCCAAATATTTCTGCAACTTGATATCAACAAACTCTTAGTTCTTTATCCAATCAATCTTATCAATTCTATCAGTCAATCACATCTAAATCGATTCTCTCATATCTTATACAAGATGTATCTTTCCTGAAACCAAACGTTCTGATCATGTCTTATATAGGATATATCATTCTTGAAACTAGACGCTTTGATCATCTTTGTCTTATACAGGAGGTGTCATTCCTGAAACCATACTGAATCTCAATCTTATTGATCAAATCAATCAAGCTTTATCAATAATCAAGAACCACATCTTGATGCTTATTGAACTCGCATTTTGATCAATCAGAGTTGCAGACATCAAATCATTTCTAATCAGGACATCAATTTCCCAATCATCCAAACCACTCCAGAAAATCAATTATCTCAATTGATCTCCCGAGGGGGCATCATTGTATCATAATTTATCAATCAAGAGATGGGGCATCCTATCGAACCAATATCATCATCAAAATGAGATTATTCTTTGAATCAACGGGTCATCACACCTCGCTTCAAAGAGGGGCAAAATGTATACACCTAAAAATGGTTTTGAAGATAATAAATTGAATAAGAAACTATTTAATTAATTCCCTTTCCCAACTTAATTGAATTCACTAAGTAATTTGATTAAATTCCCCCTTTCAGCTACTTATTAATAAATCTAAGGATTTATTTAATAAGTTCATTTTCATAATCTCCTTTAATTAATTAATTCCCCACATCAAATTCATTTCTTCTAAATCCCCTAATTAATTAAAACAAATCAATTTATGAGTTGTTGAGATTTATTAGCCTTTTCCTATTATTTGAATTTTTAAATTCAAATTCTCCTAACTTCTAACCACCTAACCTAACCCCTTCTAAACCTAACTCATTCCATCTAACCCCGGGTTTAATTAACCCCATCGTAGCTTGCACATCCTAACCACCATGTCCCCTTTCGTTAGACACTTTCTCTCTCATGAATAAAGTCTCTTATCACTTGTCACCATAAATATGGAAAATGTTCCCTTTCATCCAGCCTCTTTTCCAACCTCCTCCAATTTCACCATTGATATCTTCAGACTTAATCTTGACCATTGATTCCTACCACCTCACCCCTGGCCTTGGAAATCCTATAAATATACCCCATTTTGGAGCAATAATGATCCCATCTCATTTGCATTTCATGCATTGTTACTATAGGCATAATATCTCTTAGCATATCATTTGAGCATTGTTATTATAGGCAATTACATTCTTCGATCTATCTTATTTTCTTACATAATTGTTGAATCATGTAGCTTAATCATGCTCTTTTCCAGCTTAAATACATCATTATCATCTTAAATCCTCCATCTAGATGTAGTCAAGTCACTATAATTTTCTTATCCAGATCTGAGAGCAAATCTACACTCACATTTATTAGGAGATGATAGATCGATTAGCCATGGTTTTATCTTTATTTGTTTTAAATTTTCTAACCATGCTTGTAATGATCTATTGAGTGTTTTGTGTTGTAGCTATAGGTATACACTTCACAAGCACGATAGATTCCATGATGTGTATTTTAGATGAGTAACTTAAAAAATGTCTTTCTTATGAATAACATGATAATGTGCTTGCATTTGACAATTTTTTTGGATTTTGCATTAATAGGATGTGCTAAGGAAGAACATGTTGATGTGTATCCATAATCATGTAATAGTTAACTGATAGATCTCTCTCTCCCCACTTTTCCTCATAGCTTGATATTCAACGAAAGATGATAGTTAAATATGTGATGGTATTAGTGGGAAGTAGCGAGTGCGTACACAAGAGGTTTGTCTGTTAGAAAATATTGTCTACGTTGATTTTATCTTGAAAGATAGGACATTTAGCAATATGTATAATTTTATGAAATGCTATGATAGACTAATTTGCATGTCTCTAAGTTGGCAAATAAATGAATTTTAGTACAATAATGACATCATAGGGAAAAAATTTAACATCTTTGCATGACCTTTCTCATTTACTTGCATATGTATGAACTGTCATGCCCAAAATTTACGGCAAAAACGGAACGATTTTTTTTTTTTTAAAATACTAATTAATTAACAAGTTTGCTCACACGACAAGCGTTAATGAAATTTCCATAATTATATTCGAGCTAATTCTGAAACGAACCAAGCATCGATAATTTGTTTAATTCTAATTGCGGAAAACTAACTGGTTTAATTTTTATCTCCACGAGATACCTAGTCATTAAGTTTATTAAATCAATCACGCTAAAGGAATAGGAGAGGAAAATTAATTCAATCTCCAATATGACTATATAGTCTAAACAACCATTTAAATTTTTTTAATGCTCTAATTAAATTAACTAGGGCAATATTAAGCATTTAACACGCTAAAAACATCTGAAATTTATAAAACCAGGCTTTATTCATAAATTTGTATATTTCTTTTTTTTTCTTTTACTACCTATTAGAAACCAATATAGAGGTATTTAAATATTTAAATCTCTATTAATTACTTACTCCAAATTATAACCAGAATATTATATATATATATATATATATATATAATTAAATACTTACTCCAAAATATAACCAGAATTATATATTTATATATTTTAATTCTTTTAAACAAAAAATTACTTTCCAAAATAATAATCAATATTTTTCCAACCCTAATTAGGGTTCTATTTATTTATATAAAAATTAACAACTCTAAACTATCATGTAAATTTTATTTCATTTACCCTAGCCCTACCCGGGCTAGGGTTTAATCTCTTTATTTTTTTATTGCCAAAAAAATTCCATAGGGCCGAACAACGGCGGCGGCCATTTTTTTTATGCACGGTTTGAAGAAGTCGAAGGGCCGAGGGCGCCACTGTGTGAACGCACAGTGGCGGTGCGTCACCACTGTGTGTCTACACAGTGGCGGCCGCGGCCAACCACTGTGTGTGCATACAGTGGGAGCCGAAGCGGCTTGCACTGTGCGTACACACAGTGGGCACTACGCGGCCCGCACTGTGCGTACACACAGTGGGGTCCGCGTGGAACCCAAAATTCCATTTTTTTTTAAATTTAGTTTTTTTTTTTTTTAATTATATTATATATAAATATATATATATATATATATATATTTATTTATATTTATATTTATATAAACTTATATATATAAAATTTTTAAGGGTGAATATATATAAAAATATATATATTTTTTTATAAGATTTACATACAAATTTTAAACAAGATAACAAAGGGAAAGCATTATGTAAATCAAAATTTCATGTGCACAAATAAATGTATATGTATATATATATATATATAAATAATTGGTATATAAACTTAGGCTCTTTTATTTATTTATTTTAATTGCTGATAAAATAAATTAAAGTAGATCTTTTGCTAAACTTTTATTCTAACACATTTTTTTTTTCTTAAAAAAAACATCATACTATTCTGAATAAAACACATTCATTGATTTTTCCACTAATAAAACAATTACTTAAAACACCCTTATTCTTTTTAAATACTTAGGATCTTTCAGCATATAACTCATACTTTTCAACAAGTAGAATATAGATAAAATTTATTTGAAAACTAATTTTTCCATAATACAAAAGAAGCTTTGCATGCAAGTCAAGGAGGCTTTTCTTTTTCTGAAACAAAAACAGAAGTAGAAATAAAACAAGCTTTTTTTACAACTCCAAGATATTCTGCAAATTTTACAGGATGTTTCTTTGTTTAGCTACAACAATAAACCTCAAGTCTATTTTCAAGAATTACAACTTGCCTCTCATTTCTATGAATGAGGGCATACTTCTGAATCAAATTAAAATAAATATTTGCAAATGGATTTAAGTATCTTCAACAATAATCTTCTTTATCTTTTCATGGTTCCTATTCTCTTCTCCTGACTTTCCTGCATAATAGAAACACAAATATGACCACGGAGTGCTCACCTTCCAGCCTAGGCTAACTGGTAGCCACCCCCGAGCTCGGAGAACCAATTCCTAGACGGGTAACAAACAGGCAAACACATAGAAGGCAAATACATACAGATTTTCAGACACACTCCCAACTTGGCTTCACAGCACCACACTTTGGTGATGATCCTTTCAAAGGGTGGTAGTGGACCAATACTCTGAGGAGAACTGCAAGTATGAAATAAACAAGAAGCCACCTCATGGCACAATAATTATATCAAGAATCTCAACCCCTTATTCCTTATGCCCCCCCAAAGGCATTCTAGCCTTATTTCCCTCCTTATGACCCCCATTGCACAAACAGGCCATGCAACAAGGGTCACACAAAGATCCCTTGTGATCGCTCTCAAAAGAGAGTCTCTCACTCGAGGTTTGTCACTGCTACCACCCACAAGATCCTCTTCTCTCCCAAGAGTAAGAGGTCTTGAGAAAACTTCCAAAACACAAACAAATCATAATGCAAAAATACCAAATGAATTTTAAAAAAAAACATTCAAGAACACAGATTTTTTACACCAGCATACTTCCAGACATAAGCAAGAAGAAGACATTATAATGAATAATTGAAACCAACCTTAATCTGCCCAAGGTATTATGATATTTGAGGAAGAGCTGCCCAATCCACAAATCTTTTTCCTTCTACCCTTAGTCAATTTTTCTATTCCATCCTATTATTTTCTTTTCAAAATTTCTCTTGTCTCCAAAAATGGAGAGTGGGTGATTACCCTCCAATTCTCAAAAATCTTCCTTAAGAAGCTCATTCTCTGAGTTCTCACAAGTTTCTAAAAAAAAACAAAAAGGAAAGAAAGCAAATTGCAAAAAGACTCTCATTCCAAAAGGAAAAATCTTAATTAGATTTAAACTTCTAATTTTCAATTTTCGCTCAACCCAAAAAAACCAATTTTTAAAGCGTCAAAAAGATCATTTAAAAGTAGAAACTTGTCTAAAATTACCCCTAACCCCTAGGTATACCTTATGGGCTTTAGGAAACCCTATTAAACTACCCCTAGGTGTTCATTTAACCCATTTTAAACCCCTCTGAAGTTTATTTTCGGGTCAAACATATGTTGACCACCCCAAATATTATATTCCCAAAGTATTTATGACAACACATTATTTTATTTAAGAAGAACTATAATTAAACACTTCCCCACCAAGAGACCAAAATAAAACATTTAAATTTAAATCCACACGTGTCAAGTGACACAAATAAAACACTTTTACAAAATAAAACATGAAATTGTCTCTTGTGGTTTTACACATTAAATTTAAATAACACCTAACACTCATGCAGCATATACTGTTACGAATAAAATACAACACAAACGGGGTGTTGTCTCTCCAAATAAACAATCCCTGGCTTATGAACATACGTAAGTCTAGGTTTGGTTCTCCGTAATTTCCATGGTCACATGGTAAATTTCCTGCGCATCTCATTTAACACATTAGTACTTTCAAATATCCACATATAATATAATTCAAAGGAATAACAATACACATCATCACTTGCATACAATTTTCATCAGCACAGATTAAATACATATTTTATGAAGCAAAGTTCTCATAAACAATTTCATCCCAATTCACATAAACTTAACCATACATCATAGTTCTATTATCATAGAAAAGTCCTGCAAATTAAATAACGACATCTATCATTGCAATATCATCTTATCTAACAATCAAGTAGTGTCCTATCTCATAAGGCATATAAGTAAAATCATCAAATCATAGCAATGTTATCCAAATCCTGAAATCATGTAATTTCTAAGTCTCAAAATGCATCAAAATAAAGTATCCATAATAGTCTAAATATAAAATCCACTGAATGTCAGACTGAGTCGAGGTGAGGCCTCACATCCTCCCCCTCTAGGCATGAACTTCCTCCTAGAGTTCATCAAAGAGGTGGGGGTACTCTGATCTCATACGTGCTACGTCCTCCCATGAAGCCATAACCTCATCATAACAATCCCACTGGACCCTAACCTGGTCCAGCTCTCAACCTCGAAGGGCCAATGTCCGGCATGCCAAAATGCGAATGGGCTCCAAAGCTAGCTGCCCGTCCGACTCCACCTGCAAGGCATCCCAATCTAAAATGTGAGACTCATCATAGATATACTTTCTCAAAACTGAAACATGAAACACATCGTGGATGCATGACAGGCTAGGTGGCAAAGCTAAACGGTAGGCAACTGGGCCTATCCTCTCCAAAATCTCAGAAGGTCCTACAAAGCGAGGTGCGAGCTTAGAACCCTTTCTGTAATGGATTGGACTCTTATGCGGTCGCACTCTCAAGAAGACTCTGTCTCCAACCAAGTAGCTACGATCTATCCTCTTTGCATCGGCATATTTCTTCTATCTATCCTGAGCCTCTCTGAGATGCTGCCTAATCAAAACCACCTGTTGTTCCATATCTCGAACTAACTCAGGACCAATAGAAACTCTATCCTCTATGCGATCCCAACTCAAGGGCGTCCTGCAAGGCCTGCCATATAGTGCCTGATAGGGTGGCATCCCCAAAGAAGTGTGATGCCCATTGTTATAGGCAAACTCCACTAAGCGAAGATACTCCTCCCACCGGGTCTAATGATCCATTACGTACATGCGAAGCATATCCTCTAACACCTGACTGACCCTCTCTGTTTGACCATCTGTCTCCGGGTGATAGGTTGTATTGAAATTGAGCTTAGTGCCCATAGCTGCCTGTAATGACTTCCAAAAGGAAGAAGTGAAAAGAGAATCCCTGTCAGATATAATCTTGCGAGGCACGTCATGAAGTCTAACAATGTCTCGCAAGAACACCTGTGCTACTACTGGAGCTGTGAATGTAGTACGAACTGGTGAAAAGTGAGCTACTTTGGTCAACTTGTCAACTGTCACCAAGATAGCATCATGGCGATGAGAAGACATAGGAAGACCAATGATGAAATCCATGGATATAGTATCCCACTTCCACTCTGGTATAGCATGAGACTGAAGAAACCCTCCTAGATGGCGGTGCTCCACCTTTACCCTCTGACACTCGAGGCATCGAGCTACTATCTCAGCAATGAGCTGCCGCATTCCCGGCCAATGATACAACTACCTCAAGTCAGCATGCAACTTCTTAACCCCAGGATGCGCTGCATAAGGAGCTCTATGAGCTTCCGTGACAATGAACTCTCGCAACCCTCCAGAGGAAGGTACATAAATGTGCCCTCTGTGGCATAACAGTCCATCAGACTCCAAAGAATAATCCACATATTTCCCTTCTAGAGTACCCTGAGAACGTAATACCTGACAAACCTCTGCATACCATCCATCCTCTGACAAGTGCTGAAGTATACGGTCTCTCAAGTCTATGCCCATGGATATGGTGTAAACCTTGTGACATCTCCTACTCAAGGCATCTGCAACTACATTTTCCCTACCTTTGATGTAGTGAACGTCAAAATCATATTCGCACAAGAACTCCATCCATCTCCTCTGACGGGCATTAAGGTTCGGCTGAGTGAAGATGTACTGAAGACTTTGATGATCTGAATGCAACTCGAAGTGATGTCCTAAAAGTAAGTGTCTCCACCTCACAAGTGCATGCACTATTGCTGCAAGCTCAAGGTCGTGAGTGGGTTAATTAAGTTCATGAGTCTTAAGTTTCCTAGACTCGAAAGCTATGGCCCTACCACCCTGCATAAGAACTGCCCCTAAACCCTCTAGTGAAGCATTTGTACAAACCATGAAGTCAGCTGTGGGATCTGGTACAACAAGGATAGGAGCGCTAGTAAGTGCCTTCTTGAGTTCCTGAAAGGCCTTCTCGCACTTCTCTATCCACTCAAATTTCTTCCCTTTACGCTGAAGAGAAGTAATAGGGTGTGTGACTCTGGAGAAACCCTCGACAAAATGTCGATAATACCCTGCTAAGCCCATGAAACTCCTGGCCTCTGTCACACTGGTAGGCGCTGGCCAATCCATAGTAGCCCTAATCTTTGATGGGTCAACGAAGATCCCATCACCGGAAATAACGTGCCCAAGGTACTTAACCTCAGACCGAAAGAAAGCACACTTTGATAGGCTGCCAAACAACTGATTATCTTGCAAACACTGCAATACCTATTTCAGGTGCTCCTCATGCTCCTTCTCATTCTGAGAATATATTAATATATCATCGAGGAACACAACAACAAAATGGTCTAGAAAGGTACGGAACACCCCATTCATGAGGCTCATAAAAACTGCTGGTGCATTCGTAAGCCCAAAGGGGACTACGGTAAACTCATAGTGACCATATCTAGCGCGAAATGTGGTCTTGTGGATATCACTTTCCACTATTCTCAACTAATGGTATCCTGACTTCAGATCTATTTTGGAAAAGACTTTGGCACCCTGAAGCTAGTCGAATAAATCATCAATTCTGGGCAAAGGATATCGATTCTTGATGGTTACTTTATTTACCTGTCGATAATCCATACACAATCGGAGAGATCCATCCTTCTTCTTAACGAAGATGACTGGTGCACCCCAAGGGGATACGCTAGGACGAATATGACCCTTCTCAAGGAGTTCCTCAAGTTGAATTTTAAGTTCATTTAACTCATTTGTGGTCATCCTATAAGGTGCTCTAGAAATTGGCTCAGCTCCTGGTACTAGATCTATATGAAAATCAATCTCTCTACGGGGAGGCATTCCTGGTAACTCTGAAGGAAATACATCTGAATATCCCTTAAGGATAGGATGGTCATCGAGCGATGTTTCTTTTTCTTCCTCTTCTCCTCTATCACTGATAGTGATAGCAAAAAGCTGACATCCCTTCCGCATGCTCCGCTTAAGCTACATTGCAGAAATCATGCGAAGAGACACGGGCCTCTGAATCCCGGTGATAACTATGGGCGAACCATGATCATCCTCACACTTGATCTTTTTCATGCGGCAATCCATCTTGGCTCTGTGGGCATAAAGCCAATCCATGCCAAGTACGATTCCGTAAGATCCAAGTGGAGTCACTCTAAGGTCTACTAAAGTGGTGGTCTTGCCAATCTGCAGCTGACATGCCCTAACCTCTGATTCCACTAACACTCTAGCCCCTGAAGCTAATTCCACTTCCCAACTGACACCCTGTCTAGTTGCCACTAGCCCACAATGCTCCACAACCGATGGAGATATAAAGGAGTCAGTAGCTCCTAAATCAAACAAAATAGATACATTGTTACCTTTGATTATACCTGAAGATTCGATAACCGTGGCCTGATGCTCAGCCTGGTGGTTGTCAACCACTGCGAATACTCTATGGGACCTGCCCATATCACCAACTGTCGGCTCTGATGCGGCCATCTGCTGACTCCCTACTACCTGACCCTGAGGGCAATCCCTCACCATATGCCCCATGGCTCCACACGTAAAGCAAGCACCCCATGCCTGGAACTGGGCACCCTGAGGCCTAGAGAATGCCTGACCTCCTATCCTATTGGGTCCGCTATACCCACCCTTGGAGGATTGCTGAGTCCCCGCCAGCTGTGTTTACTGCCCCTGTGCTCTCTGATCACGTTTCTGTCCTTGAGTCTGCCACTACTTGGGCTTGGAGCCCTGCTGATACTGTGGAGGCTTCTGCCTCTAGTTCTGTGGTGTCTGTTGTGGAGGAGGGGGTTTGGAGAACCCCTGAGAATTGCGGTTGTTCCCCTTCCAATGTGGTTTCTGGAATCCATAATTTTTAGGTATGGGATTTTGGTTCTGAAACCGATCCCTATTGTCCTGTAGTCTAACCTGAATTTCCTCGGCAATCAGTGCCTTCTCTACAGCAACCCGAAGGCTCTTTGGGGTGGACATCCTAACAGGCCCGGCTATATCGGCATTTAATCCCCTGATGAAGTGGTTTACAAGAAGTTTCTCATCCTTTAGATAATCTACATAAGGCAACAACTCAAAGAATTTACTCTCATACTGGGTTACTAACAAGCCTTTTTGTTGGAGATCATGAAATTCGTCTATACGACACTGCCTGAAGTGTTCTAATAGGTACCTCTCACGGAACCTCTCTGTGAATATCTCCCAAGTGAGTGTATCGGGAACTAATCCGCATTTGTACTCTTCCTGTCTCCACCAAGTGGAGGCTGTCCCTCTCAGAAGATGAATTGCAACATGTGCTTTCAAGTTGCTCTCATAAGAGCACAATGCAAAGCACCTCTCAAGACTCAGAAGCCATGCCTCAGCCTCTACTCCATCTGTAGAACCTCCGAAGGATGGTGGTTGGAGGTGCATGACCTCCCTGATGAGATCCCCTGGATCTCGACGAGCTCTCTCAAAATAAACTGGTTCCACCGCTGGAGGTGGTCCTGGCATATGCACAGACTCTGGCTCATTACCACCCTGACTCTCTACAGGAATCAGAGCTGGGCTCCTGCTTCATTCTCTATCAACAGATCTATGACTCCCAGAGTCATGACTCCTAACCTGAGGGTTCTCTGTTGGGATCCTTTCCTGAACTATGCCAATAAGATTCTGAATGGCTCCTAAGAGGTCTCAGTTAGGTTCATTTGGCTGTTCGGGAGGTGCTCCTGGGTTCTCCTCTGGAACCGATGCCTCCCTCTCTACCTCCTCGCGTGCTATGTGCACATGTCTAGGACCCCATCCGCGCTTGCGAGCTTGTCGCGTCGTCGGAGGCATCCTAAGAGGAAAAATAAGGAAAAACAATTAATTTATTTCTTTTAGAATAAATTCAATTAAATTCAAAAATCAATTTAACATAATAATTTTAAATATTCTAAGGCGAAACGTAAGTGAGTAAGGTTCCTAGTGTGGAAACCTCGCTCTGATACCAAAATGTCATGCCCAAAATTTAGGGCAAAAACGGAACGATTTTTTTTTTTTTTAAATACTAATTAATTAACAAGTTCGCTCACACGACAAGCGTTAATGAAATTTTCATAATTATATTCGAGCTAATTCTGAAACGAACCAAACATCGATAATTTGTTTAATTCTAATTGCGGAAAACTAACTGGTTTAATTTTTATCTCCACGAGATACCTAGTCATTAAGTTTATTAAATCAATTACGCTAAAGGAATAGGAGAGGAAAATTAATTCAATCTCCAATATGACTATATAGTCTAAACAACCATTTAAAAAATTTTAATGCTCTAATTAAATTAACTAGGGCAATATTAAGCATTTAACACGCTAAAAACATCTGAAATTTATAAGACCAGGCTTTATTCATAAATTTGTATATTTCTTTTTTTTTCTTTTACTACCTATTAGAAACCAATACAGAGGTATTTAAATATTTAAATCTCTATTAATTACTTACTCCAAATTATAACCAGAATATTATATATATATATATTTATAATTAAATACTTACTCCAAAATATAACTAGAATTATATATTTATATATTTTAATTCTTTTAAACAAAAAATTACTTTCCAAAATAATAATCAATATTTTTCCAACCCTAATTAGGGTTCTATTTTTTTATATAAAAATTAACAACTCTAAACTATCATGTAAATTTTATTTCATTTACCCTAGCCCTACCCGGGCTAGGGTTTAATCTCTTTATTTTTTTATTGCCACAAAAATTTCACAAGGCCGAACAATAGTGCGGCCATATTTTTTATGCAAGGTTTGAAGAAGTCGAAGGGCCGAGGGCACCACCGTGTGAACGCACAGTGGCAGCGCGGCACCACTATGTAGTCGAAGGGCCGAGGGCGCCACTATGTGAACGCACAGTGGCGGCGCGGCACCACTGTGTGTCCACACAGTGGGCGCCGCTTGCGGCTCGCACCACTGTGTGTCCACACAGTGGCGGCCGCGGCCGACCACTGTGTGTCCACACAGTGGGAGCCAAAGCGGCTCGCACTGTGTGTGCACACAGTGGGTGCCGCGCGGCCCGCACTGTGTGTACACACAGTGGGGTCCGCGTGGAACCCAAAATTCTTTTTTTTTTTTAAATTTAGTTTTTTTTTTTTTTTTTTTAATTATATTATATATAAATATATATATATATATATATATATATATATATTTATATTTATATAAACTTATATATATAAAAGTTTTAAGATTGAATATATATAAAAATATATATTTTTTTTAATAAGATTTACATACAAAATTTTAAACAAGATAACAAAGGGAAAGCATTATGTAAATCAAAATTTCATGTGCACAAATAAATATATATATATATATATATATATATATATATATATATATATATAATTGGTATATAAACTTAGGCTCTTTTATTTATTTATTTTAATTGTTGATAAAAGAAATTGAAGTAGATCTTTTGCTAAACTTTTATTCTAACACATTTTTTTTTTCTTAAAAAAAACATCATACTATTCTGAATAAAACACATTCATTGATTTTTCCACTAATAAAACAATTACTTAAAACACCCTTATTCTTTTTAAATACTTAGGATCTTTCAGCATATAACTCATACTTTTCAACAAGTAGAATATAGATAAAATTTATTTGAAAACTAATTTTTCCATAATACAAAAGATGCTTTGCATGCAACTCAAGGAGGCTTTTCTTTTTCTGAAACAAAAACAGAAGTAGAAATAAAACAAGATTTAAACTTCTAATTTTCAATTTTCGCTCAACCCAAAAAAACCAATTTTTAAAGCGTCAAAAAGATCATTTAAAAGTAGAAACTTGTCTAAAATTACCCCTAACCCCTAGGTATACCTTATGGGCTTTAGGAAACCCTATTAAACTACCCCTAGGTGTTCATTTAACCCATTTTAAACCCCTCTGAAGTTTATTTTCGGGTCAGACATATGTTGACCACCCCAAATATTATATTCCCAAAGTATTTATGACAACACATTATTTTATTTAAGAAGAACTATAATTAAACACTTCCCCACCAAGAGACCAAAATAAAACATTTAAATTTAAATCCACACATGTGTCAAGTGACACAAATAAAACACTTTTACAAAATAAAACATGAAATTGTCTCTTGTGGTTTTACACATTAAATTTAAATAACACTTAAAACTCATGCAGCATATACCGTTATGAATAAAATACAACACAAACGGGGTGTTGTCTCTCCAAATAGACAACCCCTGGCTTATGAACATACATAAGTCTAGGTTTGGTTCTCCGTAATTTCCATGGTCACATGGTAAATTTCCTGCGCATCTCATTTAACACATTAGTACTTTCAAATATCCACATATAATATAATTCAAAGGAATAACAATACACATCATCACTTGCATACAATTTTCATCAGCACAGATTAAATACATCTTTTATCAAGCAAAGTTCTCATAAACAATTTCATCCCAATTCACATAAACTTAACCATACATCATAGTTCTGTTATCATAGAAAAGTCCTACAAATTAAATAACGACATCTATCATTGCAATATCATCTTATCTAACAATCAAGTAGTGTTCTATCTCATAAGGCATATAAGTAAAATCATCAAATCATAGCAATGTTATCCAAATCCTGAAATCATGTAAGTTCTAAGTCTCAAAATGCATCAAAATAAAGTATCCATAATAGTCTAAATATAAAATCCACTGAATGTCAAACTAAGTCAAGGTGAGGCCTCACATGAACTGTATGACTATTAATTTCCCTCTCTCATTCCTCCATCTAGGTATAATAATTTGTAGGAATGCTACTATTTGATGTATTTGAAAGTAAAGAATATAATTGCATTGTAATGAGTATTATATAGCTTGCGTTATTTGATTAATCACTACATTAAAGTCCTTAAAGATTGCATTGTACTAAAAAGTTATGTAGTTAACTTAATAGCCTGGGGTGTCTATTATACATTTTCTAACACACTCAACTTATGTGATCTTGGGTGTTTTGAAGTAGTTACTCCCTATAGTGTGGCTAATATTGGTCACCTCGTTTTGAGATTTTGTTGTGACCATGATTTCATTGAATTTATTATGAATTGTATTTTGTGAACTTGGGACTAGCATTATTATTTTAGAATTTATTATGAAAGGGATGACCACTAAATTCTCTTTTTTCTCCATTAATTTATGAAACTTGTCATGTTTTGGTGTTGTTGGTTGTCGAAATCGCTGACACTTTTCATTGTTTATTATTGATCTTGATGGTGTTGCTTCTTGGATTATTCTCTATTTGAAGTTTTGGTGGTCATTTTTAATGTTTGTTATAGCTACCCCTACTTATGTGTTAGTGTTACTTCTATCATGTTTGCTAGAACCTCTGATAGTGTGTTAAGGGAGAACACCGCGGAGAATGGATCTAGTCATTTTGGGTAATCAAATAGTATTAATAGTAATATAAGGAAATAAAAGTGTAATCTCTAAGATGAGATTAATTTGTAATAATTTGGATCATAAGATATAATAGAAAGAAGTGTGAACTGGATTAATTAGATTGGGTTATATGCTTGTGACAAATACATGGACTGCAGATTGATTGTTTGATGTGTGTTTCTGGATGCTTGTAGACATGGATTCTATTTGAATTAAGATGGTTGATGTATGAAATTATTTTCACTACCCCTCTTACATGGAGACTATATTGTGCATTATGATTGGATCTTGGTGTTGATCTGATATGATATATGCACCATGAACTCTTATCTTCATCCAATGTGCATGCATTATGGACCTTAGATGATAAATGATACATTAGTTATTGTTGGCATTACAGTAAGAAAGATTGTTGGTATTTCAGTATTGGGAGATTGTTGATATTCAATAAGGATATTGAGAAAGTTGTTGAAGACTATTGATATAACTGAAGAAGGATGATAATTATCTTTATAACATTATTTTGTCATTGATGTCAAGAAATTGATTATCTGATTCAGTATGATGTTACCATATCTTGAGAAGATTGATTAGAAGAGAATTAAGATGTTGGTAAAAGATATAGAAAGAATATGATGAATAAAGGGAGGAATAAGTTATTCAATGGGCAACTATTACCAAATTAGACAATGATGAGATCATGATGTTTAGATTGTTTTGATATCCTACATATGTTGTTGATTGTAAGGTTAATACTATACTATGCAACTAAGCAAAGAACCTAGTTGGTAAACCCTAAAGAACCTAGTTAGTAAACCCTAACGTTATCGATATCGATTAATGAAGGCGAAATGTCTACCGAGTAAATTTTAGTATTTATCGAGTTGCAACTGAGTTATGACAATGTACATGGGATGTATAAAAGCATTATTTAATGAAGAACAATGATTAGCTAGAGATGTATAAATGATTGGTATGCCTTACATGAAGTTTGTTAAGGATCTATGGCAAAGGAAAATCGGTAGGAAGATCTACAGCGCAGATTGAACCGCAATAACCTTATGCAAGTTCCAAGAAGGAAATGCAAGTCCCTAGGTAAGGTAAAATGTTTTTCAGATTGAAAGGATACATTGAAACTAGTCAAGTTTGAAGATCTGATGGCTAAGATTGATCATGGGAAATGTGACCAAGGAGATTCAGTGGTTAGCAATTGTTTATAAATAAGGAATTGTTGAAAAACAATGTATGCGGGAAAGTGTATGCATAGGGATGCTACATAGTGATTACCGAGCATAGAAACTTGAAGACCTGTTTGAATAACAAAGTAGAGAGCCTAGTAGAGGGACAAGATAAGTCCTATGACTAGATTGTTTTGAGCAAATAAGAATCTACTTTAGCATTTTAGATGTGAAGTTGCAGATAGATTTTTATTACTGTTATTTTTGTAATTGATAGAAAATCTCTTAGCCAAGTGGACTTAACAGTCTTATTTGTAAACCCTCTAGCAAGGTAACATTCTAAGTGAGTGTTTGAAATCCTTTGACAAGGTCACTTCTAACAAAGTGAAGATCCTAGCAGTTCTAAGGGAAATCCCTTAATCGGGTCACATCTAGCAATGTGTTTGTAATCTTTAATAGGATTTGCTTTTAACCGAGCATACTCTAGAAGAGTATATTTCTTAGTGGGTCCAAAATCCCATAGTGGTTTTTCCCTATTTGGGTTTCCACGTTAAATCTGGTGTTATGAGTGTTATTATGATTATGTGTTCATAATTTTGCATGTTTAGCAGGTTTTTGGTTAAGTTGCTGAAGTATAAGTTACCGAGGTTGAATCTGTTGATTTTATGGAAGTTTAAGTTTGTATGATTCGCCCCCCCCTCTCATCTTGTTAGCTATTGGAATCTAAACTTTACATTAAGTATCAGAACTAACAATTGGTATCATAGCTTTGGACTCCGGAAGAAAAAGTTTAAAGGTACTTGAGGGAAAGATCCGAAGATGTATAAAAGGGATGCACCGAAGCTGAACAAGTCAAGTTTCTCCACATGGCAGAAAAGGATGAAGTTGCATTTATCAGGAATTGGAGAATATGCAACATATTATCTAGAGAATGATTACATTGCACCGAGCACCAACCCTATGACCTTGGAAGAGATTAAGGCAAAGCAAGAATATATTCAAGCTATGATTGAAATAACATCAGCATTGACCCACTCAGAGTTTAATGATCTAGAAGGTTGTAATGATGCAAAAGCAATGTGGACTAAACTCATATCTATGTATGGAGGTGATGAACATGTTCAAAGAGCAAAAGTAGATAGTCTAAGAGGACAACTTGAATCCATGAGGATGAATGAAGGTGAGAACATAACCCAATACAGTACAAGACTAAAGGAGATTGTCAATCAAATTAAAGGAGTAGGTGAAACTATTGAAGAAAAGGATATAACAAGTAAGTTGTTGAGAACCCTTCTACTAGCTTATGCTATTCAAGTCTCTGCAATCAATGAATTGAGGTATGTACCTAACATGCCAATTTCTTTGGATGCTACTATTGGTAAGCTACATGCATTTGAGTTAAGTAACTTTAATAATAGTGGGTCTTCGGTAAATAAAGTAGAATTTGCATTCAGTTTTTTTCATATTGGTGAATTTGATGATTACAATGATAGAATGAGTAAGTACTCTGAAGGGGATCATAGTGGAGCAAGTGAAAGATTTCACAAGAACATGGAAAAAGTGCACAAACTGTATGAGGAAATCAAGAAGCAAGAAGAATTTGAAGCATTATTAGCCAGAAGGTTACCGAGAGGAAAAGGTAAGTATAAAGGAAAGCTACCTTTAAAATGTCTCAATTGTGATAAAATAGGACATATGGCTTCTAACTGCCCTGACAAAGAATCTAGTGAAAAGAGAGAATACAGAGATAACAGGCAGAAAGATAACCAATACAGAGGACACCGAGACTTCAGAAGGAGAGATAGAAAGACATGTCTAGTAGCAGATGAGGAATCCAATGATGACAAATCTGATGAAACTAATACTGAGGAAGTTGTTTATGTGGCTATTAAAGATGGATCTGATGAAGAAAGGTATGAAGAAAAAGCCCTAATATCTCACATAAATAATAATGATTCTTGGATCATAGACAGTGGATGCTAACAACATATGATAGGTGATAAACACAAGTTTGTTAAATTAGAAGACTATGATGGAGGCTATGTAAGACTTCGTAATGATGCACCATGTCCAGAAAAAGGTAAAGGATCTATACCACTTCTTGACAATGCTAAATGTGATGATGTATACTGGGTTGAAGGTTTGAAATACAATTTGTTGAGTGTAACATAGCTAAACAATACAAGATACCGAATAGAATTTCAGAAAGGAATTGTCAAAGTTCATGACAAGCATGGAAAGTTAGCTACTACTGGGACACAAACAAAAGGTAATACATTTCATCTTGACTCAACTTGGAACAAGTGTCTTTATGCAAAGATAGATGGTACCTGGTTATGGCATAAAACGTTTTGTCATGTAAATTTTGATAATCTGATCAAAATAAGTAAGAAGTACCAAAAAAGAGGTCTACCAAGTCTTGAAAAACCTGAGAATGCTATGTGTTGAGGATGCTAGATGGGTAAGATGACAAGATCAAGCTTTACAAGTAAGTCTTACCCTTCTAAAGGAATTTTAGATCTAGTACACACTGATCTTTGTGGTCCTATGAAAGTTCAAAGTTATTATGGTGATAAATATTTCATATTATTTATGGATGATTACTCAACGATGATGTCAGTTATGGTTTTAAAAGAAAAATCAGAAGCTTTTCAAATGTTCAAATGGTACAAGGAAAGAGTTGAAAATGAAATAGAAAGACAACTGAAATGTCTTAGATCTAATAGAGGAGGAGAATTTACTTATGATGAATTTAACTTATTCTACAATGATCATGGTATAAAGAGGCAAGTATCTACACTGAGAACACCTCAGCAAAATGGGATAGTCAAGAGAAGAAACAGATCAATTGTGGATTATGCAAGAACCCTGATGATAGAAAAGAGGGTACCTCAAACATTTTGGAGAGAAGCAATCAACACTACAGTTTACACCCTGAACTGAGTTCAACTAAAGAAAGGAACTATGAAGACACCATATGAGATCTGGTATGATAAGAAACCTAATGTAAGTTACTTTAAAATCTTTGGAAGTAGATGCTATGTTCACAAAGATGACAGAAATGGAAAGTTTGATTAGAAAAGTGAAGAAGGAACATTTCTTGGTTATTCTTCTAGAAGTAAAGCATTTAAATGTCTGATAAAATCATCTAACAAAATAGTGGAAAGTGCAAATGTGAAAACTGATGAATTTGTAGAAATAAATGATGAACGAAATTCCAAAGAACCAAAAGATTATGAAGAATTTGTTTATGTTCAACCGAGAAGTCCTATCGAGAATGTTGATGAAGAAAATAAAGATAATGTCCAGTTACTGAGTGATGAAGAAGATCATATAGAACCTACCAAGTCTATATTAGCCAAATATGTTAGAAGACATCATGCATCAAGTCAGATTATAGGAGATAAAGATGATCCAGTGATGACAAGAAACAAACTAAGACAGAACACATGTCTGATTTCTGAATTTGAACCAAGAATAGTGAAAGAGGCATTTAACAATGAAGATTGGGCAAATGTTATGATAGAAGAAATTGATCAAATCAAGAAGAATGACACATGGTCACTAATCCCAAGACCAAAGGACAAAAATGTAATCGGTACTAAGTGGATTTTTAGAAACAAGCTAAATGAAAAAGGTGAGGTCATTCGCAACAAAGCAAGACTAGTTTGCAAAGGTTATGCTCAAGAAGAAGGAATAGATTATGGTGAGACTTTTGCACCTGTGGCTAGACTTGAGGGAGTAAGAACATTGTTGGCATATGTTGCTTTCAAAAATTTCAAGGTATATCAAATGGATGTTAAATATGCATTTTTGAATGGTATACTAGAAGAACAAGTTTTCATTGAACAACCTGAAGGATTTGTTGAAGATAGGAGTAAAGATCAGGTATGCAAACTGAACAAATCCTTATATGGTCTGAAAAAAAACCTAAAGCATGGTATGAAAGATTGCACTCTTATTTAATCAAGATTGAATTTATAAGGACAAGTGAAAACAACAATATGTACATGAAGAAAGATGAGGACAATGGAATACTAATCTCAACCATATTTGTTGATGACATTATAATTTGTGGTAATGACTCCTTATGCAAGAACTTTGGAAATAAAATGTGCAAATAATTTGAGATGTCACTAATCAGTGAGATAAAGTATTTTATAGGTTTACAGATATTGTAAATGAAATATGAGATTTTCATTACTCAATCCAAGTACATAAAGGAAATCTTGAAGAAATTTGGAATGGAGGATTCTAAACCAGTAAGTACTCCTATGACTACTAACTGTAAATTATCAAAGAATGATGAATCTGCATCTATTGATGAGACACTTTACCGATCTATGATTGGAAAATTGCAATATGTTGTGCATAGTAGACTGGATATAGCACATGCAGTAGGTATTGTAGCAAGATTCTCTACATATCCCAAGGAAACCCATATGACAACAATCAAGAGAATTTTCAGATACCTGAGAGGCACTAAAGATTATGGCTTAGTATATGAAAAGAGGAATAATTTTGATTTAAAAGTTTATACTGATGCTGATTGGGCAGACAACATAGATGACAAGAAAAGCACAAGTGGTGGAGCTTTCTTTTTGGGAGAAAGACTAGTAAGTTGGCTTAGCAAGAAACAAGGATGTATTTCTCAGTCTACAATAGAAGCTGAATATGTTGCTACAGCATTGAATTGTACCAATATAGCATGGATCAAACAACTGTTGGAAGGTATAAATGAGAAAGTTACCGAGCCAGTAACTATATTCTGTGATAATACTAGTGTCATTAACATTTCAAAGAATCTAGTAATGCACTCTAAGACAAAGCATATATCTATAAAGTATCACTATCTCAGAGAAGAAGTTCAAGAGAAGAAAGTTGTGCTGGAATATATAAGTTCAAAGGAGCAATTAGCAGACATCTTCACAAAGCCACTGCCAAGGGACACTTTTGAGTATCTCAGAAGCAAGTTAGGGGTCCTACCCCTATCTTCTACTCATTGACCGAGTTCGGTGAAAGCATCAATTCAATGAATCTACAGAATATTATGTGTGGATTGATGTTGATTTATGCACTTTAGAAGGTTTTTTAAAGGTGTGCAAGAAAAAGTGAATAGAGACAAGTTGATTTGATCGAGACTAAGATGTTACATAGCAAGACAAATCACTTCACAAAGGAAGAAATCATGATTTAGTTCTTTTACTTTTTGGCATTGTTGTCAAAGGGGGAGAAGACTAAATGGTTGACTGAATGGTAAAAGCCCTGAATGATGGAAATAATAGAGGAATAATGATAGGGGGAGATTACTATAACACAGAAAAGACTAAATGCAAGTAAATGCAAGTCAACAACTTAGAAGCCTAATGAAAAATGGAGAAGACTTTAGAAGACAACAGATCAAGGATAATAGGAGAAGTCTAACAACAATCTGAATCTAACTCAATTTGAATATCTTGTTCATAATACCATTTAATTGTTGGTTTTGCCATCAATGCCAAAGGGGGAGATTGTTGGCTTTACAGTAAGAAAGATTGTTGGTATTTCAATATCAGGAGATTGTTGATATTCAATAAGGATATTGAGAAAGTTGTTGAAGATTATTGATATAACTAAAGAAGGATGATAACTATCTTTATAACATTATTTTGTCATTGATGTCAAGAAATTGATTATCTGATTCAATATGATGTTGCCATATCTTGAGAAGATTGATTAGAAGACAATTAAAATGTCAGTAAAAGACACAAAAAGAATGTGATGAATAAAGGGAGGAATAAGTTATTCAATGGGAAACTATTACCGAGTTAGACAATGATGAGATTTTGATATCCTACATATGTTGTTGATTGTAAGGTTAATACTATACTATACAACTGAGCAAAGAACCTAGTCGGTAAACCCTAAAGAACCTAGTCAGTAAACCCTAAGGTTATTGATATCAGTTAATGAAGGCAAAATGTCTACCGAGTAAAGTTTAGTATTTACCGAGTTGCAACCGAGTTATGACAATGCGCATGGGATGGATAAAAGCATTATTTAATGAAGGACAATGATTAGCTAGAGATGTATAAATGATTGGTATGTCATACATGAAGTTTGTTAAGGATCTATGGCAAAGGAAAATCGGCAAGAAGATCTACAGTGCAGATTGAACCGCAATAACCTTATGCAAGTTCCAAGAAGGAAATGCAAGTCCCTAGGTAAGGTAAAACATTTTCAGATCGAAAGGATAGATTGAACCTAGTCAAGTTTGAAGATCTAATGGCTAAGATTGATCATGGGAAATGTGATCAAGGAGATTCAGTGGTTAGCAATTGTTTATCAATAATGAATTATTGATAAAGAATGTATGTGGATAAGTGTATGCACAAGGATGCTACATAGTGATTACCAATCACAAAAGCTTAAAGACCTATTTGAATAACAGAGTAGAGAGCCTAGCAGAGGGGCAAGATAAGTCCTATGACTAGATTGTTTTGAGCAAATAAGAATCTACTTTAGCATTTTAGATGTGAAGTTGCAGATAGATTTTTATTACTGTTATTTTGTAATTGACAGAAAATCTCTTAATCGAGTGGACTTAAAAGTTTTATTTGTAAACCCTCTAGCAAGGTAACATTCTAAGTGAGTGTTTAAAATCCTTTGACAAGGTCACTTCTAACAAAGTGAAGATCCTTATAGATCTGAGGGAAATCCCTTAATCGGGTCACATCTAGCAATGTGTTTGTAATCTTTAATAGGATTTGCTTTTAACTGAGCATACGCTAGAAGAGTATATTTCTTAGTGGGTCTGAAATCCCATAGTGGTTTTTCCCTATTTGGGTTTCCACGTGAAATTTGGTGTTATGAGTGTTATTATGATTATGTGTTCATAAGTTTGCATGTTTAGCAGGTTTTTAGTTAAGTTGCTGAAGTATAATTTACTGAGGTTGAATCTGTTGATTTTATGGAAGTTTAAGTTTGTATGATTCACCCTCCCCTCTCATCTTGTTAGCTATTGGCATCTGTACTTTACATTAAGTATCAGAACTAACAGTTATGATTAAAACTACGAGATTAATCTGATAGTATGTTATGTTTGCCTTGGTATGTAGAAAGAAATGTATGTGTGGGATGTTGAAATTATATGTATATCTATCCATTTTATGGTGCATATAGATGTTAATGAGGTGTTGTCTTCCTTGAAAAGTGTAAGTTTTGATATTTGTACATTATGATATATCTACTTTCCAATAAGGAATTCAGAAAAGGATTGTTTTTTTGCAAAAATAATTGTGGAACGATGGTTTTGGAATTATTTAATATAAGTATTATGACTAACATGTCCTTGTTGTTCCTAATTGGTCCTTGTGACTTCCAGAAGTAATTCAAACCCTAGGAGGGGAGGATGTGATGCCCCTCCCTTGATCAGACTCGATTTAACCTAGTTTGACTCTAGATGATCTTGTGTGGCTATCTATGGTATATCCTTTATGGATCGATGATTTAAATGTTGATGTGATTATATGTTGTTATTTATGCTCTAACAGATAGATGATTAAGGAGATGGCTTATATGTGTGATGTGAGGATCTAGTCATTATATTTATCTATGTTTAATTATTTTGATATACACTATGTTTTATCCTTGATGTGCTTGGGTGGAAGGGAAAAACGTCACACTATTTTTAATGGGAAAACTATATCAATTCCATTCTCTTTTCATGGTATGATATTATATGGTTATATATCCATATTCAACAGCTTGTTTATGTAGCTACAGGTATCGAGCCTCGACTCCACTTGAATCTTCAGGTCTAAGTGTGATGTACAACCCAATGGTAAAGTGGAAATTGGAGCTATCAATCAGACCCTTGTTGTACCACAATTCCTACAAGAATGAGTCCCCAATTAGGTATGCTTGTTTCTTAGTTGTCTGGTCTTGTCTTCCATTCACTGTATTGGTCTATCATGTTTTGTCTTGTCACAATTCATTACTCTCATGTATAGTATAATAATTATCTAGTACTTTTGTGAAAGAGATTAATATTTTTTTTTTTTGGCAAAAGTGGAAGAACCACGAATATATTTATTATAATAATAAATGTTAGGCCCCGGAGACAACTGAGAGGGGAGGTGAATCAGTTGTCCAATAAATTCAACCAAAATTAACTTAACCAGAACTTAATGCTTAATGTCGGTAAACCAAACTTTATGTCAGTAGACAACTTTATCAGTTAATTGCAGTGCTGATAAAGATTAATGCATGAAATAGAAAGACAATAACATCCACAACACAACACAAATATTTGTACATGGAAACCCTATAAGGGGAAAAACCATGGTGGGAAGCCTTACCCACAATCAAATGATACTACTACAGATAGTATGTGTGTATAATATGGAGTCTACACATGTAGAAAGGCCAGCTGCCTAGAGCTCACTACTCAATCACAAAATGAGAGTCACATTGATTACAATTGGATGGTTAAATCCAATGATAATGTACTGCATAAAATAGCATCTTAATATGTTAGATTCAGTACTAGTTTAGCTATGATTGCCTTCACAAAAACCTTCCTTTAGTCTTCAAATGATGTCTACATGTATAGCTCTGCTTATTTTCACATATACCCTATTACAATCCTTTTCCTTATCGCATATCAATCTCATAAATGAGATCTTACATTTATACCATAGCCTAAGACCAATTGAATAGGTCGGCTCACTAAAAGATATTACAATAAAATCAATTACAAATAAATCATTTTGCGATGCATCATGTTGACTCAATGCATTTATAATAATAATAAATCATCTCCATAACATTTTGTGCTGATCTGGAATAGATATACTTGTTGGTGCATAACCTGGACCTATTTGTTGGTAACAACAAATATGCAAACCCGAATAGACCAATAACCAAATTGCCAAAACTAAGTGATCGAATAATGTGTTCGACATAACCAAGTAGTCTCCAAGTCATTCCAAGTACTAGTGAACCAAATACCGGTGACTATGCATAAGTCACTGACTTGCCGGTGAACAAAACCAAAGATCTCCAAGTGTTGATAAGCTTGACAAGTGTTTGACAAGTGTTGACATCAGTGACAAAACCATATTAACATATCCAAAATACCAACAGTAACTTGGTTCAATAGCTCCTAAAGGAAAGAACTAGTTAAGAAATCCTCGCTCAAGATTACAATGTATAAGAGGAATCCAATATCTCTGAAGATGAAACCTACATACCTAGCTATATAGAAATATAATACATCCCAAAAAACTAAAAAACAATACTCATAAATGGTGTTCTAAAATTACCCAAAAAACACCAAGCAATCAGTATATCCAAGGACTAACACAGTCCAAACATGACACTTCAAAACCTGTCATGAGATAACGAGCCTGAGTAAGACATTCAAAGACCATAATAAAACACCACCAAATAATCATTGTTTCTTGAATGATATACATATACAAGTATCAACTCCCCTTTATCAGACAAAACTTATTTTTTAGTAACAACTCCCCTTTATTAGAAGTAGAATATCAACTAACAAACCAATTAACTCCTTCAAAATTAACAAAATGAGGTTGTCAAACAAAGCCAGGAACAAAGATAGGGGACATATAGTATATTATCACAAAAATTCTATTTGAAATGAAACCAAAAATTTACTCCTCCATTGGTTGTGAACCCGAGCCAACACTTAAAGCGGCAAAAGAAACTACCAGTCCTTTGACAGGGTCAGATGATTGGTGAAGCTCATTGACATGGTTGAGAGAAAGCCTAACAAGTGCAAAATCCCGGTTAACTTGCATCACATCCTTGTTACCCACTTGCATTGGCGGGCGGAGAGAAGAGGTTCCTGATTGCCCATGATCAATGGCATTTGAATATTATTGATTAATGAATTAATAAAATTTAAATTATTAAAGATAAAATTTAAATTGATGTTATTGGTAAAATGAGTAAATTTATCTTATCCTTGTTGTAAATGATTAATTAAATTGGGAAATTAGGCATTTAATTTGGTATTTATTATGCTCAACATAAATTAATTTTTAAAGTAATTTATATTTAATTATTTTCAATTTTAAAATTTGCATGTGTGGGAGTTACAAAAAGAAAATAAATAAATCAATTAATGAATTTAAAGTGGGAATCTTGCATGCTTTTTGGGGGGGAGTTATTTTTAGGGAAAGAAATGCTTTTTGCTTCCCGTGAATGTTACTGTGTGCACGAATTATCTGAAAATGGGTTTTTGAAAAGATTTTTCTCTAGTAAATATGGTTTGGAAAGAGGATATTGGAAAAATAATGGAGTTCTATTTTGGATTTTGCTAACAAACTAGTGAAAGGGTTTGAAATTATATTGTTGAAGCTTCTGGATTTGGGTTTTTGGTTCTTCAAGATTCATGGCTGTGGAACTTCTTGAGGATTTTTGCTTATGCTTCTCTGCATGATTTCCAGATAGCGTTTTAGAGGTAGGGTTCTAGAATTACTTCTTTTGCATAAAGAATCTCTTTTAGTTTGATTAAAAATTTAGTTTGTTGTTCACTTGAAAATAGAAAATTTAAAGGATTATCTGTTAAATGGGGGTTATTGGGCTATTGAAATTATCTGGGAATCTTGTAATTCTAGAAATTATGGGTTTATGGATTTGAAATATTTTAAGATCCTTCCTCTAAAAATATTTCTATGAAATCATGTTTGTTATGTGTTATATATATATATATATATATATATATATATATATATATATATATATATATATATATATATATATAGTTCAATGTAAATTAATATCTACTCTGTGTATAATTTAATTTTTGCATATTAAGTTTTTTTTAAAATTTCGGTGCACTGATTTTATTTATTTTTGGGTGTTGTGGGCACCCACAGTGTTGGGAAACAACACCCACCATATGCTTACCCACGGTGGTGGGGAGCTCATCCACCGTGGGCTTACCCATGATGGTGGGGAGCCCACCCACTGTGGGTTTAACCACGGTGACCCCCCTCACGACATCATTGTTTTAGTCTACTATTAAATTAATAAATAATAGATTGTTTTCTTAATAAACAGTTTTGTAGATATTAATTTTTTGTTGTTATATTTTATGTGTGTATATATATATATATATATTCAAATCAAATCATTATTATATATATACATAAGTATTTTGGTATATTTAAATTGATGCTGGTCAATAAATTAGATAAAATTATATATATTCATAATTTGGAAAATGTAGTTTATTTTGATAAGATAGTTTAATGGATTAAAAATTAGATATATTTAGATTAATGTTAATAGATTTGAGCATAGAGTTATATTTTGGTGAAATATATATAGATACTTTGTTAAATATAGATATATTTGAAAATTAGATGTATTTTTGTGAAAAGTAAATGTGATTAGATTAAAACATATGTCATTTCATATAATCAATTTATCACATGGTTAAGTTCTGTTTAGGGTTATATATATGATTTCATATGAACTTGGCTAATCTTCATTTAATTTGTTGTTCATCTAATATAATGATAGAAATTGTAGGAATGGACTACGATTTCTTAAATGTTGTGAATAATAAAATGTCAGTATCATTGAGAAAATAATTAGGAATAAAGTGAGTTATAATGGTTATTAAAATTAATGCTAATTTGAATTAATTGATGTATAGATGATATTATGGCCTCTTTGTTGTTTTATTATGTTGGATTCTCTTATGTTGACTTTATGAGACCTTGTATTTTCTTATGGATCTTGTCTATCATAGTTGGATACTCAGTGAAATGTTTGTTTAATGCAATTTGGTTCTAGAGGCTAAGGAAAATGTTTGAGTTCCTACTTGTGTATGGTTACGTTTTCGTCTTTTAATGTAATGAGATTGGTGTCATGAATGACTTCTATGCTAGTCATTCACTCTTTGTTGTATTGAATCTCCTTGATTGTAATATTGTTCTAGCAAGTTAACCAGCCTTATTGTGGTAGAGAGGTCTAGACTCTTGGTGTTTTGGGTGTCATAGACCTTATTTTAAAATTTTAATCCTAGGTGCAAGTCAAGGGGGAGTGGCTTGTTAGGTCCCAAAGACAACTGAGAGGGGGGGGGTGAATCAGTTGTCAAATAAATTTAAACCAAAAACAACTTAACCAACTTAATGCTTAATATCGATAAACTAGTTCAATATGTCGGTAGATAGTTTTAATAGTTAATTGCTATACCGGTAAGGATTAGTGCATGAAAAATAAATACAAAGTTATCCACAACACATAACACCAATATTTGTAGGTGGAAAACCCTGTAAGGGGAAAAACCACGGTGGGAAACCTTACCCACAATCAGATGATACTACTACAGATAGTAAGTGTACATAAATGGGGTCTGCACATGCAGAAAGGCCAACTACCTAGAGCTCACTGCTCAATCACAAAATGGGAGTCACACTGACTACAGTTGGATGGTTAAATCCAATAAGAATGTACTGCATAAAATAGCATCTTCATATGTTGGATTCAGTACCGGTGTAGTTTTGATTATCTTCAAAAAACCTTCCTTCAATCTTCAAATGATGTCTGCATGTATAGCTTTGCTTATTTTCGCATATACCTTCACACAATCCTTTTTCGCATTCCACATTTGATCTTACAAATAAGATCTTACATTTATACCATAACCTAAAACCAATTTTAGTAGGTCGGCTCTACAAGATATTACAATAAAAACATTTTACAAACAATATAATATCTGACAAAATAACTGATTGAACATGTTGGCTTAATGCATTTACAACAATAATTAATCATCTCCATAGCGTGCCATGTTGATCTAGAAAAGATAAACCTATCGGTGTAACCCTAGACCTATTTGTCAGTAACAGAAAATATGTAGCTATGAATATACCAATGAACAAAACTCTAGGACAAGATGTCCAAATGATGTCTTTGACATAACCATTTGTTTTCCATATCATTCCAAGTATCAGTGATCATTATATCTTGCCAGTATACCAGATACTGGTGACTGTGCATGAATCACTTCCTTGCCGGTGAGTGTTGTTGATTCTCCAAAGTGCCAGAGTTGATAAGAGTTTAGTAGGTGTTGACATCGATGAAAAAACCATACAAAAATACCAACAATCTCCCCCTTTGGCATTGATGGCAACACAAGATGGAAAAACCATCAAAGTGCCAAAACAAAAATGCCAAGTACCAAAAACTAACAATCTCCAAAAAGATCATAAACAGAAATCAAAATACAGATATAGAGAGTAATAACCTCTCCTAAACAACAATCTCTCCCCTTGGGAGCAACATGTGTTTTCCTTGTGTTTTTTAAAGTTTTTCCATACCAATCTCTCCCCCTTTGACATCAAATGCCAAAGTTACAATAAAACCAAGTTCATATACAAAATACCAATCAATTCAATATACCAACTACTCCCCCTGAGAAGTAGCTTCCCATCAAAGACTAGAATAAAAGATTTCTCTGTTAATTCTACCAGTTGATGACAATCATCAACTGTCTAAGTCTCCACCAGTGGTGGTATGACTCCAAGCTGATCTCTGAGATATTCAAAAGTCTCCTTAGGTAAAGGTTTAGTGAAAATATCTACAATCTATTCTTTAGTATTCACATAAACTAGTTTTATCTCCTTTGCTTCAACATTTTCCCTTAGAAAATTCAGTCTGATAGAAACATGTTTGGTTTTAGAATGTAATACCGGATTCTTAGATATATCAATTGTTGTAGTGTTATCACAATAGATAGTAATAGGTTCCAATTACATTTTTATCTATATGTCTTTCAACATTTTCTTAAGCCATAGTACTTGTGTATAGTTAGTTGCTACTGCAACATATTCTAATTCCTGTTGTTGATAAAGATGTACAACTTTGTTTCTTACTCAACCAAGAAACTAATCTGTTTCCAAGAAAGAATGCTTCGACGGTGGTGCTTTTTCTATCATCCACATCTCCTGCTCAATTTGCATCTGTGTATGCACATAATTCAAAGTTTTCATCTCTAGGATACCATAATCCAAGATTTATAGTTCCTTGTAAGTATCGGAAAATCCTTTTTACTGTCGATTCATGATTTTATCTAGGATTACTTTGAAATATTGAAACAATACATATTGCATTCATAATATCAGGTCTGGTTTGTGTCAAATACAGTAAACCTCCTATCATAGATTTGTATCTAGTTGGATTAATAGGTGTAGATTCATCCCTTTGTGATAATTTGTCATTTGTTGTCATAGGTGTGCTTACCGGTTTAGAGTTCTCCATCCCAAATTTCTTTAGTAACTTTTTTAAGTATTTGGATTGACTCAAGAATATACCTTTTTCAGTCTGTGAAATCTGCAATCCTAAAAAGAATTTTATTTCTCCAATCATAGAAATTTCAAATTCTTGCTACATTTTAATAGAAAATTCTTTACATAATCCATCTTCTCCTCCAAAGATTATATCATCAACAAATACTTCTATATAATCAAGATGTCATCATTAGTTACTTTATAATATAAATTGTTGTCTGCATTTCCTTTAGTAAAACTAATCTTTAAAAGATACTTATCCAATCTTGCATACCAAGCTCTTGGAGCTTGTTTTAGTCCATACAAAACTTTTCTTAACCTGCAAACCATATCATTGTCATCTGTCAAAGAAAATCCATCAGGTTGTTCAATGTATACTTCCTCTTCAAGATCTCCAGTAAAAAATGCATGAACCCAACATGGTCATCAGGGTAACTCAATGAGATTTTTGTAATCAAGTGAACATTTAAAGTAATTAACAGGGGAGGGTAGCTAGTTCACATTAATAAAGATTAAATTGTTCCCTCTTATTATCAAATGTTTATTTAGGATTGAGGTAAGTAGAGAAGGCCTAGAATGGCTTTCATCAATATTTTTCTTTCAAATGGTTGGTGTGGTCCACTAGTGTTTATATGAGGGATGGGGTAGGGAGAGGTCTCCAAGGTAACCTAGGAAGAGGGTTGGGACCTAGTGAACACTCACCAAGGTAACTCATCACAAACTAGTGATGACTTATGCAGAGGCCTACCCAAACTCCTAATGACACTCACCAAGGTAACTCATCACAATACAAGGAAGGACTCTACACCTTGGATGAAACTACTCACACACTCAATAGTCATGAGCCTACTCAAGATGAGTAAAAGGATTCAACTCTTCAAAATTAACCCTAGTCCATAATTGGCTAGGTTTTTGCACCTTCTACACTTTGAACTTTTCCAAAGTTCATGTGGGTATACCACTTGTGAACTGAATTCACACTACAAAAATAGATCTACGGTAAACCAGTCTAAAAACCAATGAATCATATTGCCTTTAAACTAACTGAAATAAAGAAATAAGGCTTATGCTCATGTTCAGTGTTGACCTACAAGATATATAAAAAGATAACTACAATTGATACCAGTGCCTTATCCAAGCCACAAAGTCATCTAAGTTTAAACAATAACCCCTCATTTAGACATCTCCACACATCCTATCACCTCGGCTTCTATAAACCCCACATACACCTGACATATATAAAATTTTATTCTTATCAAACTAGAAAGCATTCATCAGATTCAAAGTTTCTAAACAAATAATTCACTGACAGAGATATTTCTTGCGTATTTAATTTCCCTCCTAAAGAGAAAAGCTAAGAAACACATCTATAAAAGATTGCCTTACAACCCATGCTCAAATGAATAACCTTGAATCACTCACATTGAGACTAGTAAATATTTGCAAGCACACCCGAAGACAACATAGATTCTAGGCTCAAAATTGATGGTTTGTATATTGATATTAATTTCAGAAAAGATTACAAAAACATTAGAGTTTTCTCCATAAGACTAGAAAAATCCTAGATATCTTTTCGCAGAGTTTTCTTACAATTTCTTGCAATCATTGTTTTAAAAATGGATGTTCTTAGTCCATAATTGGCTAGGTTTTTGAAAATTTTGAGTCTGGTATGCCCTAGTTGCTTCAAAATTGTTATAAGTCCTAAAGGGTCCAGGGTTTTGGTCTTAAATCACTCCTGTGTCTGAAAAAAACCCTTATAATTTTATTTTTGTGTTACTTTATTCACTTTAAAGGAGGGTCCATTGGTTGTGAAGAGTGTCCCCCCCCCTTCTTTAATTTTTCCTAGGCAGGTTTATCAATGCATTATCCTTCTATGTCTTTCCTAAAGTTTTAATTTCTTAATTGGAGTCCTAAAAGGTGAGCAAGTTCCTTTTGATCTAAAGGTGCATGTGGTTTCTATGAGCTAAGATGCCTGTGAGTTACCGATTGCGAAGTAATGAAAGTCATAGGTGGGCCCGACTAGATGGACTGACCGTCGGGTAAAAGAGTTGCATCTTGATTGTGATACAACGACTTGCGTTGATTCAGTAGCCCGAGATGCATATGGTTTATGTTCTATGAATTAGCGAAAACACATGGCAGGTCCTAGAGACAAGCAATCTTCCTTGGTTAAAGAGTGATCGAGTTGGAAAAGGATCAACATCTTGCGTTGATTCATGGTCAGGAAATGCGCATGTTTTACCTTTCACGAAGTAGAAAAAAGGTGGCAGGTCCCACTAAAGGTGTTGGTAAAGGTGGTAGATCCAGTTGGTGATGACAAAGCAGTGACGAGGCACTCAGTTGGCGGTCCGCAGTGGGCCTAGGCAAGGTTTCCATAGAAAGAGTAAACAACGAGCAGGTTCCTGAGATCCGATGGCTTGCATGGATTTGCGAAGGTAAGATGCTAGTAAGTTAGTCATCGTGAAGTTGCAAAAAGGTCGGTGGGGCCCAAAAGACAGGCAAGGCACGTAGTTAAAAGCTGATCATATCTGTTTTGATCTAATGACTCTCGTTGTTTCATGGCTACAAGCCAAATGAAGATTAATGTTCACAAAATGGTGAAAGACAAGTGGACATCACACAAAGGCATGATGTGGTATGATAGCTGCTGCTTTTTGTAGAGCTTGATAGTGATGTGTCAAATGTCATGTGGCTCTAAAGGGTAGTTAAGGGCCTGCCCAGGTGTAACTGGCAGTTATGTGGGAATAATAAAGAGAAGACACGACGGATTCCAGGTGGAACCCAGAGGAGTTTTTTAGAGCTAATGGTTGATTGCCATGTGGCACTTGTTAATCAGAGAATAAATAGAGTAAGTGATTTCCAAATAAAGGGCCCACTTAAAAGGTTTGAAGCCTGTTAAAAAGTATTCATCTCGTGGTCGATCCAACGGTTCTCATTGTTTCATGGCCTAAAGGTGCCTGCGGCTTAACCTTTGCGAAATGGCAAAAACCGTTAGCCATCAAGATGAGGCGTGGTTAGTTAGTAAGGTTGACGGTCCTAGTTAGAGTTAAAGAATGGGTGTTTTGAGCATGATCTAATGGTTGGCATGGCTTCACGAAAGAAAAATGCACGAGTGTTAAAGCCCACGAAGTCGTGAAAAGGAGGTAGGGCCTGACACTAACGCAGATAGATCAAACGGAGCTAAAGACAATGTAAGTTCTCATGATCCAATGGCCAACATTGCTTCGCAAAAGAAAAGAGCACAAGTTTTATGTTCTGTGAAATGGCGAAAGAGTGAAATAGAGGAAAGACTCAGAGAAGTTATGACCCGTTGGAGCTAGTTTTGAATTCGATTTGGTGAATTCAATTCTGAAAAGAAAGCTGAAGCATGCAGAGTTAATTTCTAAAAATGCAATGCCAACTTGTCCTTATGAGTCTGCATCAACTTGATTGATAGTATTGTTTCATCGAAGCTTTTTATAGAGAAAATTGGTGTGGAGCATTTCTCTTCAGGCGAATAATCAGGTTTTTTATGCTTTTCTTGATAATTCTGGTCTGTTTCCAAATATTGTTGTGTGAATTATTTCATTAGAGGTCTGTGCTAGTTGCTAGTGGTTTAGTTGCTTGTTCAGAATGGCAACAAGAAGAGAGTTGACAGGAAAAGTAAATTATTAGGATAGAAACATCTATGATGATTTTTTAGAGAAATTAACCATGTCTACCAATGTCAGGGTTAAGGCCAAAGAACTAGTACCAAAGAACCCTCGCTTGAAAATTGGGGATGGCCTATATAATAAAGGCAATTGGTTAAGGGACCCTGAAATAGGAATATCAGATTTAGGATTGTTCAAAGTCAGTTTTGGGTAGAGACATTCCCCAGCTCCTCTGAATAGCATATGGGAACTGGATGTAGGAAATCTTGTGGTCCTAGGTCTTTTCATGGATGTAGATCTATTGACCCTAATTGCATAGAATTATGACCCTACGACAAGATGCATCAGGAATACAAAGGGATTAGTCTTGATTGAAATAAATGAAGATGAATTCAGGAAAGTGTTTAAACTCAGTGAGGACTCCAATTTGTTAGAGCCTATTGACTTTGAGTCATTAGCCCAGGTTTATAATGCACAAAGGGATCATCTTAGGAGTGGCCCATTGAAAGAATTTTTTGTTAAGATAGGAGGGTTAACAATTGTAGGCCCCAGAACAATAGAACCAGTCTCCCTCAATTTATTCACTCTAAGGGCTAAGGGTATGTATTGGGCCTTATGTCAGATCTTTGGAGAGGATGCTGAAAAGAATATGTCAACCCATTACATGTTAATGATTACACAAATTTTGAACCCCTCCCTAGCAATAACATTTGATTATGCCTCATACCTTGCTGATGCAATTCATAAAGGGCTAGTAGGGATCAAAAATGGTAAGGTGGATAGACTGTTTAGATGGTACTCCATGTTAATGCACATGTTCCTATTCAAAGGTGTCGATTACTTTGCAAAGGAAATGGACTTGATCAAGATAAAGGATAAGGAAGAGATGCATGTTCAACTCTGGAGTACTATCTTATCTTGGGATAGAGAAGATGCTAGTTTCTTGAAATTTGATAAGTGCTTTGCATCTAAAATTAGAATTCTTTTATGCAGAGAAAACTCTAGAATTCCTAAGGCTCTTTTGGAATTCCTCAAACCTAAGGAGTTTGCATAGGATATTAAGATTGTTCACAATTGGGGAGACATGTATTTGTACCCTGTGTCAACTATTTTCAGAGTGTATGGATTTAGAGGTACCCCCTATTTACTACCCTATCAGGTCCCTTTAAAGATAGGGATTGTAGAAGTATTGAGATAGATTAGAGGAGTGCAAGAGGCAGAGCTAACCAATAGGGGTAAAGGGACCATTTTCCCAACTATTACCATGGCCCACCATTTTGTAATCACTAAGGGTGGATGGAAATATTTTGAAGAATTCTTTAAACCATATAGGCTGCCAACTGCAATTTCAAGATGTGCAGACCCTGAGGACTTCTTCAATGGCATGTTCAGAAGTAGAGCAATGTGTAGAGGTAGGCCTCACCAATTTCAGTTCCCAGAAGATTTAATCAGAAATGAATTCAGCTTAGATGAGCAGGAACTAAGGAAAGAGAAGTGTATCACATACAAGAAGGCACTTGATTTGATCCATCAATTTGACAGTAGCTATGATCCTCTTTCTAGCTTCAACCCTTTTGAGGAGAAAATCAAATTCTTGATTCTCTATTTTGAAGACCTCATGCAGACCTTAAAAGAAAAAAGGGAGGCCATAATGCAAAATGATCTTGATAAGGTTAAGTTGGTCTTGGCCAAGCCTGCCTTTGCTAAGGCTATCCCACCTGGTGACTATGTAATGCATAAGAAATCAAAGTACACTGTGATGATGCCAGTGACAGGTGAGCCTTCCACTTTAAAAGGAAAAAGGAAAATTGAAGATGTCATTGACATTTAGGATTCCCCTAAAAGACAAAGAGTGGGAAAGGAAATAGAAAATGATCTACCTCAATATTCTCCATCTCAGTCCCCCATACATATTAGAGATGAACAAGCAGTGGCTAAACAATTATTACAATTAGGGAGTCTCAGTGAGATTGCCTATACTTATGAAGAGACCTAAGAGGGAATGCCTGAAGAGCCACACAGTGCTAAAATGAATTTGACTAATGGTGAGCTAAAAGGCCAAGAATTGGACCTTATTGTTAAGCAAGCCAGTGAAGAATTCTTGGCTAACAGTAACTTTGTTACAACAGGGGCTTTTATGTAATTTGTATGGAATAAAAACATGGAGAAATTCAAGGTTAGATGTGAACAGAGGAAGAGTGAACAGCCTCTCAGAGATACAACTGAAGTGGAAGAAGAGATAAAGCAAGAAATCATGGAAGAATTTAAAACTATTACCCCTGAGAAAGGAAGAGAAATGGTAGCAAAAGCTGGTGTGTTGATTCTCCCTGAATGGGATATAGCCAATGCTCTAGAGCTTGATGCAGTAAGCCTATGGAAGTAGTGACATTTAGTAAGGATAATGTTGCTCTTGTCATGTGGTCTTTAAAGAAGGATGAGAACAAAAGAAGGAAAGATGCACCAGATTCTAGCCTCCTAGGAGGCATGATTGTCAAAAGAGTCCAAGATACAGGGGTAGTGGAAGCTACAAGCACTATTTTGGAAACTGCAAAGTTCAAAGTGGCAGTAGCAGAGAGAAAGGCATAAGAAAGAGATAATCTCCAATTGAAGTTGGAGACTATCTTAAAGGCCTACAATGAGGTTAAAGAATAAATAGCCAATAGGGATAACATTATTACTAGACTCCAGAGTCAGTTGGCAGGTCAGCACCATCTAGGTGAATCCTCTGCACTCATGATAGCCTCCTCTCTAGCAAGACCCCCTCCTACTAGTCCCATTGTAGAATACCCCCCTTCTCCTATGCCTTCGGGTTCCCAATCACCTAAAAGTGTCCAACATGAGTTGGAAAGTTTGAAACAAGCTGAAGCCTTGTTTGCAAACAAATATGAAGAGAAGGTGAAAGCCACAGTCTTGAATTTTGTTGACTCAGTCAAGGCCCCCACTGTATACATAAATATGAAAAAGATTTTGGATGTTATGATCAAATTCAGAGAAGATGAGGCCACTTTGGAGCCAATCCTTAATAAGTGGATGCCCAGAGGTAAAGAATTGGAGCTCATGTGCTCATCTCATCCAGATGCAGAGGAGAATGACCTTCTAAGGTCTACCAATGAGTTTATAAAAGAGATGAATATTCTCGTAGAGGAAAGGGCAGGTGTGAAAATAAAAGCCCTTATTTATAGAAAAGAATATTTGGATCATAAATTTGAATTGTTTCCAGGAGGTTTTATTGGTCCAATTCAATTGAAAGAAGAGAAGACCTGGTTGAAAGAGGTGGACCACAATTTATCCTTAAGGATCAATCAAATTATCAAAACTGATGACACCTCCCTATTTGTCCAAACAATTGAAGAAATTGAAAAGGTGAAATCTCATTACGGTTTCATAGAAAAGGAAATTGGACATTTAAGAGTCACTTGGAAAAGGCTAGAAGACATGAAGCAGAAGGTTGTTAGTTTTTCTTGGCCAAGTGATGATGCTTATCAGGAATGGAAGAGCAGTTATATGGGACATAAAGAAGATGCTCTGAAGTATTTAGAAGAGGTTGCAACTGAACAAGAGGCACAAGAAGCTGTGGATGCTGAAAAAGACTTGTAACCATTTCTTGGAGAGTAATTCGGTTTGTAACAAACCTTTTTGAAAATTGTCTGAAGCTTGTATGCATCCATGTTATTATAAATGGATACTAGGACAATGAAAAAGGGATCACAAGAAATTGTAAGAAAAATCTATAGAAATATATCTGGGACTTTTCTAGTCTTATGGAGAAAACTCTAATGTTTTGGTAATCTTTTCTGAAATTAATATCAATATACAGACCATCAATGTTGAGCCTAGAATCTGTGTTGTCTTCGGGTGTGCTTGCAAATATTTACTGGTCTCAATGTGAGTGATTCAAGGTTATTCATTTGAGCATGGGTTGTAAGGCAATCTTTTATATATGTGTTTCTTATCTTTTCTCTTCAGGAGGGAAATTAAATATGCAAGAAATATCTCTATCAGTGAATTATTTGTTTAGAAACTTTGAATCTGATGAATTCTTTCTAGTTTGATAAGGATAAAATTTTATATATGGTTGGGATACACACACATGGACCAATAAAACACACAAAAAACATAACTAAATCCTATCAAACACAAATCTAAACCATATACTGCCCCTCTTTACCAGATTGTCCCAATTGACGTCTCAAATTGCCTAATTGGTGACATGGGCTTACATGGTGGGGTTTATTTACATACATGAAACACAAGACACTCTAACATATCATAATGGTCCTAATCTTCATCCTCAGGGTCATGAATAACTTGTTGATGAGGTGCTCTTGCACCATACTCCCCGGGAGAAGAAATCTCAAGCCTACTTGAGATCAGAGTTTGTAAATCTACACCATGATTGGATATTTGTTCACTTGTCATCCAAACTGCCTTAGAAGCTGGTTTATCTTGCCAATCCACCAAGTACTCAATGTACTCCTTTTTCCTTGTCTTCTTTGTGACTCTAGTGTCAATCAATTTTCTCAACTTAGGCGATTCTTGCCTTGGAATGTCATTGTCTACTGCAACCTGCAATTGTTCCTCTTCTTCATTATCAGTACCTTTGAAAAGTGTAAGATCACACACATTAAAGATGGGTGATAATCCAAGATCAAGAGGAAGTTGGATCTCATAGGCATTCTATCCACACTTCTTCAAAATCTGACATGGTCCAATCTTCATCTGCATGAGTTTGGTGTATTTTCCTTTCGGTAGTCTCTCCTTCTTCAAATGTACCCATACCAAATCCCCAACATTAAATTGTACATCTCTCTTCTTCTTATTTGCATGAGCTTTATACTTCACTGTAGATTGTTGGAGATGAGACTTGACTTGATCATGTACCTCTTTAATGGCTGATGCAAAAGCTTCACCATTTGCACTAATGGCTTTTGCTTTTGGTAGATCTCTTAACTCCAACACTCTCCTTGGGTGTATGCCATAAACAATGTGAAAAGGAGATTTACTGATGCTCCTATTTATGGTGTCATTGTATGAGAATTCTGCCCATGACAAAATGTTATCCCACTTCTCTCCATGTTTCCTTGTTAAACACCTTAATAGGTTCCCTAATGACCTATTGACAACTTTAGTTTTCCCATCCATTTGAGGATGGTAGGTTTATGAGAAAGCTAGGTTGGTTCCCAACTTCTTCCAAAGAGTCCTCTAACAGTGACCTATGAACTTCACATCAATATCTAAAACAATGTTCAAGGGAAATCCATGTATTCAGACTATCTCTTTGAAGAATAGGTCTTCAACATATGATGCATCACAAGAAGTCTTACATGGTAAGAAGTGAGTCATTTTACTAAACTTGTTTACTACTAGAAAGACACTATCAAATCCTCTCCCTGTTCTAGGCAAACCCAACATAAAGTGCATACTTATGCTCTCCCATGGCCTAGAAGGAATGGGTAAATGCTGATATAAACCTGCATTTGTAGACTTCCCCTTGGCTTTTTGACATATGACACATGTTTCCATAAACTTTCTCACATCTGCATGTAATTTAGGCCAAAAATAATGTATCTTCACAAGGTTTAGGGTCTTGTCAAGACCAAAATGACCTGCCATAGCTCCACAATGCTTCTCCCTAATAATATTCAACCTCATGAAACATTTAGGAATACACAACTGTTGGTATTTTGGTATGGTTTTGTCATTGATGTCAACACCTGCTAACACACCTACTTTGGAGATCGAGCAACATTCACCGGCAATCAGTAAACTATTCAACAATCACCGGTATGTGGTTAACCGATAGGATATAATGTTCACCAGTACCTGAAATGACATGGAAGACACTTGGTAATGTCAAAGACATCATGTGGACACTTTTCCTTGAAGTAATATCATTGGTATATTCTTATTGGCATATTTGCTTTCACTGGCAAATAGGTCCAGGTTATCTAGGGTTACATCGGCAGGTTTATCTTTTCCAGATCAGCATGGCACGCTATGGAGATGATTTATTATTGTTGTAAATGCATTAAGCCGACATGATCAATCGGTTATTGTATCGGATATTGTATTATTTGTAAAATGTTTTATTGTAATATCTTGTAGAGCCGACCTACTAAAATTGGTCTTAGGGTATGGTATAAATGTAAGATCTTATTTGTAAGATCAAGTGTGGAATGTGAAAAAGAATTGCAAGAAGGTATATGTGAGATTAAGAAGAGATATACACGAAGACATCATTTGAAGGTGAAGCTAGGTTTTTGTAGAAGCATATCAACATTACACCGGTACTGAATCCAGCATATGAAGATGCTATTTTGTGTAGTACATTCTCATTGGATTTAACCATCCATCTGTAGTCAGTGTGACTCCCATTTGTGTTTGAGCAGTGAGCTCTAGGCTGTTGGCCTTCCTGAACGTGCAGACCCCTCTTGTACACTTACTATCTGCAGTAGTATCATCTGATTGTGGGTAAGGTTTCCCACTGTGGTTTTTCCCCTTACAGGGTTTCCATGTACAAATATTTGTGTCATGTGTTGTGGTTGACTTCGTGCTTATGTTTCATGCATTAATTCTTACCGGTACAACATTTCCTGTTAACACCGTTTACCGGCACAATTAATTGTCTTACTGGTATTAAGCAATTAGTTGGTTAATAAGATTTTGGTTTTAATTTATTGGACAACTGATTCACCCCCCCTCTCAGTTGTCCTTGGGACCTACAATTGGTATTAGAGCTTTGATCCTCTTTTGCAGAAGTTTAACAACTTGAGGAGATCCAATGTCTACTAATTATTTCAGGAAGGATAGTCCTAAACTTGATGGAACCAACTATGGAATATGGAAAATTAGAATGGAGACACATCTGAATTGCATTGGTAAAGACATCTGGGAAGTTACTAAGAATGGTTATACTACTGCTATAGCTGGTTAGCCTACTCCTATTACTCTAGGTAAAGATGAAGAAAATGATTGCAAAGCAAGAGAAGCACTTTTGAGCGCATTATCAGATCAACAAATCATGGGATTATTAGATAGATCTACTGCAAAAGCTATTGGGGATCATTTGGAAACACTGAATGAAGGTGATTCCACAGTCAAAACTACAAAACTTGAAAGCTTCCGAGTCAGGTATGAACATCTGAAAATGGAAGAAGATGAAAGAATTTATGCTTTTATGGAAAGAGTAAATGAAATTGTTTTAGGTATCAAATGTTGTGGAGGAACCTTGAGTGAAGATGAGATTGTTTCAAAAATCTTAAGAGGTTTGCCACTGGCATATAAAATGAAGGTTAGTGCTATTAATGAGTTGAGAACAATGCCTAATACATTAGTAACTAGGGATACATTAATTGGAAAACTTTCAGCTTTTGAAATAGAGGAATTTGGTCATGTTTCTATAAAAACTGATTTGGCCTTCAAAGCATCAACATCATCTACTCCATCTTTTGACAAATCAGACTGGAGAGCCTTTTATGCAAGAGAACTTGAAGAAACCAGAAAGGAGAATGAAGAGCTTGAAGAACTTGAAGCACTATTTGCAAGAAAAATGCCAAAAGGTCCAATTGGAAGTAAGTATGAAGGTAAAGCACCCTTTAAATGTTTCAATTGCAATAAGATTGGTCATATGGCTTCAAGATGCCTTGATAGACATGCTAGACTAAGAGAAGAAGCTAGAAGAACATACAAACCTAATCCTGAATATCAGAGATACAGATTTAAGAAAAACAAAGATAAATCCTGTTACATTGTTGATGAAGGTGTGACTGATGATTTTGATGAGGATCCAGCAGATAATGGATGGGTCTTCATTGCTATAATAGAAGATCAACTAGTGCCTATTGCTCCACCGGTAGAACAAGCCCTAGAAGCTAAAGTTGAATCAAAGGATGAATGGATTATTGACTCCAGATGCTCACATCACATGACTAGAGACAAAGGTAAATTCTTGAACTTTCAAGAATACAATGGAGGTTTAGTAAGATTCGGAGATGACAAAGCCTGTTCAATCAAAGGTAAGGGTTCAATATCTCTTGATGGTAAACATAACACTGACAATGTTTACTATGTTGAAGGATTAAAACATAATCTTTTAAGTGTTGGTCAATTAGTTGAGAAAGGTTTTCAGTTACAATTTAAAAATGGAAAATGCAAAATCATGAATAGAACTGGTTTGGAAATTGCAACCGGTAATCAGACTAGAGGTAATATCTTTCATTTGAATAACAGTGAAAAGGCATGCTTAATTGCTCATATAGATGAAAGTTGGCTATGGCATAAAAAACTATGTCATGTAAATTTTGATTGCATGGTAAAAATCAGTACTTCTAAGGCAGTTAGAGATCTACCTAAAATTGTGAAACCTCAGAATACAATTTGCAAGGAATGTCAATTTGGAAAACAAGTTAGAGCTAGTTTCAAAAGTATTCCAAAAAAATCCAATAATGCTCTTGATTTAATTCACATTGATTTATGTGGTCCGGCTAGAACTAAAAGTTTACAAGGTGATAGATATTTCATGCTAATTATTGATGATTATTCTAGAATGTGTTGGGTTACTTTTCTTAAGGAAAAATTAGAAGCACTTGGGAAGTTCAAACTATTCAAAGCAATGGTTGAAAATGAAACTGGTAAGAAAATTAAATGTTTAAGATCTGATCAAGGAGGAGAATTCACATCTAGAGATTTTAATACATTCTGTGAAGTGAATGGAATCAAAAGACAGTTATCAGCACCTTAGACACCACAACAGAATGGAGTTGTTGAAAGGAAAAATAGAACTATTTTGGATGTAGCAAGAAGTATGTTATCAGAAGCAAATCTACCACATGTGTACTAGAGAGAGGCAGTAAGCATTGTTGTCTATACATTCAACAAAGTTCACATCAAAGGTGAAACTGGTAAGACCCCTCATGAACTATGGTTTGGTAATACTCCTACTCTTAAGTATTTCAGAATTTTTGGAAGTAAATGTTATATTAGAAGAGATGAGTATATTGGAAAGTTTGATCCTAGAAGTGATGAAGGAATATTTCTTGGTTATTCATCTAAGAGTAAATCTTATAGATGTTTTAATAAAAGATTACAGAAAATTGTTGAGAGTACAAATGTAAAGATTGATGAACAATTCAGAGGAACTTCAAGGTATGTAGACTCTGAACCGATAACAGAAATTATGACAAATGAACCAATAGTAAATCCACCGGTATAGATTGATGACCCAGTTACTCTAGTATCATCAGAGGATACCACAGTAATTGAAGAACAACATCAGACTAAGACACCCTGGTATGTAAGATTGAATCATTCTGAAGATCAGATAATTGGAAGCAAATTTAAAGGAGTCATGACAAGAGGAAGATTGGCAAATGAAGAGGTATGTCTTATTTCTGAAATTGAACCATTATCTATCAATGAGGCATGTGAAGATAAATTTTGGATTAAAGCTATGGAAGAAGAATTAGGACAAATTGAGAAAAATAATACTTGGACATTAGTTCCCCGGCCTGAAAATAAAAATGTAATTGGAACCAAATGGGTATTTAGAAACAAACTCAATGAAGATGGTAAGGTTTTCAGGAATAAAGCAAGACTAGTGTGTAAGGGATATTCTCAGAAAGAAGGAGTTGATTACAATGAAACCTTTGCACCGGTAGCCAGAATTGAAGCAGTTAGGCTATTCTTAGCCTTTGCAGCTCACAAGGATTACAAAGTTTATCAAATGGATATTAAATGTGCATTTTTGAATGGAGATCTTGAAGAAGAAGTTTATATTGAACAACCTGATGGATTTTCTTTGATAGATAACAATGATATGGTTTGCAGATTAAGAAAAGCTCTGTATGGACTAAAACAAGCTCCAAGAGCCTGGTATGCAAGATTGGATAAGTATCTCTTAAAAATTGGTTTTACTAAAGGAAATGCAGATAGCAATTTATATTACAAAGTAACTAATGATGACATTTTGATTATGGAAGTATTTGTTGATGATATAATCTTTGGAGGAGAAGATGGATTATGCAAAGAATTTTCTCTTAAAATGCAGCATGAATTTGGAATGTCTATGATTGGAGAAATAAAATTCTTTTTAGGATTGCAGATTTTACAGACTGATAAAGGCATATTTTTTAGTCAATCTAAGTACTTGAAAGAACTACTCAAGAAATTTGGGATGGAGAACTCTAAACCGGTAAGCACACCTATGACTACAAATGACAAATTATCTCAAAGGGATGAATCTACACCTGTTAATCCAACTAGATACAAATCTATGATAGGAGGTTTACTGTATTTGAAACAAACCAGACCTGATATTATGAATGCAATATGTATAGTTTCTAGATTTCAGAGTAATCTTAAGGAAAATCATGAGTCAGCAGTAAAAAGGATTTTCTGGTACTTACAAAGCACAACAAATCTTGGATTATGGTATCCTAAAAATGAAAATTTTGATCTATATGCATACACATATGCAAATTGGGTAGGAGATGTGGATGATAGAAAGAGCACCACTGGAGGAGCATTCTTTCTTGGAAAGAGATTAGTTTCTTGGTTAAGTAAGAAATAGAGTTCTACATCTTTATCAACAACAGAATCAGAATATGTTGCAGCAGCAACAAACTGTACATAGGTACTTTGGCTTAAGCAAATGTTGAAAGACATAAAGGTAAAATGCAAGGAACCTATTACTATATATTGTGATAACACTGCAGCAATTGATATATCTAAGAATCTAGTATTACATTCTAAAACAAAACATGTTTCTATCAAACTGAATTTTCTAAGGGAAAAAGTTGAAGAAAAAGAAATAAAACTGGTTTATGTGAATACTAAAGAATAGCTTGCAGATATTTTTACAAAACCTTTGCCTAAGGAAACTTTTGAGTATCTTAGAGATCACCTTGGAGTCCTACCTCCACCGGTAGAGACTTAGACAGTTGATGATTATCATCAACCGACAGAATTAAATGGACAAATCTTTTATTCCAGTATTTGATGACGAAGCTACTTCTCAGGGGGAGTAGTTAGTATATTGAATTGATTGGTATTTTGTATGAACTTGACATTTTTGTGACTTTGGAATTTGATGTCAAAGGGGAAGAGATATATGGAAAAACATTGGGGAGAGTGCATTATCTTTTTGAGGAGAGATTGGTATGAGAGATTGATATTAATAAACACATATTACTCCCAGGGGGAGAATTGGTTTTTTGTATTTTGGCATTTCTATTTTGACACGTTGATGGTTTTTCCATCTTGTGTTGCCATCAATGCCAAAGGGGGAGATTGTTGGTATTTTGGTATGGTTTTGTCATTGATGTCAACACCTGCTAACACACCTACTTTGGAGATCCAACAACATCCACCGGCAATCAGTAAACTATTCAACAATCACCAGTATACGGTTAACCGACAGGATATAATGTTCACCGGTACCTGAAATGACATGGAAGACACTTGGTAATGTCGAAGACATCATGTGGACACTTTTCCTTGAAGTAATATCATTGGTATATTCTTATTTGCATATTTGCTTTCACCAACAAATAGGTCCAGGTTATCTAGGGTTACACCGGCAGGTTTATCTTTTCTAGATCAGCATGGCACGCTATGGAGATGATTTATTATTGTTGTAAATGTATTAAGCTGACATGCTCAATGGGTTATTGCATCAGATATTGTATTATTTGTAAAATGTTTTGTTGTAATATCTTGTAGAGCCGACCTACTAAAATTGGTCCTAGGGTATGGTATAAATGTAAGATCTTATTTGTAAGATCAAGTGTGGAATGCAAAAAAGAATTGCAAGAAGGTATATGTGAGATTAAGCAGAGATATACACAAAGACATCATTTGAAGGTGAAGCTAGGTTTTTGTAGAAGCATATCAGCATTACACCGGTACTGAATCTAGCATATAAAGATGCTATTTTGTGCAGTACATTCTCATTGGATTTAACCATCCATCTATAGTCAATGTGACTCCCATTTGTGTTTGAGCAATGAGCTCTAGGACATTGGCCTTTCTGCACGTGCAGACCCCTCTTGTACACTTACTATCTGCAGTAGTATCATCTGATTGTGGGTAAGGTTTCCCACTATGGTTTTTCCCCTTACAGGGCTTCCACGTACAAATATTTGTGTCATGTGTTGTGGTTGACTTTGTGCTTATGTTTCATGCATTAATTCTTACTGGTACAACATTTCCTATTAACACTGTTTACCAGCACAATTAATTGTCTTACCGGTATTAAGCAATTAGTTGGTTAATAAGATTTTGGTTTTAATTTATTGGACAACTGATTCATCCCCCCCTCTTAGTTGTCCCCGGGACGTACAACAACTACACTCCCTTGAACAACAATCCATCTTGTATCAAAAACTCAGAAAACTCAATATGATACCGGTTACTCAAAGTTTCACATACCTTGTATATTTCTCCAAAATCTTCATCAACAACATACATACTCTTCAAGGAATCAATACCAACACTCTCTATCTTGATTTGGTTTATAGTCAAGACTCTTCTACTCAAATCATCAGCAACTTTGTTCTTAACTCGCTTCTTGTGTTTGAGGGTAAATGTGAAGGCTTGCAAAGTCTCTACCCACTTCATATTTTGGTGATTAAGCTTTTCTTGACTATTTATGAAACTGAGTGCTTGATTATCAGTAAACACTATGAACTCCTTAGGCAATAAATAGTGCCTTCATTTCTTCAAGGACTGTACTAGAGCATACATCTCCAAGTCATAAGATGAGTATCTTTTCTTAGCATGATTTATCTTTTCAATTAGAAAAGCAATATGCCTACCTTCCTAACTAAGTACTACTCCAATTGCCATGTTACTTGCATCACATTCCACCTGAAATATCTTGTTGAAGTCTGGTAAGGAAAGGACTGGTTGTTTTGCAACCTTCTTCTTCAATGTCTCAAATGAAACATCTGTCTCTTTGGTCCAACTGAACCTGCACTTTTGTCCCCCCTTTATGGTATTAAGCATGGGTGCACAAACATGACTAAATCCTCTTATGAATTTCCTATAAAAAGTTTCTAGGCCATGGAAGCTCCGGACATCATTCCTAGTTCTAGGTGTAGGCTAAGAAAATATAGCACTCACCTTCTTCTGATCCATTTTCAACTCACCTTGTGAGATTACAACACCCAAGTAGATGATTTCTTCCTACATGAACAAACCCTTCTTCAAATTGATCATTAGTTACTCTTCATGTAATCTCTTGAGAACCATATCTATGTTTGAGGTGCTCTTCCATTGTGTGACTAAAGATCAAGATATCATCTAGGTATACTATGACAAATTTCCCTATGAATTCCACCAAGGCTTCATTCATTAACCTCATAAAGGTACTAGGTGCATTGGATAACCCAAATGGCATTGCTTTCCTTTCATATAACCCCTCATTACTTTTAAATTTATTTTTTTCCATTCATCCCCTAGCCTTATTCTAATCTGATGATATCCACTTTTTAGATCCATTTTTGTAAACTATTTAGCACTCCCTAAGCAATCAATCAAATCCTCTATTCTAGGGATTAGGAACCTATACCTTATGGTTATCTTATTGATGGCTCTTCAGTCTATACAAAGCCTCTAAGTGCCTTCTTTCTTGGGTGCAAGAACTGTCGATACTACACATGGGCTTAGACTTTTACCAATCAGTCTTGATTCAAGTAACTCTTCAATCTGTCTTGCCATTTCTACATTCTAGTCTAGGGTGAGCTTGTAGGCTGCTTTGTTTGGCAATGTAGATCCAGGGATCAGATCTATGAAATGATTGATGTCCCTTACCAGTTGTAGGGACCTTGGCATTCCATTTAAGATGATGCCTTGATGCTTATCAAGCAACTGTCTGAATGTCAGGTCTATGTGCTTTGGTCCTCCTTCTTTCTCTTATGTAAAATGCTCTTTCCTTGTCACCTTGGGACTAGGCATGAGGGCATAGAAAACTACACCTTTCTCTATAATCTCCTTCATGAATTGTTTACCTTCTACTATCAGCACTCTTGTATCCTTCCCTTTTAATTCCATCTCTTCCTCTATCAGAGGTAAGAGTTCTATCACCTTCCCATCTTTGGTGATTGAGTAGGTGTTTCTTAACCCATCATGATGAGCTTTCAAGTCATACTGCCATGGTCTCCCAAATAAGAGATGGCATGCATCCATTTTGGCTATGTCAAATAGCAATCTATCCTTGTAAGACCCAATCTGAAACTCCACCCAAGGCTTCTTTTCCACCACTGCTTGCTGACCTTGGGTGAGCCATGAAACCTTATAAAGATATGGGTGAGGTAGTTTTCTAATTTTAAGCTTTTCTACCATTTCAAGTGATACAAAATTTTCAATGGATCCGAAGTCTATCAGAACCTTGCATACCTTTCCTCCTACCTTGCAAGTGGATTTGAAAAGAGATTTCCTTTGTGTGGGCTCCTTGTCAAGTAATTTCATGGTGGTTGATGAATAATGAACAGTTAGTACCAAACTGGTACTAAGAGGGGGGGGGCTGAATCAATACAGACAAAAAATTTCCCTGAACCAGTTTGATTGCAAAAGACTACACTTAACTGGTAAACAGTAACACCGGTCTAAATTAGGGCACTACTGGTAAAACACAGTGAGAGTATGAAAGACATAAATTGGTAAACACTTAGATCTCCACACAATATAATATCTCATTTCCACTTCACCCGTATGCATAAACAAGTAATATATCATCAGAAATATAATGACTGTTAGTTCAACATGCTTTATCACTTGACAGAAAATATTAAAGCATCACATGAAAAGAATCACACATGACACACTAATTTTTCATGTGGAAACCCAACTGGGAAAAACCACAGTGGGGATGAGTACCCACAAGTTGTTATTTGAACTCTTTTGAAGTCTGCTTTGTTAGGAGCCTAGTCCGATTAAAGACTTTTTACAATAGGTTCTGCTAGGAACCGATCCTGCTAGGGATCACCCGGTTAAGGGATGGCTAAATACCCGATTAAATGTTAGAACCCTATTAAAGGTTACCTTGCAAGAGGATTTGAAGAACTCATTGAATTGATTCTCCCTATTAAAGGATTTACATAGAAGCCTATTAAAGCTATCCAGTTAAGGGATTTTCCAACTGCTGAAATGGTTAGAAGTCAACAGGTAATACACTAATCTGATAATAGTACTCAATGCCAAGGTAGATCCACTTTTGCTCCTTTACTTCTATAGTCACACTCTACAAGTATCAACACACTTCTCTGGCCTAGCAAGAATCAAGTGTCTCTTCACATGGATACACACATAACATTTGCCAACAAGTTCAAAATGAAAAACATCATCGAACTTATAGGAAACAAATAGGTTGGCAGTGTAGGATTTTGCCAAGATCAAGGGCACAATGAAAAGAATAAAAAGAGACAATAGAATGACAAGAACAAATTGTATTCTCATCAATATGCAAATGATCAACTGGATTCACCAATACAATGAATATAGGCCTTCTTATATAGGAAAGGCCATATGGATGTACGAGCACACAATTATGACATGTGGCTCAATTAGAAACAAGGGTAGGTAAGAAATACTAGGGGTAGGTAGGAGAAATAATATGATATTCCATAAGAGGTGGATGACCCACCGAATGTGGAGTGTAATAGCAAAATAAGACCACAAAAGGTGGAATTTCTCCTACAAGCTCTATCCCTATGTGCACACTTCTCTAAGTGTCTCAAATCCAAACTACAAAGAGATGCATTATCCTAAGTTATCTTAAGTAAAGTGTAATAATATCCAAAATGAATATTTATTTACACCAACACCCCCCCTTAAGTGCAACTTAGGGGAATGAAGACTCAAGTCAACAATGCAAGATGGGTCCCAGCTACTAGGCCATGATAGGTACCCATGTACAATATGCAAATGCAAGCAAAACAATGCAATGCAATCTCTCACAAACGGAGAAAGGAAGAAAACCTAGTGGGAAAAAACTCCCCCCTAAAAGAGAGATGAATGTACAAAAGACTCTCAAATAAGAAGGACAAAACCTCAAAGAGGAAAAAGTCCCCTCCATAAGAGAGGAAGGAGAAGTCAATTGACCCCCCCTAATGACACATCCTGCACCCCCAAGAGAGCTCACAACTATTGGAACTTACTCTCAGTGAAAGGTTTGGTGAATATGTCAGCAACCTGCTCTGCTATAGGACAATACTGCAAATCAATGACCTGCTCCTAGATGAGCTCTCAGATATAGTGCATTTGAATCTTGATGTATTTGGTCCACTGGTGCTGGATCGAGTTCTTCGAGATTGCAATAGCACTCTGATTGTCGCAATGTAGAACTGTCAGCTGTGGATTGGTGAGTCCAAACTCTATGAGGATCTACTGGAGCCAAATGGTCTCAGTCGCTGCATTAATAGTGCCTCGATACTCAACCTCAGTCAAAGAGAGAGCAATAGCATGTTGCTTCTTGTTCTACCAAAAAATGGGGCCCGAACCAAGGTGAAAAATGTAACCAAAAGTAGACTTATGATCATCAAGATCGCCAGCCCAATCGGAGTCTATGTAGCCAACCAAGCAAAGTCCTGTGCCTACTAAATAGTGAATCCCATAGTGATGTGTACCCTGGATATAATGAAGGATGTGTTTGGTGGCTTTCCAATGAAGCTCATGTGGTTCCTACATGAAGCGGGAAACCATGCCAACTACAAATGAAATATCAGGGCGTGTATGGGTCAAGTAGATGAGACTACCCACAAGGTAACGATACAATGTGGCATAAACTTGTGGAGAAGAACACTGAGCCTCAAGCTTGACTCCTGAAAGAAAGGGAGTCAGGGCAGGCTTACAATCAGCCATATGAAAGTGTGCAAGTAGATCAAGAGCATACTTGGGCAGTGATAGTGTAATCTTGGAAGGTGACTGTGAAATCTCTATCCTGAGAAAGTAGTGCAAAAGACCCAAGTCAGTTATAGCAAATCTATCATGCAAAGCAGATTTGATCTTGCTAATGATGGATGCAGTACTCCCTGTAATGATCAAGTCATCAACATAGAGCACAAGTATCAAGTGAGAGTCATCCTGTCGCAAAATGTAGACATTTGGATCAGAATGACACCTGGTGAACCCTATGGAGAGAAAAAAGGAATCCATCTTGGTGTACCAAGCCTTGGGGGACTGCTTAAGGCCATAGAGAGATTTCCTTAGTCTGCAAACCAAGGAAGTATCTTGGATGAAACCCTGTGGCTGCTCCATATAAATCTCCTCATCAAGATCACCATGAAGAAAAGCACTCTTCACATCCATCTGATGTCCAGCCCAACCATGAGCTGCAGCAATAGCAAGTGTCAAACAAATAGAGTTCATCCTAGCTATGGGTGCAAAGGTCTTAATATAGTCAACACCTACAACCTGAGAGAAACTTTTCGCAACAAGCCAAGCCTTATACTTATCCACACTACCATCCACTGCAAACTTGGTCTGATAGATCCACTTACATCGAACCATCTTTCTCCCCTTAGGGAGATGGACTAAATCCCATGTGTTGTTCCTCATCAAGGAACTATACTCTTCCTCCATAGCTTGGTCCCACTCAGGAACCCCTGATGCTTCCCTAAATGTTTGTGGATCGGAAGCGGTACCAATGAATGCATGTGGAAGATCCTGATGTTGTGATCAAGTTCTCCATGTATCTGAAGGATCCCCAACAAGAGAACCCATGGACTCAAGTGTCTGTTGAGCCCAACGAGGTCCAGGTGGAGGTGGAGAATGAGGCTCCTCAACTGCAAGTGGACCTTGCAGAGGTGTAACCCTGCGAGTCAGAGTTGAAGGAGTCTCATCATCGGAATCACTAACATCACTATCCACAATGGAAGAAGGTGGAGGAGGTAGAGAGGCTAAGCTAGGAGAGCTTTCCTCAAAGTGAACACTCCTCTCAATGAACACCTCATGTGTCTTAGGATCCATCAATATGTATGCCTTAACACCCTCAGGATATCCAACAAATATGCAAGGCCGACTCTGAGGTTCCAATGCCTTGTGCTTCTGCAGAGGTATGCGAGCCCATGCTGGACACCCAAAGACTCTAAAATGTCTCACAATCAGTTTCCTACCAGCCCAAGCCTCAAAAGGAGTAATACCTTGCAAAGCTTTGTGAGGAACCCAATTCTAGATGTGTGTGGCACAATTGATAGCCTCTTCCCAAAAGGCGGGATCAAGAGAATGTGCATGTATCATACAGCTAGCCATTTATTTGAGAGTTCTATTCTTGCATTCTGTAACCCTATTCTGCTATGGAGTGTATGCGATAGAATGCTGAAGATCAATCCCCTCAAATGTACAAAAATCCTCAAGTCTTTTGTTCACATATTCCCTTCCATTATTTGTACGAAGAATCGTGACCACTTTCCCTGATTGCTTCTCCACACGAGTCTTGAAGTCCTGAAATCTATCAAATAATTCACTCTTATGAATAAGAAAGTAGACCCAAGTGAAGCGGGAGTAGTCATTAATGAAGGTGAGGACATAGCGGGCCTTACTAAATGAAGGTGCTGGAAATGGACCTGCTACATCATTGTGAACAATTTGAAGAACTATCAAAGCTCTCCAAGCTTTCCCCTTATCAAACTTCTCTTTGGGATGCTTGCCCATGTAACAGCCTGAACATACACCCTCTGAAAAACTAATTCAAGGTAGACCTGTGACCATGTCTTTAGTGCTGAGCTGTTGAAGATAGTGGTAGTTGAGGTGACCAAACCGCTCACGCCATAGCTTACTTTTTGAATTTGAATGAGTAAGCAAGGCCTTAGAAGGTGAACCTGGCACAAAGTGGGAGAATGAATAAAGCCTTGAGTTGTCATTGACTTGTTCCACTACTACCAAGGCATCATCATTAAGTTCCTTTACCAGAAGTGAATCTGGTGTAAACTCAACCTTTTTTCCATTCCCATAGTGAGTGATTTGGTAGATAGAGAGAATGTTGGTAGACAAGTTAGGAACATAGAGAACATTCTCAAATGTTCCATCATCCATGTCAACTGAACCTTTCCCTTCAACCTCAACTTGTGTATCATCACCTATGTAAATGTGAGGTACCTTAGATGGCTCCAATGAAGAAAACTACTCCTTTGTAGAACCCATGTGATATGAGGCACCTGAGTCAAGTATCCATTGCTGTGAAGAACCTGTTGTAGCCACAAATGCTTGCCCTTTTCCCTTAGACTGTGAGGAAGAGGAAGGAGATGAATCCTTCTTTGTGTAGGTGGATGGGAAGTTGATGTTGTTTTTCTTAAGAAGATTGGTTAACTCATCAACTTGCTTTGCGTGGCATCGATGCTCATCATGACCATACTTCTTGCAATATGCACAAGTTGGTTTATCCTTCTTAGGTGGTGTCCCCTTCTTGGAAGAGGATGAAAAATCACCTTGTGATGGAGAGGATGATTGTCCTTTTTCCTGGTGTGGCTTAGACTTAGAGTGCTTCTTCTTCTTGTTGGAATCTTTGCCTTGACTTCCTTGATTCCCTTGATTTGCCACCAAAGCCTTGGACTTTGAAGACTTGAGAAGTCCCATGTTCAACAACTTAGATTGTTCCAATATTAACATTTCTGTGAAAGCATCAAATGAAGGCATCACATAGGAACTCCCTACTATCAAACGATGAGTTTGGAAGCTAGACACAAATGCTGCATATTCTGGTGCAAGCTTGTCCAACAAGTTGAATATCAACTAAGCATCCTTTTTGTCAATTCCACAATCCTTAAGCTTTTCTCTTAGCTCATTTGCTTTGGTGACATAATCTTGGATTGTATCAAAACTCTTGGGATCCAAGTTGGTGAGCTCATTGTCAATCTTATAACCTTTGATTTCATCAACTTGACCATATAATTTCTGAAACATATCCTAAGCCTCCTTGATTGTTGTACACTTCTTAATGTGAAAGATGAGGTCATCTGAGACATACTTGCGCAAAGTTCTAAGAGCCATGCAATTCTTTGTGAGCCATTCTAATTGAGAATTAGGATCAGCTTTAGGATTAGGTGGTGTTATTATTGTTCCATCTATGTAATGCGTGAGACCTTTTTCCATTAATTTACTCCATACTTTAATTTTCCATGATGCATAATTATGTGGAGTTAAAGGTGGAAATTTATGAGGACTCATTGCAACAAAAATGAAAGAGCACAAAGAGAGGCACAATCACACAAGACACCCCCCAAAATTCACTCAATCAAAGAACCCCCCCAAAAGTGATGATTTGGCACTTTATAATTAGTGCGTATACAATGGGCCACTTGCAAAAAATGGCAAAGTGGACTTCTGATTACAGTTTTACAACTGCCTCAATAAGGCCAAAAGAGACTCAAACTGATAATGCAAGAGATCTAAACTAAGATCCAAGCACTTTACAAATACCTAATAGGCCAAATAAGACCAATTTCTAAAAGTACAATTTCCACTCAAAATATCTAAAATCTGATCTTATATTATGAAAGTAGACAAAAAAACATATACTTTCAAAAAAAATGGCACCTGAAAAGGAGGTCGTATGAGCTCAAGCGAGGCCTTTGAAGTTGCAGAATTGAGGATTTGATAGGTACAACTGAGAGAATCTGAAAATTCCAAAAAATCTGTGCACCAAAATCAGAAAATAACCACACCACTATGAAGATCATAAAATTTTAGCCCATTTCAAAAAAAATTGCACCAAAAAAGGAGCAAAAATGAGCAAGATATGGCCTTTCAAAGTTGGACTGCAAAACTGAAAAGCTCAGTGGAGAGGGGTTGAAAAATTTCAAAAGTCTACTGATGTGGTGCTGATGTCAGCAATTTACAAGCTTAAATTTGATGGCCGTATGACCATTGTGAAAACTTCACCTCCTTGCTGACTGGGCATCCATACCGTACAGACTGCTGACTGGGCACAGTGACTGTGCAGTTGACTGGGCTGCCGTACCGTACGGACTGTTGACTGGGTGGTCTGCGTCAGCTCTGCATAGCAGGTGATGTGGTAGCTGACTGGGCTGCCGGTTGTTGACCGCAGGCCAGTGGCCGCCTACCATGTGGCGGGCGCGGGTTCGTCGGTTTAGTAGACCGCTGACGGGAAGAAGGCATCGCCGAAGAAAGAGATACCAGTGGGCCGAGAGTCGAGGGGGCCGGTGGTGGGAGTGTGGCGACCGGCGGGAGTTCAGAGTGGCCGGCGGGAGGTGTGGAGTAGCCGGCGGTATGCGGAGCGAGGCGGCGGCGGGAGCTCCGACAGCAGGTTTGGCGACAACGCAGGTACACGGCCTGCAACACGCGCAGGGTACTGTGGAGTACAGGGGGGTCTGTGGACCCCCAAAACAACTTTTGATTTTTTTTTTTTTTTTTTTTTTTTTTGACCCCTTTTATTCGAAAAAAAAATTTCTCCCTTTTTTTTTTTTTTCCGGAAAATAATAAATTTTTTTTCGAAATCCGTACAATAATAGCCAAAATGGGGAAAAAAAAATTTCTCACCAAAATAGGTCAACTTTATAGTTGAAATTCATGGAAATGGCCTCCTGGATTCAACGGTGATGTCCAAATCGCTGTGTGATGCCCCCCAAAAATGAAGATCCCCAAATTTGAAAATTGAAGCCTTCCACGATGTCTCCAAAAACCAATCAAAGAAGCCCCAATGGCTCTGATACCATATAGGATTTTGCCAAGATCAAGGGCACAATGAAAAGCATAAAAAGAGACAATATAATGACAAGAACAAACTGTATTCTCATCAATATGCAAATGATCAACTGGATTCACGAATACAATGAATATAGGCCTGCTTATATAGGCAAGGCCATATGGATGTACGAGCACACAATTATGACATGTGGCTCAATGAGAAACAAGGGTAGGTAAGAAATACTAGGGGTAGGTAGGAAAAATAATATAATATTCCACAAGAGGTGGATGACCCACCGAATGTGGAGTGTAACAGCAAAATAAAACCACAATAGGTGGAATTTCTCCTACAAGCTCTATCCCTATGTGCACACTTCCCTAAGTGTCTCAAATCCAGACTACGAAGAGATGCATTATCCTAAGTTAACTTAAGTAAAGTGTAATAATATCCAAAATGAATATTTATTTACACCAATAGGCAGCATAAACCCTAAACCCTAAACATTTTAGGTTTAACACTTCAATCGGTTCAATCCTGACCATTAATCATACTGCATTGAATACAACAGTCTTGAATAGATCTCAAGACATTCTCCAATGTTCATTCTTTGTCACTTGAGAAAGTTGATAACCCATCACGTGCTCTCCACCATTTACAGAGACTTCACCCATTCCCGAGGTAGATAGGATCAATCTCCATGCAAGATCCTCAAGGAAATCCTTCACGCACACAAGGCTGACCTGGCAACACTATCTGAACTTCATTATAATGATAACTCATCACAAGATGTCATCGGTTGAATCACACAAGCTTGGAATGCATCAACCAGAAACCCTAAAGTTGAGACTACCAACGGGTAGTCATGCCAAATGAAACCTCGATATAGAATTTCCCATATATCGGTTCTCATTCCAACATACCACTTCACTTTTTCACATATATCGGTTCACAATATCATACCGGTTCTCATATATACCGGTTTGTTTACTTCAATATATCGGTTCGTACTTTAGCATATTGACATCAATGACAACATACAATATCATCATGTCATCAAGCTCTACACATATGCCAAGAATCTCCCCCTTTGGCATTGATGGCAATATACAAAGACATCTTTCTGCTTCACATCTTTTCCCCAATACTATAGATATCTTCTTCGCTTCACATCTTCTCCCCCTTTGACAACAATGCCAAGGTGAAGGCACAAATAGCTATGTTCCACTATGCTACTCCCCCTAAGGAGTAGCATCCTTCAACACACCAATCCTAAAAAATATTTATCAATGCCATACCTGACTAATGTGGAGGACACACCTTTAGTTCACCTCTTGAAGGGGTAACACCTCTAATTCACCTCTTAAATAGGTAAATGTAGCCTTCGGTAGAGGCTTGGTGAATATGTCTGCTAACTGCTCCTTACGGGAAACATGTTCCAATACAACTTCTTTGTTCTGAACCTTCTCCCTCAAGAAATGATACTTGAGCTCGAAGTGCTTAGTTCTAGCATGTAAAGCTGGATTCTTGAAAATGTTAATTGCATTTGTGTTGTCATAGAATATACTTACCGGTTCAGATACAGGAACTTTGAAGCCACTTAATACATGCTTCATCTAAAATTGTTTGGGTATAGTTCATAAATGCCGCAACATATTCCACTTCTGTTGTAGACTGAGAGATACAACTCTGCTTCTTACTCATCCATGAGACCCATCTACCACCAAGAAAGAATGCTCTGCCAGTTGTGCTCTTCCGGTCATCCACATTACTAGCCCAATCAGCATCTGTAAACACTTTGAAGTTGAAATCATTATTGTATGGATACCATAATCCATAGTCAATAGTTCCCTTCAGATATCTAAGAATCCGCTTGACTGCTACCAAGGGGGATTCTCTTGGATATTTCTAGAACCATGCAGTAATGCCCACTGCATGTGCAATTTCCAGTCTGCTATGTACTACATAGTGCAACTTACCAATCATTGATCAGTATTCCTTCTCATTCACCAACGCTGATTCATCCTCTTTTGATAATTTACAACCGATAACCATTGGTGTACCAACCAGTTTGTTGTCTTCCATGCCAAAGGTCTTCAACACCTCTTTGACATATTTGGACTAAGTGATAAAGATACCATCTTTCATTTGTTGAATCTGTAGTCCAATGAAGAACTTAATCTCCCCTATAAGTGACATCTCAAATTCCTTTTTCATCTCATATGCAAAATCATGACTCATCTTGTCATCTCCCCCCAAAATTATGTCATCAATAAATACTTCATAGATCGAAATCTGATCTCCTTCTGACTTCAAATAGATATTTCTATCTTCACTTGTTCTTTTAAATCCAATCTTCACAAGATGGGAGTGTAAGTGTTCATACCATGCTCTAGGTGCCTGCTTCAATCCATACAAGGCTTTATGTAGCCTACACACCATGTCACTATCTTCTGATAGGGAAAACCCATTTAGTTGTTCTATTTACACCTCCTCTTCAAGTATTCCATTCAGAAATACAGATTTTACATCCATTTGATATACTTTGAATCCCTTGAAGGCTGCATATGCAAGAAGCATATGAACTCCTTCCAATCTAGCTACTGGAGCAAAGGTTTCTCCATAGTCTTCTCCTTCTTCTTGAGCATATCCCTTACACACTAGTCTGGCTTTGTTTCTTACCACTATGCCATCTTCATTCAGCTTATTTCTGAAAACCCATTTGGTGCCAATGACATTTTTATGCTCAAGTCTAGGTACCAAAGACCATGTACCATTCTTTTCTATCTAGTCAAGTTCCTCTTCCATAGCCTTGATCTAGTCTTCATCTTTATTTGCCTCTTTAAATGTTTTAGGCTCAAATTCAGAGATCATGCAAGAATTTTCTCTGACCTTTCTTCTTGTAAGAATTCCTACATCCTTGTCTCCTATGATCTTCTTTGGATCATGATTCAACTTTACATACCTAGGAATGATCTTAGTTGTTTCCTCTTGCTTTTCTTCTTCATCCTTATCTTCATTAGCATCAACATCTATCGGTGTAGGAGCATTGTTACTAGTACTAGGTTGTTTTGCAACCGGTTCATCTACCACTCACTCACTGTCGGTTTCCTCAGGTTTCTCAGAGGTTTCATCAACTCTGACATTAATACTTTCAACAATTCTCTGAGTCCTATTGTTGAAACACTTGAGAGCTTTGCTCTTGGTGGAATATCTTAGGAATATTCCCTCATCACATTTTGCATCAAACTTGCTCTGATGTTCACTCCTCTTGATATAACATTTGCTACCAAACACTCTAAAGTAGCTTAGTACAGGAATCTTACCGGTCTAATACTCATAAGGTGTTTTATCCTTACCTTTCTTGATGAGTACCCGGTTCATAGTGTAGACTGCAGTGCTCACCGGTTCTCTCCAGAAGGTGTGAGCAACCTTCCCTTGAATCAGCATTGTTATGGCTGCTTCAACTATAGTCTGATTGTTCCTCTCTACTAGGCCATTTTTTTGTGGAGTCTGAGGGGCAGAAATTTTCCTCTTGATCCCATTCTCTTCACAATACTTGTTGAATTCATCAGAAGTGAATTCTCCTCCTTGATCAGTTCTTGGGCACTTAATCCTCTTACCACTTTCCTTTTCAACTAGTGCTCTGAAAGCTTTGAACTTTTCAAAAGCTTCAGACTTATCTTTCAAGAATGTGACCCACATCATTCTTGAGCAGTCATCAATTAGAATCATAAAGTACCTATCTCCCTGCACACCCCTAGTTTTCATAGGACCACATAAATCAGTATGCACAAGATCAAGTAAATTGTCTGCAGTGAAATATTTACCTTTGAAGGTTGAGGAAGACATTTTCCCTAGTTGACAATCTCTGCATAAAAGATTCTCTAGTTTGCTCAACACAAGAAATCCTCTAACTACCTTGATCTTATTGGCCTTCACAATATTATCAAAGTTTACATGGTAGAGCCTCCCATGCCATATCCAACTATCATCAAACTTAGCCATTAGACATGTACTGATATTTGCATTCAGCTGAAATAAGTTACCTTTGGTCTACATACCTGTGGCCATCAGTTTGCCACTCTTTCCTTTTAGTTTGCACACTCCATCTTTGAATTCCAGAGTGAGTCCATTGTCATTCAGCTGGGCAACACTCAAAAGGTCATGCCTGAGACCTTCTACCCAATACACATTATCAGCACTGCTTTTTCCATTTAGAGAGATGGACCCTCTGCCTTTTACCATACATGGTGCATCATTACCAAATCGGACCACACCACCATCATACTCTTCCAGAGACATAAACTTACTCCGGTCACCAGTCATGTGGTGAGAACAACCATTGTCAATAATCCACTCATTGGAATTATCAAAGTAGGAGACAAGAGCCTTCTTGTCTGACACATCTTCCTTAATTGCTACAAACACAATGTCTTCGCTTTCTTCATCTTCTGATTCCTCATCAGTGACACCTTCATCAACTGCTACAAAATAGTTTCTCCTATTTCCTCCTTTGAACTTCTTGAACTTCTTCGGTTTGTCCTTATTATCACCATTAGGACAATTTACAACAATGTGTCCTATCCTATTGCAAGAAAAGCATTTCAAAGGGAGCTTACCTTTGTATTTACCAGTTCCCTTAGGAAGTCTCCTGGCAAGGAGAGCTTCAAATTCCATCAGGATCTCCTCATCATCCATTTCTTTGCTTTGTCTTGGTTCACAACTGATACTAGCTTCTTTTCCCTTTCTAGATGGTATAGTAGATGCTCTAAAGGCTGATTCAGTCTTCTGAATACTGCCATCATAATTATTTAGCTCATATGTGGTCAACTTAGCAATGATGGAGTCTAGGGATACCTTTGTCTTGTCTATAGACCTCAACTCCAAAATAGCAACAACCTTTATTGCATAGACCAGTAATAAGGATCTCAAGAATTTTCTAACAACAGTGGAAACATCTATTTTACCTCTTGCACTCTTGATGTCTCCAACAACAGTTTTGATTCTTATTTCATATTGTTGAATGGTCTCTCCTTCAACCATTCGCATCTCTTCAAACTTTCCCCTAAGGCTCTCTTCCTTAGCTTGTTTCACATGCTCATCACCACCATAGAGAATCCCATACTTCTTTGGGATTATCTTTATCTTGAACATCAATAAACTCAATGTCAGATAGACTACTAATTAGGGCTTCCATGACTTGCCCATTCTCCTGAATCTCTCTTTTTTGATCATCGGTGAGAGTACCGGTAGGGATAACATAATAATTCTCAACATAGCTCCAGTGTTGAGCACCCATGCTTCTAATGTAGATCTTCATTTTGTCCTTCCATATCTTAAAGTTATCATTGTTGAACTTTGGACCTTCCCTCTTCATCATTAGAGTAGGATCTTTTCCTCAAGCGGTTAAGCTTACAACATAGAGGACCTAGAAGATGCTCTGATACTAATTGATGAATAATGATGAACAGATAGTACCAAACCGGTACTGAGAGGGGGGGGAGGTGAATTAGTATAGACAAAAACTTTCCTTGAACCAGTTTGACTACAAAAGACTACACTTAACTGGTAAACAGTAACACTAGTCTAAATCAAGGCACTACCGGTAAAACATAGTGAGAGTATGAAAGACATAAACCGGTAAACACTTATATCTCCATGCAATCTAATATCTCATTTCCACTTCACCCGTATGCATAAACAAGTAATATATCATCAGAAATATAATGACTACCGGTTCAACATGCTTTATCACTTAACAAAAAATATTAAAGCATCACACATGACACACTGATTTTTCAAGTGGAAACCCAACTAGGAAAAACCACGGTGGGGATGACTACCCACAAGCTATTATTTGAACTCTTTTGAAGTTCGCTCTATTAGGAGCCTAGTCCGGTTAAAGACTTTTTACAATAGGTTCTACTAGGAACCGATCTTGCTAGGGATCACCCGGTTAAGGGATGGCTAAATACTCGGTTAAAGGTTAGAACCCTATTAAAGGTTACCTCACAAGAGGATTTGAAGAAATCATTGAATTCATTCACCCTGTTAAAGGATTTACATAGAAGCCTGTTAAAGCTACCCAATTAAGGGATTTTCCAATTGCTAAAATGGTTAGAAGTCAACAGGTAATACACTGATTTGATAACAACACTCAATGCCAAGGTAGATCCACTTTAGCTCCTTTTCTTCTATTGTCACACTCTACAAGTATCGACACACTTCTCCAGTTTGGCAAGAATCAAGTATCTCTTCACTTGGATACACACATAACATTTGCAGGAATGAGTGGTTTCTTTATGTCATCATGTTTGTTTAATATGATTGCATGTACCCGGGATTGGAATGGACTCTTTCATTAACCCTAGATTGATGGAATAAAGGTGTATGAGTATTATCCTCACCTACAGGAACAAAGATATGTAGAGAATTTTATGAGAAGGAATGACATTTTTTCAAGGAGATTGGTTTACGAGTTGGAGGGAAACACAAATAAGAGGTTTACAATGGAGGCCATGGAATTCATCTGCATTTATGGTAGTTATTTTATCAAGTTCCCTCAGTTCACTTATATTTGAGTTGGTGGTTTTCAAGATGAACCTTTCAGGTTACTCCGGTTTGTGTTGGATAGTTATGTTTTAATTGAAGTCTATCGTCAACTAGCATACATTGATAAAAAGAGTGGAGGGATGTTCGAGGTGGTATTTCCTGTAGAAATTGGTCACTATAGTTGTGCATGTATTTTGAATGCATTGACCCTCGAACTTGAGTTCAAAAGGTTCAAGTTGCAATTGTATGTTTCCAAATACAAATTTGATAGTCGGGCATTTGCTGATATTTCTAATACTTAATATAAGTATAGATCCAATAGCCAACAAGATGAGAGGGGGCAGGGTGAATCATACAAACTTAATCATCCATAAAACATCAGATTCAACCTCGGTAACATATATCAGTCATATAATAAAAAACTATCAAACATGCAAACTCAAAAGCATATGAACAATATAAACCTCATAACACTAGATTTAACGTGGAAACCCAAATAGGGAAAAACCACTGTGGGATTTTGGACCCACTAAGAAATATACTCTTCTCAAGTATGCTCGGTTAAAAGCAAATCCTGTTAAAGATTACAAAACACAGTGCTAGATTTGACTCAGTTAAGGGATTTCCCTCAGATTTGTTAGGAACTTCACTTTGTTAGAAGTGACCTTGTCAAAGGATTTCAAACACTCAATCAGAATGTCACCTGGTTAGAGGATTTACATATAAGACTGTTAAGTCCACTCGGTTAAGAGATTTCCTATCACTTTCACAAAATAACAGTAATACAATCTATCTGCAACTTCACATCTAAAATGCTAAAGCAGATTCCTATTTGTTCAATACAATCTAGACATAGAACTAATCTTGTCTATCTATTGGGATTCAATACTCTGTTATTCTAATAGGTCTTCAAGCTTCTGTGCTCGATAATCACTATGTAGCATCCCTATGAATACACTTGCCCGCATACATTGTTTATCAACAGTTCCTTAGTTATAAACAATCTTCTAATCGCTTAATCTCCTTGATCACATTTCCCATGATCAATCATAGCCATCAGATCTTCAATCTTGTCCCGATTCATTGTATCTTTCGATCTGAAAATGTTTTACCTCACCTTGGAACTTGTACATTCACCTTGGAACTTGTGTTAGGGTAATGCGGTTTAATTTAAGCTGTAGATCTTCTTGCTGACTTTCCATTGCCTTAGATTCGTTAACAAACTTCTTCTACGGATTGCCAATCATTGATCTGCTTCAGCTCATCAGCATCTTTCATTAAATATCACATGTAAACATTTAATGCATTCTGTTATAGCTCGGTTACAACTCGGTGAATACAAAACTTTACTTGGTAGACATTCTATCTTCATTAACTGACTGCGATAACCTTAGGGTTTACCGACTAGGTTCCTTAGGGTTTACCGACTAGGTTCCTTGCTTGATAACATAGTATAGTATTAACCTTTACATTTTACAACTTATGTATGATGTTAAAACAATCTAAAACATCAAGATCCCATCATTGTCTGACTCGGTAGAGTTGCCCATTGAATAACTTATCCCCTTATCCACCATATTCTTTCCTATGTCTTTACTGACTTCTTTATAATCTTCATATAATATTTCTTAAGATATGGCAACATCATACTGAATTAGAAAATCAATTTCCTGACATCAATGACAAAATAATAATATCATGACAGTAAAACATCTTTAATCAGTTATGTCCATAGTCATCAACAACCTTCTCAATATCCTTGTAATATTGCCAACAATCTCCCCCTTTGGCATTGATTTGACCTTTAGAAATTTGGATTGCTGTGATTCTGAAATGCTGAAATGCTCTCCCCCATACATCAGACTTCTCTTCTATTTTCAGTCTTTTTTTCAATCTGTAGTCTTTTCTTAGTTTTCTCCCCCTGGGTAGGTCTTCTCCTTCTTGGTCTTCTCCTTGGTCTTCTCCCCCTTTGACAACAATGCCAAAAAGAATAGAGATAACACATAATTTCTTTCTGTAAGAAGTTATTTCCTACTATTGTGTATCAACTGAGTCTCGATTAGAGCATTTGTTTACGCTTCCTATCCCCTGTATCATTTTCTGTATTATCCCAGTATTAATTTTAGTACACTTTCAGAAATTTTTTCTAAAGTGTATCACTCTAGCATCAACTCCCTAAAAGATATTCAATAGAGTCATCGAAGTGATGCTTTCACTAAACTCAGTCAGTGAGTAAAAGATAGGGGTAGGACCCCTAACTTACTTCTAAGATATTCAAAAGTGTCCTTAGGTAGTGGCTTGGTGAAGATATCAGCTATCTGCTCCTTTGTGTTAACATATTCCAACACCACTTTCTTCTCTTGAGCTTCTTCTCTAAGATAATGATATTTGATAGATATGTGCTTTGTCTTAGAGTGCATAACAGGGTTCTTTGAAATATTAATGGCACTAGTATTGTCACATAATATAGTTACTGGCTCGGTAACTTTCTCATTTATAGCTTCCAATAGTTGTTTGATCCATGCAATGTTGGTACAATTTAGTGCTGCTGCAACATAAATTCAATTTCGGCTGTTGATTGAGAAATACATCCTTGTTTCTTGCTAAGCCAACTCACTAGTCTTTCTCCTAAGAAGAAAGCTCCTCCACTTGTGCTTTTTCTGTGATCAATGTTGCTTGCCCAATCAGCATCAGTATAAACTTTTAAATCAAAATCATTTCCTTTCTAATATACTAAGGCATAATCTTTAGTGCCTTTCATGTATCTGAAAATTCTTTTGATTGCTGTCATGTGTATTTCCTTAGGATCTGCAAAGAATCTTGCAACAATACCTATTGCATGTGCTATATCTGGCCTGTTGTGAACAACATATTGTAGTTTTCCAATCATGGATTGGTAGAGTGTCTCATCAATAGATGCAGATTCATCATTCTTTGATAGTTTGCAGTTGGTAGTCATAGGAATACTTACTGGCTTTGAATCCTCCATTCCAAACTTCTTCAAGATTTCCTTTATGTATTTGGATTGAGTAATGAAAATCTCATTTTTCATTTGCAGTATCTGTAAGCCTATAAAATACTTTATCTCACCAATTAATGACATCTCAAATTCTTTGCTCATTTCATTTCCAAAGTTCTTGCATAGAGAGTCATTTCCACAAAATATAATATCATTAGCAAATATGGCTGAGATTAGTATTCCATTTTCATCATTCTTCATGTACATGTTGTTGTTCTCACTTGTCCTTATAAAACCAATCTTAATCAAATAAGAGTGCAATCTTTCATACCATGCTCTAGGTGCTTGTTTTAGACCATATAAAGCTTTGTTCAATTTACATACCTGATCTTTATTATTGTCTTCAACAAATCCTTCAGGTTGTTCAATGAAAACTTCTTCTTCTAATATTCCATTCAGAAATGCGGATTCGACATCCATTTGATATACCTTGAATTTTTTGAAAGTAGCATATGCCAACAATGTTCTAACTCCTTCAAGTCTAGCAACAGGTGCAAAAGTCTCACCATAATCAATTCCTTCTTCTTGGGCATAACCTTTGCAAACCAATCTTGCTTTGTTCTGAATGACCTCACCTTTCTCATTTAGCTTGTTTCTGAAGATCCACTTTGTACTAATTACATTTTTGTCCTTTGGTCTTGGGACCAATGTCCATATGTCACTCTTCTTGATTTGATCAATCTCTTCAGTCATAGCATTTATCCAATCTTCACTGTTAAATGCCTCTTTCACTATTCTTGGTTCAAATTTATATATCAAACATGTGTTCTATCTCAGTTTGTTCCTTGTCGTCACTGGATCATCCTTATCTACTATAATCTGACTTGGTGCATGGTGTCTTCTAACATATTTGGCTAATACAGGCTCGGTAGGGTCTGTATGGACTTCTTCATCACTCGGTAACTAGATATCTTCCTCATTTCCTTCAACAGTTATCTCGGTAGGACTTCTCGGTTGCACATAGACAAATTTATCATAGTCTTCTGATTCTTTGGAATTCCTTTCATCAGTTCTTTCTGCAAATTCATCAATTTTCACATTTGCACTTTCTACTATTTTGTTAGATGATTTGATCAAACATTTAAATGCTTTGCTTCTAGAAGAATATCCTAGAAATGTTCCTTCTTCACTTTTCTGATCAAACTTGCCATTTCTATCATCTTTATGAACATAGCATTTACTTCCAAAGATTTTAAAGTAACTTACATTAGGTTTCTTGCCATACCATATTTCATAAGGTGTCTTCAAAGTACCTTTCTTTAATTGAACTCGGTTCAAGGTGTAAATAGCTGTGCTTATTGCTTCTCTCCAAAATGTTTGTGGAACCTTCTTTTCAATCATCAGTGTTATAGCACAATCCACAATAGATCTGTTTCTTCTTTTAGCTATTCCATTCTGCTGTGGAGTTCTCGATGCAGAGACTTGTCTTTTAATACCATGATCATTATAAAATAGGTTGAACTCATCAGATGTGAACTCTCCTCCTCTATTTGATCTAAGACATTTTAGTTGTCTTCTTGTTTCATTTTCAACTCTAGCCTTGTACCACTTAAACATTTGAAAAGCTTTTGATTTTTCTTTTAAAAACATTACTGACATTATCCTTGAATAGTCATCCACAAATAATATGAAATACTTATCACCATAATAACTTTGAACTTTCATAGGACCACAAAGATCAGTGTGCACAAGATCTAAAATTCCCTTTGAAGTGTAGGACTTACTTGTAAAGCTGGATCTTGTCATCTTGCCCATCTGGCATCCTCAGCACATAGCATTCTCAAGTTTTTCAAGACTCGGTAGACCTCTTACTCTATGCTTCTTACTTATTTTGATCAGATTATCAAAATTAACATGACAAAACCTTTTATACCATAACCAGGTATTATCAATCTTTGCATGCAAACACTTATTGTGAGTAGAGTCAAGGTGAAATGTATTACATTTTGTTTGTGTCCCAATAGCAGCTAACTTTCCATTCTTGTCATGAACTTTGACAATTCCTTTCTGAAATTCTATTCGGTAACCTATGTTGTTTAGCTATGCTACACTCAACAAATTATATTTCAAACCTTCAACCCAATAAACATCATTGCATGCTGCTTTATCAAGAAGTGTTATGGATCCTTTACCTTTTACTAGACATGGTGCATCATTACCAAATCTAACATAGCCTCCACCATAATCTTCTAACATAACAAACTTGTGTTTATCTCCAGTCATATGATGTGAGCATCCACTATCTATAATCCAAGAATCATTAGTGTTTATGTGAGATATTAGGGCTTTTTCTTCATACCTTTCTTCATCTGATCCATCCTTGATAGCCACATAAATAACTTCCTCTGTATCAGTCTCATCTGATTTATCATCTTCAAATTCCTCATCAGCAATTAAGCATGTCTTTCTATCTCTTCTTCTGAAGTCTCGGTGTCCTTTGTAATGATTATCTTTTTGTCTATCATCTCAGTAATCTCTCTTTTCAGTGAAATCTTTGTTAGGATAGTTAGAAGCCATATGTCCAATCTTATCACAATTGAAACATTTCAAAGGTAGTTTTCCTTTATACTTACCTTTGCCTCTCGGTAACGTTTTGGCCAATAGTGCTTCAAACTCTTCTTGCTTTCTGATTTCTTCATACAGTTTATGTACCTCCTCCATGTTCTTCCGAAATCTTTCACTTGCTCCACTGTGATCTCCTTCAGAGTACTTATGCTTTCTCTCATTGTAATCATTAGATTCATTCAGATGAAAAGAACTAAATGCAGATTCAACTTTATTTACCGATGACCCACTGTTATCAAATTACTTAACTCAAATACATGTAGCTTACCAGTAGTAGCATCCAAGGAAACTAGCATATTAGGTACATACCTCAATTCATTGATTGCAGAGACTCGGATTGCATAGGCAGGTAGAAGGGTTCTTAACAACTTACATGTCACATCCTTTTCTTCAATAGTTCCTCCTACTCCTTTGATTTGATTCACAATCTCCTTTAGTCTTGTACTGTACTGGGTTATGTTCTCACCTTCATTCATCCTCATAGATTCAAGTTGTCCTCTTAGACTATCAACTTTTGCTCTTTGAACATGTTCATCTCCTCCATATACAGATATGAGCTTAGTCCATATTGCCTTTGCATCATTGCAGCCTTCTAGATCATTAAACTCAGAATCGGTCAATGTAGATGTTATTTCAATCATTGCTTGAATATGCTCTTTCTTTGCCTTTATCTCTTCCATAGTCAATGGATAGGTGCTCAATGCAACAAAATAATTCTCTAGATAGTATAAAGCATATTCTCCAACTCCTGATAGATGTAGCTTCATCCTTTTTTGCCATGTAGAGAAACTTAACTTATTCAGCTTAGGTGCATCCCTCTTATACATCTTTGGATCGTTAACTCAAGTGCCTTTAAACATTCCTTTCGGAGTCCAAAGCTCTGATACCAATTGATAGTCCTAATACTTAATATAAGTATAGATCCAATAGCCAACAAGATGAGAGGGGGGGGGTGAATCATACAAACTTAATCATCCATAAAACATCAGATTCAACCTCGGTAACATATATTAGTCATATAATAAAAAATTGTCAAACATGCAAACTCAAAAGCATATGAACAATATAAACCTCATAACACCAGATTTAATGTGGAAACCCAAATAGGGAAAAACCACTATGGGATTTCAGACCCACTAAGAAATATACTCTTCTAGAGTATGCTTGGTTAAAAGCAAATCTTGTTAAAGATTACAAAACACATTGCTAGATGTGACCCGGTTAACGGATTTCCCTCAGATTTGTTAGGATCTTCACTTTGTTAGAAGTGACCTTGTCAAAGGATTTCAAACACTCAATCAAAATATCACCTTGTTAGAGGATTTACATATAAGACTATTAAGTCCACTCGGTTAAGAGATTTCCTGTCACTTTCACAAAATAACAGTAATACAATCTATCTACAACTTCACATCTAAATTGCTAAAGCAAATTCCTATTTGTTCAATACAATCTAGACATAGAGCTAATCTTGTCTATCTGTTGGGCATCAATACTTTGTTATTCTAATAGGTCTTCAAGCTTCTGTGCTTGGCAATCACTATGTAGCATCCATGTGCATATACTTGCCTGCATACATTTTTTATCAACAGTTCCTTAGTTATAAACAATCTTCTAACCGCTTAATCTCCTTGATCACATTTCCCATGATCAATCATAGCCATGAGATCTTCAATCTTGTCCCAGTTCATTGTATCTTTTGATCTGAAAATGTTTTACCCCACCTCAGAACTTGTGTTAGGGTAATGCAGTTTAATTTGAGTTGTAGATCTTCTTGCTAACTTTCCATTGCCTTAGATTCATTAACAAACTTCTTCTACGGTTTTCCAATCATTGATCCACTCCAACTCATCAACATCTTTCATTAAATATCACATGTAAACATTTAATGCATTCTGTTATAGTTAGGTTACAACTTGATGAATACTAAACTTTACTCGGTAGACATTATATCTTCATTAACTGACTGCAATAACGTTAGGTTTTACCAACTAGGTTCCTTGCTTGATAACATAGTATAGTATTAACCTTTACATTTTACAACTTATGTATGATGTTAAAACAATCTAAAACATCAAGATCTCATCATTGTCTGACTCGGTAGAGTTGCCCATTGAATAACTTTTCCCCTTATTCATCATATTCTTTCATGTGTCTTTACCAACTTCTTTATAATCTTCATATAATATTTCTTAAGATATGGCAACATCATATTGAATTAGAAAATCAATTTCTTGACATCAATGACAAAATAATAATATCAAGATAGTAAAACATCTTTAATCAGTTATGTCCATAATCATCAACAACCTTCTCAATATCCTTGTAATATTGCCAACATTTGCTAGAGAGATTTTAGAAGTTGATAGCGATTTTTGGCATGAAACTCAATTGGAGGATTATTGGGAGAACTATGCTAATGAATTCAAAGTCTGAAGAAGGTTGTGGTCAAGGTTCAGCAAATTGTCACAATGGGCTTATCCAAGAATGTTTCTGGGGTACAACAAGATGGAGATGAACAAGTAGTTGACCCCGAGTTTGATGAGAAGATACAAGGACATCCTATCCTAGAAATTGATTGGAGTAGGAAAGGGGATGATGGCATTCAGACTAGAACCTTTAATATAATCAAAAGAATAGAGAAATGGTTGATGGATTGTTGTTTCAAACAAAATCCTACTCCTACACCTAAGGATAAGAAAGTTGGTCGAACTCATGCACCTTCCCAAACATCTCTTCATTCTTCTAATGTTGTTGTTGATATTGAAGGTGAAAGGAAACAAAGGATGGAGAAGGCTAAAAATGCAAGTCTAGGAGAGTCTTATGTGGGTTCAGCTTCTGCCCATGTTACCAGATCACATAGTAGGAAACATAACTCAAAAACCATGGAAAGTTTACTGGTAGTGGACTTAAATTTTGAGGAAGAAACTCGAGAAGAAATGGATACCCAGATGCAAAATGAACCCCTCATAGATTTTGTAGATAAAGGAAAATAAATCATGCAACTTGAAGATTCCAAGAATACCATGGTCATTGTCACTGTTATTCAATAATCACCATTACCAAAGGAAACATCCACCGCTCCTAAGTGGTTGAGTGCCTCACTTACTAAAAAGAGGAATGTAATTCCTATTTCAATCCCAATGGAGGATATGGTTAGAAAATGCCTTGGAAGAACTTCAAAGTCCAAAAGACTCAAAACATAAACCATGATCGATGTGGATGAGAAAATGAGACATTAGGTTGTAGAGGTAGCTAGATGCCCGATAGATAAGAAAGTCGAGAATGTTATTGAGAAAGATTATCACTAAAAACATCGATCTAGGGGTAACTTCTCAAGTTGCTGATGTTAAACACTTGGAATCTTCAACTAAAAGGATTCTCATGAGGACTTGGAAGGATGACAAAGATAAAAAATAGATGAAGTAGATTATAATACAGATGGTTCAATATATCAATGCTATCCAGAATCCAAATCCCTAGCCTCTTTCCCAAGTTTCTTTATCATTTGATCCAAAATCATCTTTGAATGAAAAGTTACTTGATCAGGTTCAAAGGAGCCCAATGATTATAGATGTCTTTAGCGAATGGCTTGAATCAATCACACAGCAGGGAACAAGTTATATTTCTGATTTGGTCAAAGTGTCTGAGAATGCATAATCTATTGGGAAAGAGTTAGAAACATAGATAGTTGCCTAGGAGAAAGAGAAAAGTAAATGACTAGTTGTGTTAAGGCAAATGAGAGATACACAGAGATATGGGGTGATGAACTTCCTCGCCAAGAAGACAGTCCATGGCCTTGATGATAACATACTTGTCATTTGCAAAGAAAACATTGAGTGGAGTAACTCAATCATTCAGCAAGGACATGAGGAATTCCTCAAGCTATTAAAAGAATTGAAGGAATTGACTGACACTATGCAAAAAGACATAAAATGCATAGACCTTCAAGTTCTAAGCGAGGATAAAAAAATGCTTTAGGATTCATCACAAATGATTCAAGCTTTCAAAGGTCAAATACAATAGATTCAGGAGGCAAAGTCCTTGACAATTGAGGACTTCTTAAAGGTCTCAAGAGTTGAATCTATGTTGGTTGTTTGCTTTAATCATTTGGAGATGCATAAGGGTAAATTCCTACAGGTAGGCAAAAAGAAAGAAGTGTGGAAGCAACAGATCTTACATATAGGCCTCCCATATTACCAGCTCATTTTGAACTTCTCAATAGCTCACCTAGAATAGCGGAACATACAAAGTACCCTTGCATCACAAGACAGATAGGTTGAAGCCACATCATCTATTGGAGCCTTATCATGCCTTCGTTGCTCATGGTTCATGTCGCTTTTCTAGTTTAGTTATTGCTTTTTAGTTTTAAGAAACTAAATTTCTTTAACTTTGGGATAGAGTTAATCATTTCACTCTAGTTTTATTTGTAACAAACTACCATAGCCTGGCGGCTATTTATATGGCTCAGAAGGTCTTTTTAAAGGTCCAAAAAATTCTGATTGAAAGGAACAGACTTAGTTTTTCTTTGAATTTTCAATATAGATAGTTCTAGTATTTGAATGAAATAATATTTTAGGTTCGATCTTCTAATCTATGTGTTTGAAAGATTAGCAATCTCTGTTGGGATACATGCTTATGTGCTGAATATGATTTCTTCATTACCAATTTTTTCTTATTTTGTGGATTCATTGATTCTCTTTGTTTAAATAAGTACTTCACTCTTGTTTAAATGGCTCTGGTCCCCCTTGTCCTATGAGGCATGAGCAAGAATCGATCAGCATTTTTATTACTTTGAGTAATTTGGGTGAAATAAATTTTATATTGAATGAATATGTGCAGAGGTAAAGTATGTGAGCTTTACACTTATTAATAAATATTTTGCAGGGTTCTTTTTTGTTGACAAATGAATGTGAAAGCCTTTCTTGCTTTCTGGTGAAAAGTGTGTTTGTTTCTTGAGTAATCTGCATAAAATTTACTAAACATCTTATGAGGAGCTACACTCTTATGCAGAGGGTAAACCAAAACTTGGTTCACCCAACTGTTGGTGCATTTGATTTTTCATGAAGGGTATACATGAGTCATTATTTTAAATATATATAAAAATCAAAGAAAAGGCAAATTTGTTAACCAACAAGGTTTAAGTTTAAAATTAATTTTTCATTATTCATGTTCTTTTACAAAATTATAAATAATAATGAAAATTATTAAAATTAATTTAATTTATAACTAGTCATCTTATTCAACTTTTTATTTATTGTAGAATAGTTATATTTTGTACATTTATTTTAATTTATATAATACATTTAATCTCTCTCTCTCTCTCTCTCTCTCTCTCTCTCTCTCTCTCTCTCTCTCTCTCTCTCTCTCTCTCTCTCTCTCTCTCTCTCTCTCTCTCTCTCTCCTTCTCCTTTTATATCTTGGTTCTTCTCTATCTTTTTTTATTTCTCTCCTTTCCTCTCCCTCCCTCTCTTCCCATTCATCTATCTATCTCCCTCTCCACCTATCACAAACATAATATGATCTTGTTGATAATAGAATCTAGTTATCTTCCTGATTCATAGATTTTTTTGTTAGTCATGTTGGGATCCCTACAACTAGATGCACAGTTTATTTTAAGCTATCACTTATTGATTGAGACCTTAGTTGCACAAAACAAAATTAATTTTTAAATGGCCTACCAATTGGACAAATCTATGCAAAATATACCAATTTTTTTATGATTGACTTTCCCCACCTCTTCGGTGTACTCATTGCACACCAAAGTGCAATTGCTAGTTTATCAAAGTATCAGTCTTGGTATGTAATAATTCATATTCAATACATAACAATAAAAAATATTTTACTAGTCTGAGGAATATTAATATAGCTATGAGGTTTTATTAGTTGGCATTATATAGTCAAAGAGATGTTAGTTTAAAATAGTTTGATCAAACTTTTTAATGTATTGTTTTTTCAATTTTTCTTTAAAATATCGAAATTATTTTATCTATTATTTTAGTGGATAATAGTTATGAGCAATTGTCATTTTTTATTCTATTTATCGTCCCATTTGACAAACGACATTAATATTTTATTTGAAGGGTTATGAGTTAATGATCACATCTTTTTATCATTACATTTGACTCAATTTTAATTAATTGAAAACTACCAATAAAAATAATATTTAATAAATGATAATGAATAATTATATCTTTAAATATACTTTATATCTAGTTGCTTCATAAGTTACTTGCAAATTACTATCTTTGTAAATTCTATATTTTCTTTCATCAACTAAAAGTTAAATGTGCTTATGTTCAAATATAATCATTAAATTGTACCATATTTAAAACTTTAATTCTCATTGGAAATTACATCTATTTGATTAAAATTTACAATATATTTATAAGTTTTGTTGAATTAGATTTAAATGATATAATTGTTCACAACATTGCATTTTCACATGATTAACTAATTAATATATTTTGTTCAATATATATTTTGTTAAAGTATCTGTCTTGGAATGCAATATAATTCATATTCAATACATAATAATAAAAAACATATTTTGTTAGCGTGAGTAGCATTAATGTATCTATGCAGTTTTATTAGAAGACAATAAATAGTTAATGCGATGTTAGAATTAACATAGTTTGATGAAATGTTTTAATATATTGATTTTTCAATTTTGTTTTAAAATATCAAAATTATTTAATCTATTATTTTAGTGGATAATAGTTATGAGAAAAAGTCATTTTTAAAATTTTATTTATCATCACATTTGACTCAACTTTAATTTATTAAAAAGTTAAATAGGAAAAATATGATAGATTGTGATTAAAATAATACATAATATTTTTTTTAACATCTATTACTTTAAAATATTTTGAAAATAACAATGAAAAATAATATTTCGTAATGGATAATGAATAATTATATCCTAAAATATATTTTATACCTATTTTCTTCATATGTTCTCATTAGATAAAATTGGGGGAGACTTGAACCAATTTAAGATTGCCACATAGGCACACAAAATGGGGATCTCGAAGTAGTGAGACCACTAAGAAGACGAACCCAAAAAAGGAAGAACCTTTTTTGAAGAGACAATAAGGCCAAAAGCAACTCATCCAACCCTAAGAGGAAGCTTTTGAGTGGATATATGAACCAATAGGAATAGAAGTTCCACACCCACAAAGGCTACCTGATCAAAACAAAGGTTTTTAAGTAAGCACCATAAACCATCATCGAAAAAAAATAAAATTGAAATGGAGACAAAATAAGAAAGGAGACAAGAGATAAATAATAGGTTTTGATAGGCTGGCCATAACATTTTTCTTGAAGGACCATTCGTAAAAAAATAAAATAAAATCTAAAGAATGGGTTAGCATAATGAATTCCAAAGGGTTTTAGAAGGAACAACTACACCTTTAACTAATAAGAAACCCTATAGACAAGTCATTGCAAACCACTTCAATGGATTTGTTAGTAGTAGTGCCACAAACACAACAAAGTCTTTGTAGTAGAGGGTATAGGGGAAGAGGTCTCAACTAAACAAGAAGACCCTAAACCAAAAATTGAATGGGAAACCCAAATGACATCTCCCCATAAGAAAACCTAGAAGGACGAGGAGGGCAGGAGGCAAGTGCCAAGACCTTAGAGGAATGCATTCACCAAAGGAAGACAACAACTATCACTAAAGTTGGCATGAAAGAGGCATGGCACACTCTAGTTTAATGCTCACAAGGTAACCAACCCTTAGTATGCATCCAATTCCAACCCGCTCAAAGAAATGAAAAACCAACCCCAAAAGCAACATCATCCTCTATAAGAAAATGCACAACCATAGTATTCCCCCAACATCCTCTATCCCCAGGGAAAACTAGGTTTAAAATCCTAGAACCTAGTAGAGAAGGTGTGATGCCCCTCCCTTTATCAGACTCAATTTAACCAAGTTTGACTCTAGATGATCTTTGTAGTAGTTTGTGGCTATCTATGGTATATGCTTTATGGGTCGATGATTTAGATGTTGTTGTGATTATATGTTGTTATTTATGCTCTGATAGTTAGACAATTAAAGAGATGGATTATATATACATGATATTAAGATCTAGTCATATTTATCGATGTTTAAATATTCTAATATACACTATGTTTTATACTTGATGCGATTGGGTGAAAGAGAAAAGCATCACACTACTCTTTATGGGCAAGCTACGTTGCTTCCATTCCCTTTTCGTGGTATGATATTAGATGGTCATATATCCATGTTCGACAGTTTGTTTATGCAACTATAGGTACCAAGCACCAACTCCACCTAAATTTTTAGGTCTGAGTATGCTCTACAACCCAATGGTAAAGTGGAATCAGACCCTTGTTTTACCATCATTCCTATGAAAATAAGTCCCTAGTCAGGTATTCTTGTTTCTTAGTTGTTTGGTCTTGTCAGTCATTGGCTCTCTTGGTCTATTGTGTTTTGTCTTATCACAATTCATAACTCCCCGTATAGTATAATAATTATCTAGTATTTTTGTGAAAGAGATTAATATTATATATTAATCATATTTGAATATTATTGATTGATTAATTAATTAAATTAAAATTGATGTTATTGGTAAAATGATTAACTTTATCTTATCCTTGTTGTAAATGATTAATTAAATTGGGAAATAAGGCATTTAATTTGGCATTTTATTATGCTCAAGATAAATAATTTTTTAAAGTAATTTATATTTAATTGTTTTCTAATTTAAAATTCACATGTGTGGGAGTTACGAAAAGAAAATAAATAAATCAATTAATAAATTTAAATTTGGAATCTTGCATGATTTTTTTTTTTGGGAGGAGTTATTTTTAGGGAAAGAAGTGTTTTTTTCTTCTCATGAAGGTTACTGTGTGCAAGAATTCTCTAAAAAATGGGTTTTTAAAAATATTTTTCTTTGGGAGGTTTGGTTTAGAAAGAGGAGATTGGAAAAATAATAGAGTTCTATATTGGATTTTGCTAAGGAACTAGTGAAAGGGTTTGAAATTATATTGTTGAAGCTTCTAGATTTGGGTGTGTAGTTATTTGAGATTCACAGTTGTGGAAATTCTTGAGGATTTTTTCTTCTGCAACTAAGCATTATTTCTAGATCATGTTTTAGAGGTAGGGTTCCAAAATTACTTCTTTTGCTGATGCAGAGCCCCAAGGAAAAAAGGTTTCTCAAACAAAATCACTCTACAAGACTCTTAATTAAGGTCTCAAGATTCATGGATTCTTGGACAAACATGTCAACAGTCTGCTAGAACACTTCTACACTTCCCTTTGTTCAATGGGGCCCCTTTTGATCCCTAAACAATTCATGAGATACAACTTCTCACATCAAGTCTCTCCTTGATACCAACTCTCCTATAGTCACCTATGACCAACTTGGATTATAACACATCCACCATTGTAGAGAAGGTATGGACCCTATAGAACCTCTTTTCCAACCCTAGAGACATTGACCACAACTACGACAACACCCTTTATTTGTACAGGTTCAAACACGGTGACTTGGCCTCTACAAGAAACCTATTTCTAGTAGTCCTAATTTGATTCTTTAAGGGAAAAAATTTGAAATTCTCCTAATGACACCCCAGACTCGTGACACTTTTTGATGCCTCTTTTGGGGAAACAAAACACTTCCAACACTCAGACCCCAACTCTTGCATTGACTGGGTCAAATGTTGATGCTATAAGAGGTCTAATAAGGCTTTTAGGCTACTTTTACAAAGAAACTACACACCAATGGCTCGATCTAATGATACTGATAAACTTATAAAGAACTGAGAGGGGAGGTGAATAAGTGCTAGCAAAAACAATAACACTTTAATCCCAAACTAATAAAAACATTTAACTAGTTTACTTATGACTTTGCATGCAATCCAAAGTGTTATAGCAGAATTCACAACAAGTAAAACATTCACCATTACACAAGTATTTATACATGGAAAACCCAGCTGGGAAAAACCATGGTGAGATGGAACTCACAAGTTAACTATCTACAGATTAGGTAATTGACTGGTTAAGGTCTACATAGTGCTCTGTTAGGAGCAAATCCTGTTAAAGATCCCCATCCCTGTTAGGAGCTATACCAAGTTAAAGGTAACCTCAGTGGAGGATTTAGATCCAAGTTAATGAATCACCTTGTTAGAGGATTTCTACAATGAAGCCTATTAGACATTACCCAATTAGGGGATTTAACTGTTGTAGTGATTAGAAAACAATAAGTGGTATGATCTAGGAATAGCACATTCTGCTAGTTTAGATCCTTTTCTTCTCACTCATTACTACATCATCGACATAATCTATAAATCCTTCAATAACTCACATCAACATCAACTCATAACATAACTTGCATCTCCTATATGAAAATAACTCATCACAATGTCTTTTTATAGACATTAGATTTCATGTCGGCTCTTGAACCTCAACACAATTTCCTAGGTTTAGTGAATCTGGACAAACTTTCTTAACACATCATAAATCACCGCAAAAATGTCAATTGGTGTTAACACATCACGACCAGTGATAACTCATCACACAATCAGGAAAACTGGTTAGAACACTGATACCGGTTTAGTGTTGACTGCTTCACACTCATATACTGACTCACTTGAATTCACTTTGGATCATTGTCCCCAAGCTCCTTCTTGTCTTTAGGTGCCACATCACAAACTGGTAACTCTGGAATTGATCAAAACTGATTGTCTTATTTGCATATACCGGTTGTCTACATATACCAATTTAGACACCTTCATATTGGTTAGACTTACTCTATACATATGATACCGGTTTGCAATACATAGACTTCATAGTAATACTAGTTTGACCTAACTGGTATAAAAGGATGACTATGACAATCAAAACATATATGTGTCATTAATGACAACACATAAAGTCATCCAATATAAAAATCATCATCATGCCGACATTCTCCCCCTTTGTCATTGATGACAACACTTAGAAAAATTTTGACAACTAAGTGTCCTTACAAAAATGTACAGACTCCCCCTTAATAGTACATATAAAATTTTACATCACATACCTATTTCTACTCCCCCTTTGACAACAATGCCAAATAGAAAAGTAAAATACATACATTACATCAAAATTTGTCATCAAAAACTGCATATATATAAATATAAGAGTTTTTTAAGTCTTTAGAATGCAATTCTTAAGAAAATGTCATTGAAATGAAACTTTAACTACTTAAGATCATTATCTTATGTTTCTAACAATGTCTTAGTGATTTCAACATGCATCAAAATTTGTGCAGTAAATTATTCCATAGCATCAACAATGCTCATCTTTGGGGTAGCCAAAACTGCTTCGGAATCCTTGTATGCCCTTTGTAATATTTCCACTTTCGGAATCAAATGGTTCTTCAGCACTTTCAAATATCTGATCCGCTTCACCTATTCAAAATCAAAAACATCTAATAGGTGTTGCAAGGCATCAACCGATTTGCCAAAATTTAAAGCAGAATCATGTACTGGTAGGTATGCATCACCTATCCTTCCAAGTTCCTTCTCAGTATCTTCTCTCTTTTTCTTCAAATCGAAACAAAATAGTGATGCTTTAGATATAGTAGCCAAAATTTTACCTCCAGTCTCTATATTGGTTTTCAAAAGATGTTTATTCACTGATAAAGTGACCTTTCCTTTGTCAATTTCTGAAATTAATCGCTCTCCCCTTTTCTTTGTGTAATCTTTTTCTGCTAAGGCATGAGGGACCTCTTCAAGTGATTTTAGTTGTTCACTAGAATCAACAACTAACTATCCAAGCTTAGCAATAGGGGTAGATAAATTACTAGTATCATTCTCCAGTAGGAGACTTGTCAAAATGTCATTAGTAGTCTGAATAGTCTCAGCTTCTTTTCTCATCTCTTTCAACCTCTTCTTTTGTGCTTTGGATTGCATAGTAGTAGCAATCTCCATCAGTTCAGATACACTCAAATTGTCCATATCTATAGGACCTTTTATTATAATTGAGTCATCATCATCATCATCATTGGTTTTCTTCTTCTCCTTTGATTTCTCCTTTTCATCCTTTTTCTCTTCTGCCTTCTTATCTATTTTCTCTTTCTCTATCTTTGTTTGTTCCTCCTGTGTGGCTATAGTGATTGGTGGCAGTTGACTTTCAACATTGTTATCCTTTACTGATGGTGGTTGCATGTCCACACTTTATTTAGTAACTGGTGCTTCCTCTGCTATTTGTTCACCAACAATATCCAGTTCCTATTCAATTTCCTTAACCGGTTCAATGTCATTACCGGTTGTATTAACAGTATCCTCAATTTCTTCAGTTTCATCCATAAAGAATATGACTGGTAAAGAACTTGTATCATCCTTATTCTTGACAGGGTAGAATACATCTGGTATAATTATTTCTTCATTATCTAGCTCCAATGGAGCTCCAGTATCAATTTGATCAGGCTTATTATGATAGAACTTCAATTGCCTATTCATCCTTTGAATATCTTTTGCAATTCGATGAGTATCATCTTCAACTATTTGAATTTTACCTTTCAATACTCTCAGTCTCCTTGTTTTTGAATGAAATTGTCCTTTATATTTAGTAAGCATTGCTAATAATTCTTCACAAGACATCTCAGGAAAATATTGAACAAAGATTCTATCAATAATCTCTTGGTCTTGATCTATAATAAACTTCCATTTATTTTTCAAAATTGAATATAAAGAATCATAAATATCCTTTTGAATATCTTGTGGTAAGTGGTTATATTGACATAGGTAATTGATTATCTTTTGTACCACTACTTGTTTCTGACCTTCATCAAAAGAATCAAAATAATCCTTTACATTATCAAATGTCTTTCTCCTTAATAATTTCAAAGTCCTCTCAAAATGACTCACTTTCTTGAATGAAGCAACATCAATAGGGGTACTTTGCTTGAGAATTTCTCCTACTGGTTTAGATTTCTTTCCAGTTACCTTCATCTTCATTGTTTCTTCCTTAGACTCAATTTCCTTAGGTTATACTTGCAAGATGAGATTTCCACCACTCTTCCTTGTGGTAGTAGGCTTCTTTGCATATACCTTAGGTTTTGGTTCCTTATTTGTTTGAATACTCCTTGTTATTCTTGTACCAGTATAGATAAAAGCTCCTTGATCTTCTTTCTTCTTTTTCTCCTTCACACTACTGGGTTGTGTAGGTGCAATACTTTCTTGATAAGTTCCCAGTCTTTTCTTCTTAGTGTCCTTAGGTGATGCCAAGAGGTTGCTGCCATAACCGATCAGTAAGTCATAATTGACTTCATAGCTCATTTTCTCCATTTCTTCTTCTCTCGATTCAAAAACCTCCATAAGATAGAAATCAGTGGTCATAGTGAAACAGATGTCTTTTACAAAGTGTTTCACCACTTCATCAGATAACCTGTCTCATGCTCATCTTTTTTTTGGAACTCATTGAAATACCTATTCATTGCAATTGGGAATGTATTCTTCATAGCCTTTATGCTATTCTTAATTTGGGTTGTAACAGGTGTATCCTTAGACCGTTGTATATCACCAATTCTTGGAATAAAGTTCTAAAAGTAGAAAAACAAACCGATCAAAAGTTCCCCATATTTAAACTTATGACTGTAAATTCAACATCAACTAGTTATGCATTGCCTCACATAAATCATAATCTGCATTTTCTATCATCATCTAGTAGGCGGAATGCATGATAGTAGATGGCACATAGTTCATTCAAGTGGAATAAAATATTTGGTAGCCAATAACCATTGTTGCAAACTTGACTCCTTCATCTGAAATGTTATTGACAGATATAGAACGACCGTCAACAATGGTCTTTGTCAATTCAATAACAGTCTCCTTTAATATTTTCCTCAACTTAGGTACTTCATCGGTTTGGCAGAAATCGGTTACTTCATGAATAGCCTCCTTGGTTATAGTATGAGACCTATCAAAATACATGTTTCCTCCATGCACACGACCGAGGATGTTCCTGACATGTTCCTCCTCAAAATCCTCTAGAAAGTACATCACATTATAAAAACCTTTCTCATAAACCCTAATATATTTGGGTTTGATCTTCTCGCTCTTATCGCACAAAGATTTAAGTTGGGAATAGATTTCCAATGAACCTATATCCTCAATTTTGCAATCTATATAACTTGTCAAATCACCTTTAATCAAAACACCTTGGGGTACTTGAGATAATGCATTATAAGAATCTATCTTATCCATCCCCATTGACTCCATATCTTCAGCATTGATAAAAAGACTCTCTGTTGGTGTAGATGATAATTTCGTTCTAAATAATTTTGATTCAAGAGAGAGATTGAGAAAAATACCTTGGTCCTTTCAAGATGCTATGGTTTTTGGTTGCTCTCTCGCTTGCACACCCGATTCGCCTTTCCTTATCTTTATATCCAATTCAACTTTTTTAATCCATAGCACAAATTCATTCTCAATCTGCTAACAAATCTCTATTTCACTCTGCAAGTGCTAAAAAAATGCTTCTTCGAATGCAATAGGGTAATAAAATGACTCAACAAATCTTTTTTTTATTTACTTTACCAACTGCATTAATTACACTACCGATTGGGTAACAAACCCTAATTACCACTTAACAAACTCGCCTATACTGATAGGCATAAAAACTGGTTGGTAATCCTTAGAAAATCAATTGAAAGAAATATTAAAATTGTTATATTACAACTCAAAATTCAACATTTTCTTACCATACTCTCTTCAAGGGGTTCGGAAATGGATTTACCGATATGCTCCCCCTAGGCTTGTTAAAAGTTCAATTTACTAGTGCAGGATTCTCCACACTAGGTGAAGGATTTGATTCTTCTGATGGCTTGTCCTCACTTTTCTTCTTCCAAATCATAATCATCTCCTCTCTGGTTTCTTTAATATCTACTATATTCTTTCCTTTCTGATCTTCAGAGTGATTTACCAATTGGTTCTTCTTAGTTCTGCAAAACTTAGCAATGTGTCCCAGTTTATGACAATGATAGAAAGCCATCCCAGATGCCCTCCAAGGTCTTGTATTACCTCTTCCATTCCTTCTTCTACAGCTCATAGCCACATGTCCAAAGTTGTTGCGAATTGTGAAAATCACATTTGTTACTTTCTCCATCTCATAGGGACTAAATCGGTTAACATAAGGTTTTTGCCAGTTCATGTTTCTTTGGTTGTCATAAGTCCTTCTCTAGTCACTGATAGGTCTTGAATTCATGTGAGGTGTTGGGTTATTTTCTCCATATCTGCATTCAATTGATTTGTGTCCATACATATTTCATGTGTAACAATGACCTTCAAATTTTCTAGACACATATCTAGTGTTCGTGTTATAACCTATGTTTTCATTAGATCCGCTTCTACATAAATTGGTAGTATGTCCTAGTTTGAGACAGTTAAAACAAACTGGTTTAAAATTCTTTCTACCTAATTTCATGCCTTTAGATATTGGTTTATCTTTTGATGAAGTATCCTTTGTTTTAGAAGACTCGCCTTTCTCAAATGTATTGAATCCTAACCCAAATGTGTTACCTTTCATCCTCCAAGATTGGATCTGTTCATCCAACATAGAGGAGCTCTTTTTGAAATTTTCAAGCTTCTTATTGGCCTCAGTAAGCTCTTTAGTAAGATCTTCATTATGGTTCATAAGAGTCTCTCTAAGAGACATTTCCATCTCAATATCTTACTATAATGCATCTTTTTCTTCCTTCTCCTCATGCCAGTGTTCATGCAAAGTTACATTCTTCTGCTTGATCTTAGAGATCTCATGATCTTTCTTTTTGATCAGGTCTTCAGCTACTATCCTTGCTTCAAGTTCTTGACTCATACAGATCGTAAGAGCTTCAGTTTCTCTAATTAGATTAATTTTTTTACCATTCACTTTCTCCACTTTCTTCAACTAGTGCATCAATGTTGGCCTCATCTGAAGAACTGCTGTCAGAGATCTCCAATAACTATTTAGTCAATTCTTTTCTCTTAGCCTGTGAAGCTTTGAATTTGCCCCTCAAGGTTTCTAGCTCATCCCTAGTTTCAGCAAGTTCTCTAGCCATTGTTGGCATTTTGGTGCATTTTGTATGACTGGTGAATAATATGGTTATCATTTTTGACAACATCATTTCCCAGGTCCTCACAGTCTGTTGGTAGTAAAATGACTACTATACAGTGGTTAACCAGATAAGCAATGTGTAGACAGGCTAAGTAGTAAGTAGATCAACACACAAGAGGACAACCAGAAAGTAGTGAGTAGACCGACATAGAAGAGGTCAACTGGGACAAATGAAAAGAAGTAGTAGATCAGAATAGAAGAGGTCAACAGGGACAACCGACAAGCAGTGAGCAGATTGGCACAGAAGAGGTCAATTGACAAGAAGAGAGTAGATCGGCACATCGGTATACAAAAGGTATTTGGCAAGTTGATTTTGATCGATACATCGATAAAGTCTATAACCGACAAATAGGTAATGTTTAGTTAAAATCCAGATAAATCAACAGTCTTCTCTAGTCAACCGACAGACTTATCAACATGAACGACTATTTTGACAGAGATTCCTGGAATGATTTATGGAGAATGATTTATGGTGTGGTAACAGAATTTTGAATAGAATGTTTTGGAGGGAAAGTTGGTGACAGATCCAAAGGGTAATAAATTAACTTAATTCATTTTTGATGAGGTTGTTGCTAATGTGGAGAGTGTGGTGAGAAAGTGTGAATACAGGGGGAGAAAAGCATAGTACACAGTCAAAGGTTAGAGGACCAACATAAGTACATAGCCAAAGGATAGAGAACCAATAGAGTGCATAACTAAATGTATAAGTAGGAAATTGGTGGTGTGCATGTTAGGTCCCCGAGACAACTAAGAGGGGGGGGGTGAATCAGTTGTCAAGTAAATTCAAACCAAAAACAATTTAACCAACTTTAATGCTTAATACTAGTAAACCAAACTTTAATGCCGGTAGATAGTTTTATTAGTTAATTGTAGTACCGGTAAAGATTAATGCATGAGACAGAAAGACAATAACATCCACAACACATAACACCAATTTTCGTATGTGGAAACCCTGTAAGGGGAAAAACCACGATGGGAAATCTTACTCACAATTAGATGAGACTACTGCAAATAGTATGTGTATACAAATGGGGTCTGCACATGCAGAAAGGCCAAACACCTAAAGCTCACTACTCAAACACAAATAGGAGTCACACTGACTACAATTGGATGGTTAAATCCAATAATGATGTACTGCTTAAAATAGCATCTTATTATGCTAGATTCAGTACCGGTGTAGTTCTAATTGTCTTCACAAAAACCTTGCTTCACCTTCAAATGATGTCTGCATGTAAAGCTCTGCTTATTCTCTCATATACCGAATTATTTCTTCCTTTGCATTCCACACTTGATCTTACAAATAAGATCTTACATTTATATCATAACCTAAGACCAATTTTAGTAGGTCGGCTCTAAAGGATATTACAATAAAACATTTTACAAGTAAATCAATAACCGATGCAATAACCAATTCAACATTTCATCTTGATGTATTTACAATAACAACAAAATCATCCCCAAAGTATGTCGTGTTGATCTGGAAAAGATAAACCTACCGGTGTATAACTTGGACCTATTTGTCGGTAACAACAAATATGCAAACACGAATATGCCAATGAACAAATCTCCAAGACAAAGTGTCCAAACGATGTCTTCGACATAACCAAGTGTTTTCAATGTCATTCCAAATGCCAGTGAATATCATATCCTATCAGTGTACTAGATACTGGTGACTATGCATAAGTCACTTCCTTGCCGGTGAACATTGCCAATTCTTCAAAGTGTCAGAGTTGATAAGTGATAGTACGTGTTGACATCAATGACAAAACCATACCAAAATACCAACAATCTCCCCCTATGGCATTGATGGCAACACAAGATGGAAAAACCATCAAAGTGCCAAACAAAAATGCCAAATACCAAAAACCAACAATCTCCCAAAAGAGATCATAACCAGAAATCAAAAACTCAGATACAGAGAGTAATCTATCATCTCAAAGTATTAATCTTTCTCCCAAATGAATAATCTCTCCCCAAAAGTTAATGTGTTTTTCCATAGATATCTCTCCCCCTTTGACATCAAATGCCAAAGCCAATACAAAACCAGATTCAAATACAAATTACCAACCAATTCAGTATACCAACTACTCCTCCTGAGAAGTAGCTTCCTCATCAAAGCCAGAGTAAAAGATTTCTCTATTAATTCTGTCGGTTGATGAAAAACATCAACTGTCTAAGTCTCTACCGGTGGGGGTATGACCCCATGCTGGTCTCTAAGATATTCAAAGGTCTCCTTAGGTAGAGGCTTAGTGAAAATATCTACAATCTGCTCTTTAGTATTCACATAAACTAGTTTTACTTCTTTTGCTTCAACATTCTCTTTCAGAAAATTTAGTTTGATAGAAACATGTTGTGAGGCCCTACCCCAACTCATCCTAGCATTTCAGTGATTTTCATGTTGAGACTATTATGGATGCTTTATTTTTATGCATTATGGATTTAGAACTTATATGATTCCATGATTTGGATAACATTGATATATATTGATGCTTCATTTCTATGCATTATGGATATAGAACTTTATATGATTCTAGAATAGGATAACTTTGAAATGATGTATGTCATTATTGGATTTGTGGGACTTTATTATGATGAAAGAAATAGGAATGCATATCTTATATATGGACTAAAATTATGAGGATTATGATAATTGCTTATGTGGATTTATTTGGATATAATATGTATTGATTTGTGTAATGTCAATTGTATGCAAAGTGTTTGATGTGTATTCTTATTCATGTGTTTAATATTATATGAGGTTAATTGGAATCACTAATGTGTAATTGAGATGCGTAGGAAAATTATCCATGTGACCATGGAAACATTATGGAGAACCAAACCTAGACCTATGTATGTTTGTAAAACCAGGGGTTGTCTATTTGGAGAGACAACACCCCACATGTATTGTGTTTTATTCGTGAAAGTAAATTTTGCATGTGTGTTAAAGTGTATTTATTAATTTGTTTAAATCCAACAAGAGACAATTTCCATGTGTAATTTTGTAATCTATTTTATTGTGTCACTTGACACATGTGCTGATTAGTGTCTTGAGTTTGACTTGTCTCTTGGAGGAAGTTTGTTTCAACCAAAGCCCTTTTCAAAAATTTGAGTGTGGTCCCAAATTTTCCTTGGGTAGAGAGTCTTGGGAGTGGTTAACTCAGGTTTGACCCGTACGTTAACTTTAGATGCGTTTCTAAGAGCTCAAATGGACTCCTAGGGTTAGTTTAAGGGCTTTTCCAAAGGTCCATAGGGTATACCTATGGTTTAGGGGTATTTTTAAACACGTGACTACTCCCATTTGACTGTTTAGTCACCTCAAAAAGTGGTTTTCCCAAGATGAGCGAAAATTCAACTTAGAAGGTTCCTCCTAGGATAGATAACCTTCCTTTCTTGTGTCAGTTTCTCTTCCCCACCTTCTCTTACCTTTTCTCTTTCCAGTTTTAGCAACCTATAAGAGGTTGGGAAGACCAACCAATGGGAACTCTCACTCTATCCAAGAGGTTGGGAAGAGTGAGAGAAGCCTTCTTAGGCAAGGATTAGGGACTTAGTGAGTTAATCACCCACTCTCCATCTTTGGAGATCTTGGAATTTTGAAAAGAATAGTTTTAGGATAGAATTTTGGCTAAGTGTTGGAGGAAAGAATTGTGGAATTGGGCTGCTCTTCCTCAAATTAGTTGTAGCAAACCTTTGGGAAGATTGAAGGTTGGTTCATCTTATTCCTTTCATGTTGTATATTTATGTTTAAAAGATTTCTTGTATGTAAATGTTGTTTTCTTGTAATTCCTTTGTGAAAGATTATGTGATCTTCCTTTTATTTATTTTATGCATTTTTCTTGTGTTGGGAGTATCCAAGGCATTGTCCTGGGGGTGGAAGGAGTTTGACAGCCTTAGAGTGAGAGGCTCTCATTATGAGAGTGATCTCAAGGGATGTTTGTGAGACCCTTGCTGCATAGCCTTGTTTATGCATTCAGGGGTCATCAGCGGAGAAAGTATGGCATGTATGCCTTGGGGGGCATAAGGATGTGGGGTTAATGGACTTATGTTGTATTTTGGTTGCCACGAGATGGCTTGTGATCTACCATTCTTGCAGTCTCCTCAAGGTATTTGGTCCACTTCCACCCTTGTAAAAACATCACATTTTGCGATGAAGTTTAGCCTTGGATGGGAAAGTGCTTGTTGAGTTTTGTTTTGCCTTGCTTGTTGTGTTTGCTTGAGTGTAACCTATCTAGGGCCTGGTTCTCCAAGCTCGGGGGTGGCTTCTAGTAAGCCTAGGCTGGGAGGTGAGCTCTCCATGGTCATAGCCTTACGATTTATATGTAGGTTGCTTGGGAAATAGAAGAAAAGACAAGCTAGGGGTTGTTGGTTTTACTTGTGTTGCAGAAAAAGATTAGGGAATGGGATATTATATTTTAGTTGCAAAAATGTAAATGAAAAGTTACATGTATTTATTTTGAAAAAGAAATGTATTCACTTTATTTAAAGTCCTCATTTAATAGGAATGAGAGACTAGTTGGATATCTCACCCATTTGTAATGTTGACAATATTGAATCCTAAATATTCTTTAAAGAAAGTATTCCTTGTTAAGTTGTTCTTGCAAAAATATATATATATGTATTTTGGGGTTAAGTTTCTATAGTATGAGTAAAATCTATTACTTTCATTTCTGGAAATTTAAAGAAATATATTCTATCTCTTTGTGCTTAATTAACTAGGAGAAATAGCCTAATGAAACTATGTTAATGCTGCTGTCATTTATATTGAACCTGTCATTTTTCCCTCTTAAATAATGCAGGTAATATAGAAAGATATGTAAATTTATTTCAAAGAAAAGTCTAAGTATTGCAAGCTAGAAATAACATTTAGTCCTAGTTATTTGGATTGTAAGAATAATAATTTGCATTTTAAATGTTTTAAAGTTATTTCTAGGCTTTTTAAATGCTGTTGTAAATCATTTAAATCCGTCATTTTATTTCTTAAAAATATTGCAGAAAATGAATCTAGAAAAAAAAAATTAATCTAACTCTAAAGTTACTTTGAAATACTAAGAGAAAGAAATACACTTATTTTGATCTGGTAAAAATAGTTTGAATGCAAAAGAAAAGGGAAATCTAATAGTTTATATGCTTAGTGGATTTTATTTTCTTATGCACAAAAAAAAAAGGAATTGATGTTAGTGTTGTTCTATTGCCTTTGGACAATCATATTTTTAATATAACTACATCATCATCTAAACAGAAAAATAGATTGCTTAAGTGTGTGTGTGTGTGTGTGTGTGTGTGTGTGTGTGTATATATATGAGACTACATATTTTATCCCATTATATTATTAGCCTGGTAATCTTTTTGGAAATATATAACTACAAAAATATATTTTTTTTGCATTTTAAATATATACCAAAAAAAAGAAAACAAAAAAAAAATATATCATAACCATGGCCCCCGGCTCCTGCAGATTAACCCATAGGGCGGTCGGCCCATGCTATGGGCGGCGACCCCTAGCGGTGGCCACAACCACAACCCATAGCAGGGGCGTCTTTGGCCATCCACTGTGGGGGGTGCCCCACAGTGGCAGCAACAACCGTGCTGTGAGCCACGGCCCACAGCGGTGGCCAAGGCCACCACTATGGGTTGTGACCCGCAGGCATGTCTACGACCGTCCCTATGGGGAGCCTCCTGCGTGGTCCTCTGCCACCGCCACTTAACCCTCATGGCCATTGCGTGAAGCTTTCTATCATTGCTCTATAGATCTGCCTCTGCCACGAACCTACATAGCATGCACACAAAGAAAAAAAAAAGTATAACAAGGGCGCCCTAACCAAAATTTTTGGGTTAGGGTTAGCCTTTGTAACATAGATAAGAATGGAATAGATAGTTTTTCTTTTATAAAATTTTAATTAGGTTGCATGGACATATTTTAGTATTAAAGTAAGTAAAAGGGGGGAAACCTTGTTTCAAATTTGAAAAGGGTAATCCCCTAGTGTATTTTAGTTATGTAGTTCAAGGTTTTATTTTAAGAGGGTTTATAGTTTTATTTTATCATTTTTGTTCTAAATCAATTAATTCCTTGCCCATATATATATATTTGTTAATAAACAATTATATATATATATAGATGTTTAAATTTAATTCTTCTCAGAAATTTATTTTAATGGGGAATTATAAAAGACTTTTGTGTATATTTAACCTTAGGGGATTATTTTAGGTATCCTTTAATGTGTTGTTTTTTTTAATATAGTTGCAAGAAATGAAATTTGGGCATTTCAGGGGATGAATTACCTTAGGCAAATGTTATTAATGTTTTAATTAATCCTATAGTCGAATCTAGTCGCTTTATTTACATTAGCTTAAGTAATTATTTAAATTCAATAATCTAAGTGTTAGCATTAATTTAATCATTTCTAGAGCATTAAATGTTATTTGAGATTGTTAATATCTCTTGACAAATTAGTTAAAGCTTATTTGTTTAAATTAATATATTAATTAAAGAAATGATAATGATACCTTTGGAGAGTTATTATTCCACATTTAATTTAATTTATTTTCGCATTCTTGATTTAGTTGTTTAGATTAACTTTAGTTGGAGGGTATTCAACATAGATAAGACAAGACTTAATGTTTGGTTTTAGAATGTAATACCGGATTCTTAGATATATCAATTGCTGTAGTGCTATCACAATAGATAGTTACAGGTTCCTTGCATTTTACCTTTATGTCCTTCAACATTTGCTTAAGCCATAATACCTATGTACAATTAGTTGTTGCTGCAACATATTCTGATTCTGTTGTTGATAAAAATGTACAACTTTGTTTCTTACTCAACCAAGAAATTAATCTCCTACCAAGAAAAAATGCTCCACCGGTGGTGCTTTTTCTATCATCTACATCTCCTGCCCAATTTGCATATGTGTATGCACATAATTCAAAGTTCTCATCTCTAGGATACCATAAACCAAGATTTGTAGTGCCTTTTAAGTACCGGAAAATCCTTTTTACTACTGATTCATGATTTTCTTTAGGATTACTCTGAAATCTTGAAACAATACATACTGCATTCATGATATTAGGTCTGGTTTGTGTCAAATACAATAAACCTCCTATCATAGATTTGTACCTAGTCGGATTAGTAGGCATAGATTCATCCCTTAGTGATAATTTGTTATTTGTAGTCATAGGTGTGCTTACCAGTTTAGAGTTTTCCAACCCAAATTTCTTTAGTAACTCCTTCAAGTACTTGGATTGACTCAAGAATATATGTTTATCAGTCTGTGAAATCTGCAATCCTAAAAAGAATTTTATTTCTCCAATCATAGACATTTCAAATTCTTGTTGCATTTCAATAGAAAAGTCTTTACATAGTCCATCTTCTCCTCCAAAGATTATATCGTCAACAAAAACTTCTATAACCAAGATGTCATCATTAGTCACTTTATAGTATAATTTGCTATCAACATTACCTTTAGAAAATCCAATCTTTAAAAGATACTTATCCAATCTAGCATACCATGCTCTTGGAGCTTGTTTCAACCCATACAAAGCTTTTCTTAACCTACAAACCATATCTTTGTTATCTGTCAGAGAAAATCCATCAGGTTGCTCAATGTAAACTTCTTCTTCAAGATCTCCATTCATAAATTTACATTTAATATCCATTTGATATACTTTGTAGTTTTTGTATGTTGCAAAAGCCAAGAATAGTCTGACTGGCTCAATTCTAGCTACTGGTGCAAAGGTTTCATTATAATCAATTCCTTCTTTCTAAGAATATTCCTTATACACTAGTCTTGCTTTATTTCTGATTACCTTACCATCTTCATTAAGTTTGTTTTAGAATACCCATTTTGTTCCAATCACATTTTTTTCTTTAGGCTGGGGAGCTAATGTCCATTTGTTATTCTTCTCAATTTGCTCTAATTCTTCTTCCATAGCTTTAATCCAGTGTTTATCTTCACATGCCTCATTAATTGATGATGGTTTAATTTGAGAAATAAGACATACCTCTTCATTTGCCAGTCTTCCTCTTGTCATAACTCCTTTATACTTGTTTCCAATTATCTGATCTTCAAAGTGATTCAGTCTTACATACTGAGGTGTCTTTGTTTATTGATGTTCCTCAGTTACAGTGGAATTTTCAAATGATACTGATGTAAGTAGATCTTCATTTTGTACCGATGGGTTCAATGTAGGTTCATTTGTCAGTATGTTTGTTGCCAGTTCAGAGTCTATATACCTTGAAGTTCCTCTAAACTGTTCATCAATCTTCACATTTGTACTCTTGACAATTTTTTGCAATCTTTTGTTAAAACATCTATATGTCTTGCTCTTAGATGAATAACCAAGAAATATTCCTTCATCACTTCTAGGATCAAATTTGCCAATATACTCATCTCTTCTAATATAGCATTTACTTCCAAATATTCTTAAATATTTAAGAGTAGGAGTAATGCCAAACCATAGTTCATGAGAGGTCTTACCGGTTTCACCTTGGATGTGAACTTTGTTGAATGTATAGACCATTGTTCTTACTGCCTCTCTCCAATATACATGTGGTAGATTTTCTTATGATAACATACTTCTAGTTGCATCCAAGATAGTTCTATTTTTCCTTTCTACAACTCCATTCTGTTGTGGTGTCCGGGGTGTTGATAACTGTCTTCTGATTCCATTCACTTCATAAAATTCATTAAATTCCTTAGATGTAAATTCTCCTCCTTGATCTGATCTCAAACATTTGATTTTCTTGCCGGTTTCATTCTCTACCATTGCTTTGAATAGTTTGAACTTCCCAAGTGCTTCTGATTTTTCTCTGGGAAAAGTAACCCAACACATTCTAGAATAGTCATCAATGATTATCATGAAATATCTATCACCTTGCAAACTTTTAGTTCTAGCTAGACCACATAAATCAGTATGAATTAAGTCAAGAGCATTATTGGATTTTTCTGGAATACTTTTAAAAGTTGCTCTAACTTGTTTTCCAAATTGACATTCCTTACATACCGGATTGTGAGGTTTAACAATCTTAGGTAAATCTCTAACTGCCTTAGTAGTACTAATTTTTACCATGCAATCAAAATTTACATGACAGAGTCTCTTATGCCATAGCCAACTTTCATCAATGTATGCAATCAAGCATTTCTTTTCATTGTTATTCAAATGAAAGATTTTGCCTCTAGTTTGATTACTAGTTGTAATTTCCAAACCAGTTCTGTTCATAATTTTGCATTTACCATTATTGAATTGTAACTGAAATCCTTTCTCAACTAATTGACCAACACTCAAAAGATTATGCTTTAAACCTTCTACATAGTAAACATTGTCAATATTATGCTTACCATCAAGAGATATTGTACCTTTTCCTTTGATCAAACAAGCTCTGTCATCTCCAAATCTTACTAAGCCTCCATTATATTCCTAAAAGTTCAAGAATTTACCTTTATCGCCAATCATGTGATGTGAACATCCTAAATCAATGATCCATTCATCCTTAACTTCAATTTTAGCTGCCAGGGCCTGTTCTACTAGTTGAGCAATAGGTGCCAGTTGATCTTCTATTATAGCAACAAAAATCCATCCATTGTCTACCAAATCTTCATCAGAATCATCAATGACTCCTTCATCAACAAGATAACAAGATTTATCTTTATTCTTCTTAAATATGTATCTCTAATATTCAGGGTTAGACTTGTATGTTCTCCTAGCTTCTTCTCTTAGTCTAGCATGTCTATCAGGGCATCTAGTAGCCATATGACCAATCTTATTATAGTTAAAGCATTTAAAGGGTGATTTACCTTCATACTTACTTCCAACTGGACCTTTAGGCATTTTTCTTGCAAATAGTGCTTCAAGTTCTTCAAGTTCTTCATTTTCTCTCTTGCTTCCCTCAAGTTTTCTTGCATAAAAGGCTTTCCAATCAAACTTGTCAAATGATGGTGCAGAGGATGTTGATGTCTTAAAAGCTATATCAGTCTTTATAGTAGCAACAAGACCAAATTCCTCAATTTCAAAAGCTAAAAGTTTTCCAATCAATGTATCCCTAGTTACTAATGTATTAGGCATTGTTCTCAACTCATTTATAGCAGTAACCTTCATTTTATATGCCGGTGGCAATCCTCTTAAAATTTTTGAAACAATTTCATCTTCACTTAAGGTTCCTCCAAAACATTTAATACCCAAAAACATTTCATTAACTCTTTCCATAAAAGCAGAAATCCTTTCATCTTCTTCCATTTTCAGATTTTCATACTTGACCCAGAAGCTTTCAAGTTTTGCAATTTTGACTATGGAATCTCCTTCATTTAGTGTTTCCAAATGATCCCCAATAGATTTAGCAGTAGACCTATATGATAATCCCATGATTTTCTGATTTGATAATGCGCTGAAAATTGTTTCTCTTGCTTTGCAATCATTTTCCTCATCTTTTCCTAAGGTGGGTGGATTAGGCTGACCAGGAGTAAGAGAAGTATAGCAATTCTTTGTAACTTCCCAAATGTCCTTTCCAATACAATTCAAATGTGTCTCCATTATGATCTTCCATATTCCATAATTGGTTCCATCAAGTTTAGGATTGTCCTTCCTGAAATAGTTAGTAGACATTGGATCTCCTCCAACTGTTAAACTTCTGCAAAAGAGGACTAGGCTCTAATACCAATTGTTAGGTCCCAGAGACAACTAAGAGGGGGGGGGGTGAATCATTTGTCAGGTAAATTCAAACCAAAAACAATTTAACCAACTTTAATGCTTAATACTGGTAAACCAAACTTTTATGCCAGTAGACAGTTTTATCAATTAATTGTAGTACCGGTAAAGATTAACGCATGAGACAGAAATACAATAACATCCATAATACATAACACCAATATTTGTACGTGGAAACCCTGTAAGGGGAAAAACCATAGTGGGAAACCTTACCCACAATCATATGATACTACTGTAGATAGTATGTATATACAAATGGGGTCTGCACATGCAGAAAGGCCAAGCACTTAAAGCTCACTGCTCAAACACAAATAGGAGTCACACTGACTACAATTGGATGGTTAAATCCAATAAGGATGTACTACTCAAAATAGCATCTTAATATGCTAGATTCAGTACCGGTGTAGTTCTGATTGTCTTCACAAAAACCTTGGTTCACCTTCAAATAATGTCTACATGTAAAGCTCTGCTTATTCTCACATATACTGAATTATTTCTTCCTTCGCATTCCACATGATCTTACAAATAAGATCTTACATTTATATCATAACCTAAGACCAAGTTTAGTAGGTCGGCTCTAAAGGATATTACAATAAAACATTTTACAAGTAAATCAATAAATGATGCAATAATCAATTCAACATGTCGGCTTGATGTATTTACAATAACAACAAAATCATCTCCAAAGTGTGTCATGCTGATCTGGAAAAGATAAACCTATCGGTGTATAACCTGGACCTATTTGCCGGTAACAACAAATATGCACGAATATGCCAATGAACAAATCTCTAGGACAAAGTGTCCAAATGATGTCTTCAACATAACCAGGTGTTTTACATGCCATTCCAAATGCTGGTGAACATCATATCCAGCCGATGTACCAGATATTGGTGACTGTACATAAGTCACTTGCTTGTCAATGAACATTGTCGATTCTTCAAAGTGCGAGATTTGATAAGTGATAGTAGGTGTTGACATCAATGACAAAACCATACCAAAATACCAATAGTGTAGAGAAGATACAACCGTTGCAAATAGAGTTTGTTTTTATAGTGTGATCTGATCAAGCTATCGATAGCTACTCCAGCAGATCATCCTTCTATTGCTTTCTAACCATTGTAACCAAAAGCCCTTATTAGGGTGGACTCTAATAGGTCCCATTGTAAAAATCCCTTAACAGGGTGTCATCTTAATTGATGATCTTAAGACCTTTAACAAGGCTACCTCTAACAAGGTAAAGGCGCCAACAAGCCTTAGATAAAATCCCTTAACCGGGTGACACCTAACAGTGTCTTTGTAATCTCCTAACAGGGATGGCTCCTTACAGGGAATACTTTAGAAGAGTACAACTTTTGTGAGTTCCTACTCACACTGTGGTCTTCTCCCATTTGCATTTTCACGAGATAAATCTTGGTGTCACTATGTATTTTTTCATGCATGCATAATCTTCTATAGTAGATGTTTATATTGATGAATGATAAGTTACTACAAATTTGAGTTAAATATTTTAATTGGTTTAAACTGGTAAAGTGTTGATTCACCCCTCCCCTCTCAGCACTGATTGGGACTAACAATTGGTATCAGTCATATTCCTTTGAAGTGAAGCTTGACAGTATGTCGATAAATATCATGGAAGAATACCTGTATTAGAAGCATATTGATGAAGCAAATGAAATCATTTCTCAGCTAAAAGAGAGACTAAGAAAAGCTCTTTCAAAAAGGAAGGAATTAGCTCAACAGCTAAATGAGAGTTAGGACATCATAGATCAACTCTCTGAATAGAGTGGATCTAAAGATGCTGAAGAAGCAATCTCATAACTCATGGAAAAGAACAAGAAGTTGACTGAAGAAATAACACATCTCAAAAGAGAACATGAAGGTCAGGCCCTAAGAATGACTAAGATGTTGGAAGCCAACAAAAGTGCTAATGAAAGAAAAGGGGAAGCAGAAGAAGAACTGTCCAAAGCTAAAAGAACCACGAGGCTTGCTGAAGATGATATGAGAGAAAATGATGCAATCATGATTGAGAAAGGTGAAGAAATCCAAATTCTCACTCAGGAGAATGAATACATACATAAGCAACTGTATGACAACATAGAAGAAAAAGAGAAGATGGTAAAAGAGATTGAACAACTCAAGAGTGAGTTGAAAGCTAAGAATGAGAGAAAGGAGAAGCTGAGAAAATTCAATCAAATCTCTAAGAAGTTAGATAAACAATTAAAGGCTCAGAGAAGAACTAAACAAACAATTGGTATTGGTTACCATGGTACAGGTCCTATGGAAATTAGAGAATCATCTAAACCAAAAAGGATGAAGGATGATAAAAGGAACCATTCTAAAGTAAAAGGTATGAAGTGTTCTAAATTCTCCTGTAATCATTTTGGTAAATCAGGTTATAAGACTAATGACTATAGAAATAAATCGGTTAGTAAAAAGAAGAATTTCACATTTGATGGTTACTACCATAATTGTCATAAGTATGGCCACACTGCTTATGAGTGTAGATCTCAATCTAGCAGTATGCCAAATAGAAGATGTTTTAATAGGCATTGCTTCACATGTAATAAGTTTGGATGCAAATATGAAGAATGCAAGCTCAAGTAAAATGTATCAAGACAACCATTCAAATTGGTTAGTTCTAATAAAAAGAATAATCAATTCAAAGCCACCTGTTCCACTTGTGGTAATTTTGGTCATGTTGCAACACATTGTAGATTGAGACTAGGATAGAGAAATAATGTAGGACCATGGAGGACAACTGGTATGGCATGTTTCAATTGCCATAAGATTGATCACTTAGCTAGAGTGTAGGAATCAATCCTATAACTAGTCTGGAGACAAGATATGGTCTGGTAAGAAGAGAGGACAAAATGAACTGAAAGGAAAGAAGACAATTGAAGAGGTGAAAAATGAAATGAAAAAGACATGGATCAAGAGAAAAGAAATCAAAGAAGGAGAAAATCTTCCAAAAACCAAGTCATCATCCATCGATGATGACAGTTCCTCTTCAAACTAGGCATACTAATGCTTAAGGGCAGAACATATGGTAAGATTGCTTTTGAAGCCCTTAACAAGTATAAGGTTATGTCTATCTGCATAGTTGAGATGCATAAAAAGCTAGTCTAAAAGTTCTTGGTTGAAGAATGTCTTGTAAGTTAGTTGTTTATGTATCAGTATCGATAACAAACAATCAGTAAAGTAAAATTGGTGTAATTTAAGTTGTAAGTTTCAAATCTAACTGTTATATTATAACTTCGATAAATCCAAATGGATAAATAAGGAAATGTCAACACATTTTAATTTATCCTATTTTCTTGTAAAATCTCTTGACCTCCTGTGCAATGAAAGGTGATTGGAATCTTGCTAAGTAATATTTGTGTGGAAAGTTCAATCAGACCTATAGTGGTGTTTGGTACTTCTAAAGAGAAGGTATTCAACTTCATCTAAGAAAAGCTTGTTTGAAGGACATCATGGCAGTGTCGATATCGACTCCTACGTTGGTTGAAGCTATCAAAGAACCCCAACCCGAGTTCAAGCTACATCCGATGAAAGATGGTTAGATCGACATGATTGGTGATTTATCACTTGTGCCCTTCAGTGTATTGTTGGTAGAAGACATTTTCTCCTACATTCATTGCAAACTTGAAGAACTTGGAGACAAGTTTATTTGAAATGAGTTTAAAGGGTTATGTGTTAATGATCAACTGAAGGCATAATTTCTATCTCTAAAGACCAAGGGTTTGGAAAATGTTGCTGATTTTCCTGATCAGTTTCATGATGACTAGGTTAGGTTTGTATTGAGAAGAGTTCATGATCAATTTTGTGGCTGGAAGCTCAAGCATTGATCAAGATTACAAAGGAGGTGATTCGAAGAGTGACAGGGTTTAGTGCAACCGGTGAAGAATTAACCATAAGAATGATTTCATCATCTAAAGTCATCCGGTTAACTAAATCCTGATGTGACAGTAGAGAAATGGCAATCACCCATATTGAGGATGCTGAAGTAAGATTTGCCTCTGCAGTGCTAGGTTACAGGGTTTATCAATCAAGTCGGATGAATAGTGTGTCGAGCGATGCCATAAATGTCAGCTATCGAATTATCAAGGAGGATGCAACCTATGATATTTGTGAGATGATTAAAAGTCAATTTATGGTGAACATGGAAAGAATTAAGAAGGACAAGAAACCATCCTTCAAATATGGCTCACTTCTGGTATGTATATTTTTCTATGTGCAAAACATTTTGCCCGGTAAGGGTAATGTAGTATGGTCTGAAGAGAAACCTATCATAGTTCAGATAGGTGAAATGATTAGGGAAATAGGAGATAAATTTGGTTATACAATGTGGGGATATTTTAAGGAATTTCAAATTAGGATGCACAAGAGGGAAAGAATTCCAACCGGTATAGTGCAAAATTACAAAGACAACATTTGTTTCTTGTAGACGCTAACTATTGTATCATTCAAGTGGTTCAACCTAGAACCTTTTGGGTTCCACCTATGGGCTATGAGGTTGCAGTAGATCTTGCTAAAATTCATGTCAATATGCTATTGTCTAAACTAGTAGACTCAAAGGCAAAGAGATTTGGAACATGTGAGGAGGCAAGATCCAAAATTAAACAAGAACTTCAAGTGCCAATCATGAAAAGAAAAGTAAGAAGAATGATTAATACCCTTAACAAGAAATATGGAGGTGAAGCATCTGGTGCCACTACCTCTACCAGTGCTAGTGAGAAAACAGGGGTCACACAAGCTAAATATGAAGAATTAACAAGTGGAAAGAATAAAGCATCAAAGACAAAATCTAAGGGGACTGCAGCAACCAAGCCTACAACATACACAAAAGAAAAGGATTTAGGTACTCCTGTATCTTCCCCAAGTAAATATAGACCGGTAGGAGTGACTTATACCAAAAAGAAGAAGAGTGATACAAAACACAAAAAGGATGAGAAAGAGGGTGATATCACTGACACCCTATCAGATGTGGAAATTAAAGAGGTTAGAAAGAGTGAAAGAAACAAAGCACTAAAAATTGATGAGTTGGTCCATGGGATCAAAGAGTTTGGAGGTTTGTCTAGTGTTGCGAGAACATATTCCCTCAATAATGAAGAAGACAAAAGTAAAATTGAAGAAGCTCCAATCTGGAACTTGTAAAAGTTTTGTAGGAATCCTAGTGAATTATATGGCATAGTCCCATCAGATTTGCAAGATCAAATTGAAGGGAGATGGAAAACAACTCTACCTACTTAAAAGGAACTCAGAATAAAAGAACTCATGGAAGTGCAACATGAAGTAGACCTTGAGCAAGCTTCACTAGTGGCTGAAGCATGCATTCAACATTTTAAAATAAGGAATAGAGCTAGAAGAGTGGTAGTAGGTGAAGTTGCAGCAATGCATGCTGAAGGTGTTGCCTTGTGGAAGAAAACTATGGACCAACAAAAGGAAGCTGAAGAAGAAATAGAAAAGGTAACAAAATAAGACCTAGGTGTAGCTACCCTTAACAAAGGGAAAGGTAAGGAAAAAGAATCCACTAAAGACTTTGATACTTTCACAATTGAGGAGATCATAGGAAATGTTGTGTTAGACATTCCCAGTCTGACAAAGGATGTCGAACAACCGAATCACACTTCATCGATGAAGGAAGTTGATCAAACTAAGCTTCTTGGTCAAGATGAAGTGATAGTTGAAGACATTCCTTATGAGGATACACTTCACAGAACCTTATTGACACTAAATCCTATTCTCTTTGAAGAAGGAGAAAAGGAAGAGAAGAAAACATAGGAAGGAAAAGAGGAAGAGAAGAAAGCAAAGGATAAGAAAGAAATGATGGATACTCCTCCAGCAAAGAGGAAGTTAGATTTAGAAAATGAAAGTGAGAAGAAGGTAAGAATCATCACAACAACAAGTTTAGAAGTTGAGATTGTAGAAAAGGAAGATGAAACAAAGGAGGAAGAAGAGGGAGACTTGATCATTGATATAAAGAAAATGACTCCCAAGCAATTGATGAAAGTCTCAGAAAAACTAAGAATCCAAGCTAAAAAGGCTAAACTAAGAGGGTAGAAAAAGAAGGCAAGAATTCTCTCTGACCTACTCCTAGATATTGCAATCGATGATACTGCAACCATCATTGATCAATTGAGTACTCTTGTTACAACAATTAGTTCAGAGGCAAATGATCTAGAGAAGGTTGCAGTAAGGCAATACGAAACAAAGAGAGGAGATAACTTAATGGAACAAATATTAGTTGTAGTGTGAGTTACAAGTTATAGGGGTTAGAAATAGGGGTCAAAACTAGCACAACTTTGTAGTGTTTTGTAGTATTTACCACCAATGCCAAAGGGGGAGTTTGTTGGCATTCTGGTGCATTTTGTATGACCGGTGAATAATATGGTTGTCATTGTTGTTCACCAAAAGTGATAACCCAAGACACCTGCAAATCTATCTATGAGATAGCCGATCTCAATCAATGAAACACCTCAGGGCTTGGACAACATAACATAGGATCCTAATGATCCTCCTACACTTCAGGTTCTGCTAGACCTAGGGGGGGACACTCTTTTGATGCACTAAATACAACAATCACAAACATAGGACTGCATCAACAATGAGCAGACAAACCATTCCACAAGCTCACCAAATTATGAACACGCTACAGATTGGCTAGTTCTGTATAAATCATAAATGAAAACAAAGCTTGGAATGAGAAGAACACACCCCTAAACATAAAGGGAAATAGATTTATCTTTTAAATTGTTTGATCTAAAAGACACCCCCAAACTTGTAAGATCAGTGCCTTATCCAAGGGCAACAGAGTCACACATCAAACTATAAATGAAATCTTATACTGCAAATCCATCTTCATTATTAAATATTCATGCATTTAATGCCTTACATAAATGCATTACTCAGCTCACCCACAGAAAATATCAAATCCAAACACTATATTCCATTATTCATGATTTATTATAGAATTTAAATTCTTCCTTGAAGAATCCCTACAAACAATCACAATTACCTCCTTGAGATAACAAATCTCATCCTCCTTGAGGATCTAATCTGAATATAATGAAAATACAAATCCAGAGACAACTTCTGTGTGAATTTGTGCATGCCTTACATACACAAGAACCTGCAGCTAAGAACACCTATAGCAAAGAGTCGAACTCCATTACTGAAAGGATAACCCTTCTCTGTACAATCTGGAAGAATACTCAGAATTGGAAGCCATGAAAAAATGGAGCCATTCTCCAAATTTCTGGAACCCTTACAACTGAGAAGAATTGGGAATAAAAAGAGGAGGGAAGAAAATCAAATCTGCAATTGAAAATATCAAATATCTTCTCTCTAACTGAATTTTATTCCTGGCCAAACTACTTCCAAAATATCCCACATTTGTCAAAATTAACTTCATAGTCAGATTCCTCATTCTGAGAGCTTTCCGAAAATATATAACACTTTATACCTTGGCCAAAAATTGAGTCCTGGGCGAATGAATTCCCCAATGTGCACCATCATTTAAATTTTTTATTTATTAATATAGTCTAAACTATATAATAAACAATTTTAATTTTGATTTTTGCCTCCTTTTATGCTCTGACGCTTTGCCACGTGGCGACCTCCGATTGGTCAATGGGGTTGACCGGATGCCACCTGGGATGACACCTCATCACCGCCACATCATTGCCTCGTCACTGCCACTTGGCCTCCACATCATCGCCACTGGACTACCACCTGTGTGCCAATTGTGTGCCATGTCACTGCCACCTCACCGGGACCCGCCTGCTAGACATCTAACTATACCCGCCACCTGGCTTTCGCAACTTCATGGGGATTAAACTATGTGCATCTTCCCTTCGCGAAATAGCGTGCACCGTTGATCCATCTCGAACCTGCTCACTCGTTAACCCAGCCTTTCTCTACAAAATTTTGCCTATTTGCCTCGGGAAGCATGCCTACGTGGGGTCCACCTGGTCGCCACTCAGTCATCTCCTCTGTCACCTTGGGATCCGTGCTCACACGTGGGCCCATCTTGGGTGCCATCAAGCACCATCCGTCAAAAGCCTTTAAAGCTTAGACATTATACTATTGGTGGAGCCTTATACTTAAATACCAAAAAGTTACACTTCCTAGCTAATGTGGGATAAATACTTTTAGCCTGGGAATGCCCTTTTGAAGCTTTTCCTGAGTTTTTAATGGCGCTGCCCATTCATTTTGTGTGGGATTTTAATACCCCCTTCCATTTTATTTGCTTGAATGATTTCATGGTCCACATGAGGGAGGAGACTGTTGTTACCTTGTTTGCATTATGCTTTAAAATATTTTTTTTAAAAACAAAACTTTCTCCTAGCTACAGCACATGGCAGAGAGGATTGGCACATGTTTGAAAATCTTTCAGACTTACAGCACCATACCATGTGCCATGCAGAAGGAGGGTACTACTGCAAATTGCATTTGTTTGAAAGTTTAAATTGCACTCCCAGCCATCACACACAGCAAGGAGAATGCTGGGAAGGTTGGAGAATTTGACTTTTGCTTGGAATTTCACCATGGGGCTGCTATATGTGGGAGGAAGGGAAGCCATTCAAGTGTTGCATTTTAATAAACTTCAAAGCTGCCCTCTCCAACACTTGCAAATGTGTTTGCTTGAAAGTTAAAATAGCCTCCAAACTCCATAGCAGAGGGGGGAATTTGGCATTGGAGTTTTTCATATGCCATGTGAGGAAGGGAATAGTTTGTCTGGAGCTGTTGTCTATTTGCACTTGAAGACCAATGCTACTACTGCTGTTTACAAACTCCAATGCTTAACCACTTGGTTTCAACGTTGCCTATGTGCATTTGCTTGAAAATTTTAATTGCTACTCCCTCCACAGACACCATGTGCCAGATTGATTTGCTTGAATGTGTTTAATTGTTGATGTAACTATTTTGCCATCCAAACAATACACATTCAGCAAAGAGGGAAGATGAGAAAGGAGGGCACGTGAGAGAGGGAAGACACAATCTGATTTGCATTTGCTGTGAATGTTTTAATTGCTTCTTCATTCACCACTCCACCAAGAAGAACATTGGCTGCCAATATGCATTAATTTGAAAACATAAAACCCCACATACCATAGCAAGGAGGATATTTGGTCTCTATTTCTTACACAGCCATTCTTTGTGCCATTTAATGCTGAAGAATAGTCTTCCATCCATGAGGCATAATATTCACTTGGCAAGTGAGGACTAACTCCATCCAGTTTGAATTCATTTGCTAACTTAATGTCATCACAAGAAGATCTAGTTTTTATACTACCAATCCCTCTACTTTTGAACTCCACATTGACAGTACATCTTCTCCATTTCTCATATCTGGCATGTAAAATGCCTTGGTTGTTTTGACCATAAGAGGCATCTTCATTTTGCACTATCCTCTGGTGGGAAACATATAAGTATTCAAATCCAACCGTGGAGGTCAACATTATTTTGGGAATGCTCATAAGGCCAAGTTGCCAATAAAATAACAATGCACAGGCATGAGCCAGGTCGGGCCCCAAAGTGGGTCCGACTAAATTTTTTTTCATTTTCATGCAACTGACCCCTGGAATGCTTCAAAGACGTCAAACATACCTCTGGAAATGATGGGCATCATTTTCGGATCATTAATCCGCATTTTACAACCTTCAGGCAATTACGCCACAATTTTCGCATTTAATTGCGAAGACGTAATTTTCAAACATGTCAAAACACCTTTATGGAGCTCGCCATCTGACAGGCGTGTACTCTGATATACAAGGAAGACTTCTACCAAACGGTTTCTCAAGACGAGTCCCGAGTGAAGAGATATTAATTTCCGAAAATGCCCAACTAGCTTTGTCGACACTGCAGACCTGATGAAGTCAATGTCCTGGCAACACATGACGCCTTTCTCAAAAATATCAAACGACCTCCGTGGGTCCTCAAATTTGGAACATAGGTACCTTAAAGTACATATTAAAACTTGGAAATCTCATTTTGATCACCAGACTGATAGGATGCAAATGGTTCACTCACCAAAACAGCTACATTAACTGATATAACACTGGAGTGCGGATAACTGAATTTGATGGTAAAATGAGCTCTTTTGAAAACCGATCAAACGGATTGATAGAGGCTTGAAATTTGAAACGTAGCTCATAATTTATACTAACATCAGCCTAGAACAAACATTATGGCATGATGCTTACTGAGGCAACTTTTACACTTATGCGAAATAGGGCTCTGACTAGCTGTCAAAATAGGGACTAGTCAAACCACACAAACTGCAAACGGATTTGGCTTTGAAAACTGAGCAAATGGATTTGTTAGGACTTGAAATTTTGTAGACTGACTCACATTAATGCATACAATTTAATCCATTTTTAATTTCTCCATGACGATCAATAGGGAAAAAGATATAATCACTCAAAGTAGGCTACTCAATAAAATCTGCATTTGTGCCTAAAATGCACTTCCAGCTCACCCCTCAAAATGGGTACCTCATAAACTTATCCAAATTGAATTTTGAAAGTTCCACATTACTGAATAGGACAAATGAAAGGTGTGGGACATGAATCCCGAGCCTTACCCTCTGAAAATCAACTGGCTTCATTTTACCCCCTTGCTAACTAGGCCATCCAAACTGAATTATTTAGGTACTTTTCTAACATGCAGAGCAAAAATTTGAATTGGGCCTCTAAACTTGACTCAATTTTAATCAGTCCCAACAGGGGAGTTTGTTGGCATTCTGGTGCATTTTGTATGACCGGTGAATAATATGGTTGTCATTGTTGGAAACATCATTTCCCAAGTCCTTATAGTCTATCGGTAGTAAGTTGATCAGTATGCAGTGGTTAACCGACTAAGGAGTGTGTAGACAGGCTAAGCAATAAGTAGACTGGCACACAAGAGGACAACTAGCAAGCAGTGAGTAGAACGACACACAAGAGGTCAACTAGGACAACCGGCAAGTAGTGAGTAGATTGGAATAGAAGAGGTCAATCGGGACAACTGGCAAGTAGTGAGTAGACCGGCATAGAAGAGGTCAACCAACGAGTAGAGAGTAGATCGGCACATTGGTATACAGAAGGTAATCAATAAGTAGATTTTGATCGGTACACTGATAGACTGGTAATGTTCAGTTAACATCCAAATAAATCAGCAGTCTTCTCCAGTAAACCAGTGGACTTATCGGCATGAATGACTATTTTGGTAGAGATTCTTGGAATGATTTATGGCATGGTACCAAAATTTTGAATAAAATGTTTTGCAGGGAAAGTTGGCGATAGATCCAAAGGGTAATAAATTCACTTAAATCATTTTTGATGATCTTTTTGCTAATGCGGAGGGTGTGGTGAGAAAGTGTAAGTATAGGGGGAGCAAAGCATAGTACAGAGACGAAGGTTAGAGGACTGACATAATCACAGTGTCGAAGGATAGAGAACCAACAAAGTGTAGAGCTCAATGTATTAGCAGGAAACTCATGGTGTTCAAAGAAGATACAACTGGTGTAGATAGAGTTTTCTTTTATAGTGTGATCTATCAAGCTATTGATAGATACTCCAGCAGATCATCCTTTTGTTTGTTTCTAACCATTGCAACCAAAATCCCTAATTAGGGTGGACTCTAACAGGTCCCATTGTAAAAATCCCTTAACAAGGTGTCATCTTAATTGATGATCTTAAGACCTTTAACAAGGCTACCTCTAACAGGGTAAAGGTGCTGATAGGACTTAGACAAAATCCCTCAATCAAGTGGCACCTAATAGTGTCTTTGTAATCTCCTAATAGGGATGGCTCCTTACAGGGCGTACTCCAGAAGAGTACAACTTTTGTGAGTTCCTACTCACAACATGGTTTTCTCCCATTTGGGTTTCCATGAGATAAATCTTGGTGTCACAGTGTATCTTTTCATGCATGCATAATCTTTTGCAGTAGATAATTATATTGATGAATGATAAGTTAGTACAAATTTGAGTTAAATGTTTTAATTGGTTTAAACCGGTAAAGTGATGATTCACCCCTCCACTCTCAGCACTAGTTGGGACTAACAACCATCTCTCTATAAATCATATCCCCCATAATAGCTGTAGGGTTTCCTTCCAAGCGATTAAGCCTTAAGGAAGTTAGGCTTTGATAACAATTGATAAATTTATAAAGCACTGAGAGGGGGGGTGAATCAGTGATAGCAAAAACAATAACACTTTAATCTCAGACCTCTAAAAACATTTAACTAGTTTAATATGACTTTGCATTCAATCCAAAGTGTTATAACAACATTAACAACAATTAAAACATTCACCATAACACAATTATTTATACATGGAAAACCCAACTAGGAAAAACCATGTTGAGATGGAACTCACAAGTTAACTATCTACAAAATAGGTAATTGATCGGTTAACGTCTACAAAGTGCTATGTTAGGAGTAGATGCTATTAAAGATCCCAAGTCTTGTTAGGAGCTATACCTGGTTAAAGTTAATCTCAATGGAGGATTTAGATCCAAGTTAATGAATCACCTTTTTAGAGGATTTTTACAATGAAGCCTATTAGAGTTTACCCAGTTTGGGGATTTAACTGTTGTAGTGATTGGAAAACAATAGGTGGTATGATCTAGGAATAACACATTTTTCTTGTTCAGATCCTTTTCTACTCACTCATTATTGCATGACTAACATACTCTGTAACTCCTTCAATAACTCGCATCAACATCAACTCATAACATAACTTGCAGCTCCTATATGAAAATAACTCATCACAATGTCTTTTTATAGACATTAGATTTCATGTCGGCTCCTAAAACTCAACACAATTTCCTAGGTTCAGTGAATCTAAACAAACTTTCATAACACATCACAAATCAACCCAAAAATGTTGGTTGGTGGTAACACATCATGATTGGTGATAACTCATCACATAATCAGGGAAACCGGTTAGAACACTGATACTGATTTAGTGTTGACTGCTTCACACTCATATATCAACTCACTTGAATTGACTCTGGATCATTGTCCCCATGCTCCTTCTTGTCTTTAGGTGCCACATCACAAACTTGTAACTTTGGAATTGATCAAAACCAATTGTCTTATCTGTATATACTGGTTGTCTATATATACCGGTTTAGACACCTTCATACCTATTAGACTTACTCTATACATATGATACTAGATAGTAATACTGGTTTGACCTAACTGGTATACAAAGATGACTATGACAATCAAAACATATGTGTGCCATCAATGACAACACATAAAGTTATCCAATACAAAAATCATCATCATGTCAGCATAAACCAATGGATGGGAGAGGTCTGAACACATCCCAAAACACCAAATCCACCATTATATAATTTCCACCACTATTGGTTTTACCTCTGCATAATTTTTAACAGTCAAAACCAGCTAGTCAGATGAGGATGCCTAGCCTGGGGCTTGATCCCAAAAATCCACCAATTCAATGACCCACTCAGATACCTTGGAAATATTTAAATACTTTGCATCCCCTACCATTCCCCAAATTTTGAGCCAATTTGGCTAGAAGAATGAGGAGATAAGAAATCATTTCCTCGGAAGTCATAGTTTTTGGAGGTTTCAGACCACCTTTCTCAAAAATGCGGATATATTGCTTATTTCTCAGTCTTTTCCTGTCGAATCAAAACCAAATGAACATAAACATAGAGGCCTATTCAAATCAATGATTTATCCTACACATGGAGTTCGTACAATGACTGTACAAGGCACTGTTATGATGAATTTATGTAAATTTTTGAGTGTTTATTGAATTTGATCACTGTCTTATATCCCAAAACTCCATCAATCCTTCCTTCACGACCTCTAAGAAATTAAAAAAGGTTTCTCCAACCTCCTCAATGAAGTCCAACTGAAATTTAAATTAGGTAACCTTTGGAGGGAGATTAGTTACAAGTTGATAACAAAAGTTGTCATCCAAACTTGACAACTTTGAACAAAACCTGACAATCTATGTCATTTGCCTATGTAACTGATGCAGAGCATCATGAAAAAACAACCAAGAACCCCAAATCAACCATGGAGTTCCAATTATAGGGTGCTCAATGACCCAAACAATAATCATCTCAATGTGTTTGAGGCATCTAACAAGATTTAATTCCAACTATTAAATCAACTTACTCAATGTCATCTTGCACTTAATCCATCCAATATCAAATCCATCACACATTGGTTTCAAATCAACCCCTTCAATATCAACACAAACATCATTGTCTCCAAAGCACCAAATAACTCAACATATTTCCATGTCATAGCTCAATGTTAATGAATTAAACAACAAGCTTATCAATTACCTTTAAGCCCCCAACATAAATCGTGTACCCTCCAAGAGTCCATTAAACTCATGCTTCCAAACATCTTTCAAATCTGTCCCATACCTGCAACATGTTCATGATAGTAGCAACTTCCAACTTGTGCAACCTCAGCAACATTAGGCATATGCATTGATTGTGTTACAAATAGAAACCATTAGTTCATTGTTTAAATCAACAAAAATATACCATAAAACACTTATTTTCCACTTTCCTTGAATTATAACAATCTTCATTTAACCTTGGCAAACAAACCAAAACTCACAACCTCTTTATGATTGTCCCAATTGTGACAGTTTTGATAGAGCAATACACTCATAACTTTCCAACTAGAAAACATTTAAAAGATCACTTTGGTGAGAATGTAGAAAACTAGGTTTCTAAAAACATTTCCAAAACTCATCAAGATCCAACAGTGTAATTAATATTTATGCCCCTTGTACTAAGACCCATTTTTATTGTCATAAAGACTAGTCTTTTAGTAAGGGTTTCATGAAAGTTTTGAAAGAATCTATTCAAACCTTCTCCACACATCACGTCCAATGCTCAGAATGGATTCAAACTTTTTTTAATCCATCCTATGATCATCCCAAAAATGTTTTATAATTTATTTAATTCATTTACATGTTGGCATTATTGGCATTAATTTGTCATTGATGTCAACTAGTTTGGCAATGTCATTGGTAAGTAAGAAGTGGTGACCGGTATAAGAAGAGCAAGACATGTGATAACATCACACATGAGAGTGAGAAGACAAAAGGAAGGCTACAAGTACACATGAATTATGTCTTATACTGGTTTGCAGGCTCATCGATAAGACACAAACTCGGGATGTGCAACTGGTAACAGAGGCAATTTGTTGGTCATATTGGTAAGATGAACCAAACTGGTAGGCAACCTTGGTCGAAAAAGAATGAAAAAATAACATAGGAATCCAAGAAAATGTGGATGTCAACAAGCATGATAGCTGGATGCCAAGTGGAGGTATTGCATAGGTTGGTGGAGTGTGCATCGACGCAACAATCTATGCGTAGGCCGGCTTTAATAAAGAACCCACAAGTGACAGAGGATGCCATAAGATTGCGGCTCAAGGAAGACAAGCTAGAAAAGCAACTGCACTAATTATGTAAGAAGATTTGATCTTCGTACCTGATTAGGTGAAGGGCACAATAAATCCATTAATGGCAAGTGACAGAGAAAAGTAGAAAAACATTGTGCAGACCTCCCGAATTAGAAAACTCATATTGGATTGTGTAGCTCTATAGGTGATTGATCGATGTCATGAAGATCCTATCCCTGGAGAAGAAGATTAAATCAAATCATATTTGGATCGAGTTAAAGAAGGAAAACCTAACATGATAGTGTTTGAATGCATTCTTGGTGGGAATCCACGATTATAAATACATGAGATCGAAACAAAAAATGTTTGATGTTTGAGGAGGAGAAGAAGATTGAAGAGAGCTAGAGTGCATAGAAGAATGATCTCACTTTGAATTTATTCTAAGTAATTTGCAGAGTAAGTCAATAAGAAAACCGGTGAGAGGTGTTATGCCTAGCATATCTATTTTCCCATTTAGTCTCCTTGAGTCAAATTATGGCCCCCCTTTTTTTTTCTTCTTTTTTGGTTTTACCTCGGAACTCCAGAGTCTCGGAGTCTCAAGGTCCCTTTTTTTGTTTTACCTTGGAACTCCAGAGTCCCAGAGTCCCGAGGTCCCTTTTTGGTTACGACCTCGGAACTCTGGAGTCTTGGAGTCCCGAGGTCTTCCTTGTTGTTCCGACCATGAAACTCCAGAGTCTCAAAATCCTGAGGTCCTCCTTGTTGTTCAAACCTCGGAACTCCAGAGTCCTGGAGTCCTGAGGTGGTTTTGTTTTCCTTTCTGTCGACCTCGGAACCTCAAGACCCTGGAGTCCTGGGATTGTGTTTATGGTTTTTGTACAGAAGGATTCGGGAGGCTATATATAAGAGATAATGAAATTTTTGAGTTCATTTGTGCATTTAGACCTTTTCCTCCCTAGTCCCAACTCACGAACCTCCAAACTCTTGAGCTCTCTTTTGGTGTTTGTTGGATTTTTGATTCACCAGGTAGGTGAATTTTTGTGATGTTTTTTAGATTAGATGTCTTTCCTATAGTTTTTTTTTTTGGCATTTTGGTTTTTGGGCGTGCCCTAGTTTCAACCTCCATTCCACCTCAAAACCCCGGATCCGCAAAGTTTCAGGTTTCAACCTCCATTCCACCCTGGAACCCCGTATCCCTGGAGTTTCGAGTTTTGACGTCCATTCCAATATGGAACCTCGGATCCCTAGAGTTCCGGATTTCAACCTCAATTCCACCCTAGAACCCTGGATCCCCGGAGTTCTGGGTTTCTACCTCCATTCCACCCCCAAACTAGGAGCCTAGAACCCCGGATCCCCAGAGTTTTGGGAGGTTTTATAGACTCCACCTTGCAACCCTAGATCCCCAAAGTTCTGAGCCTTCTTTCTTTGTGCTTACCCCGGGACCCCTAGACCCCAAAGTCCATAAGTGAATCAAAATTTATGTTTAGTATTGAGGACTAAAAATTTGTGTTTTGCCAGCAGGTTCCAATGGTTAGATGGACTCATCCACCAACAAGAGAGGCAAATAAATTGACAGACTTCCAGCCACCATGAAATACCAATATCAGGGATAGGTCGATGTTTCAAAGCTGGATGATCAAATCAAATGGGTCACGGACACCAAAGTAGGTCACATAGAAATTGGGGTCACTGGAACCCAATTGGATAAACCCAACCTAGATGCTCTCCACCGAAGAATCAAGAGGTTTGGTCTAGTGGAAGCTACTATATTCCCATAGTCACTACAAGCACCATAATTTATAATGACCATTGCTCCATTCTACAATCCTGAGACCAGAAAATGCACTGATGCACAGGAAAAAACTGTTATCAACTTGTCTCTGGATATGTTGGGGTTCGTCTTTGGAATCCAAACTAGGGAAGATGCATTCTTACTAACTGAAGAAGTGGCCTTGAAGGCATGGAATGACAAGGTATCAGCTAGCAAAAGACATATGAATACCAACTGGGTGGAAGAAAAAGACAAAAGCAGAGCTCCCCAAGGTTACTCTACAACAAGAAATCACCGAGGAACCACCAAAGGTTAAGAAGCTGAAGATGATTCATCACCTATCAAAAACCAGTTCTGGTGAAGTGATTGCAGATGTGGCGGTTCCATTGTAGGTAGAGGGACAAGCTTCTCCCAAATACCAAGTATCATAGATAAACCTAGGTAAGCAAACCAAGTGGGGAGAATTAGATACCTTGGAGCTAGCCAGCAACATTGTCAGAGGGCATGTGGAAAAGGAGCACACTTCAAATATGGAGCTTAAGGTGTAGCTTGGGTAGTATAAATATCTCTTGATAGAAATGTGTAAACCTTTGGACTCTTGTAGAACGGACTACCTACCTTGAACCTCATCACTGCTAGAGGGAGAGGTAAAGGCACTACTAGAGGTGAGATGAGTAGCTACGGCCGCCAAATCTTAGACTCAGGTGAATGTAGCCAAGATTAGATTGTTTCTACAAAATACAATGGAAATATACCATAAGGCGGTACAGGCAGGTGGAGCTTTGGCAATCTGTTCCACACAATGGGAGCAGAAGGAGAACACCTTTAATAAACAGCTCCGAATTTTGAAAAGGATACTACGGTTAGGAGAAGAGCTGATAGTAAAAGAAGACCTCTTAGGAGGAGATAGTTTGTAGAATTTACAGTCCTACATATACATTTTGGAGCTAAAAATTATATGATCAAGGATTCGACACTCTACAAAAAAAATTATGAGGGTATCTACCTTTGGTGCCTTGATCATCAAGAAGCTCATAATATGATTGAGGAATTTCACAGGAAATATGGTACTGGTCATGGATTAGCAGATGCCACTGCACATCAAATTTTAAAGGCTAAATATTATTGGCCTAGCATATTTAAGGATACTCATGAACATGTTTGACATTATCATACGTGCCAAATTGTAGCCTCTAGAGAAAGAAATCCCACTATGCCTCTCCAACCAGTGTTTGAGGTAAGACCTTTTGCTCAGTGGGCCCTAGATTTTGTAGGAGTTATTAACCCTAATTCATCTGTAGGGCATAAGTTTATTCTTACAACAACAGGCTATTTTACCTAGTGGATAGAAGCCATTCCATACTATAATGCTACTGCTGAGGTAGTCCTAAAATTTATTGAAGAACACATCGTCATCAGGTTTGCTATGTTGTTCACTTTGGTATGTGATAATGGTCCTGCTTTTACTTCTACATAGTTGATGCAATGGTCATACCAATATAAAGTGATATTGAAATTTTCATCCAACTATTACCCATAAGGTAATGGGGTAGTTGAATCCACAAACAAGAACATCCTCGATGTCATCAAGTAGCTACTCAAGAAAAACCCTAGGGATTGGCATAATCAATTGAGATATGCACTATGGGCTGATCGAACCAGAATAAAAGATGCCTTGGGAACTTCTCCATACTACCTTGTCTATGGCCAGACCCCCGTTTTCCCAATTAACTTGCAAATACTAGTCCTCCAATTGATGAAAGAACTTGACATTGAGGATCAGGTAGAGGTTCACCTCTTAAACTTATTAAGACTTGATGAAAAAATAATTAATATGCTACAACACTTTGCCAAGCATCGAGCCATGGTTAAGTAATGGTTTGATAAAATAGCCAAGGTGAAAGATTTTCGGATCTTTGACCTAGTCCTGTTATGGGACAAGGCCAAGGAAAAGAAAGGTGATCATCACAAATTTGAAAGGTTGTGGCTAGGTCCTTACCAGATAGCTGAAATTCTAGGTGAGAACACTTTTAGGTTGAGCTCATTAACTAGAGAACTTGTACCATTGCCTGTCAATGGTCAGTTCCTCAAGCACTACTTTGATTAAATCCTCAATAAAGCTTGACCTATTGTATTTAGTAGTTAGTTGTTTTCTTTTTGGTGGTGCTTTTTTTTTTTTTTTTTAGGCCTTGTGTGTTTTCCCCTTTTGTTTTTGTTTTCTTTGCTTGTTTGTTCTTTTGTTTGTTGGGTCGGGGTATATGTTTTGTTCTTGAAGTTTCTAAAAGGAAGTAGGTATCCTTTGTATAACATCTTGCTAAATTCTGAGAGACTTCGACTCTATGTTATTTATGATTTCATTGTCCCTTGGTTGAGTTTGAAACCTTTGTCTATACTCGTTCAAAGTGGTATATAATCATTTAAATATGATACGAGTTTTGACTTTTAATTTGGAAAAGGCTAGCTTGATAAAATCAGCACTAACGTCACATTAAGATACATCAGAAAGGTTTTGTGACATAAGCAGATAAACCAAGTGTCAAGTGAAAAATCTGAAGTCAAGGCATTTCATGTTATCCACCGTGGCTCCTAACCCAGTTATCGAACTTTAATGTTTGAAAGTTGCTTGAAAGATTATTGAAGAAAGAAGTCATTCTCTATATCCTATGATATTAAAAAAAAAGAGAAGAGAGAAAAAAAAAGAGAGAGAAATGATCCTCTTAAGCAACTCAAATGGGTGTTTCAAGTAACCTCCCCCGAGGCTATGGACGCCTGGCTGGCAGTGGAGCACTGCTTGACGAAGGCCAGAGGTATCTCTATTGGGGCTATAGATGCCTGACTGGCAAAAGAGCTATGCCCAGGATAACCTTGCACAAAACACTATTAATGACTTCACCTATGTAACTTGTGCCTAGTTTCCTCTGACTATCTACATTATTGAAATGATGGAGTAATAAATCATACGCACACACTTAAGAGTAGATCATGTCTATTTCTCATCTTGTTTATTTGTTCAAATCACTTATTCATCTTAAATTGTTATACATCCTTTTGAATGATAATAGCCTTACGTATCGAGTTAACCGAAGATTCTGAAATTCTAAATTGCCTATAGTCATTTTTCCCAGACAGTCGCCATTTGTTATGCCTAGCATATCTGTTTCCCCATTTAGTTGCCTTGAGTCAAAATATGGCCCCCCTTTTCTTTTTCTTCTTTTTTGGTTTTACCTCGGAACTCCGAAGTCCCAGAGTCCTGAGGTCCCTTTTTTTGTTTTACCTTAGAACTCTGGAGTCTCGGAGTCTCGAGGTCCCTTTTTGGTTTTGACCTCGAAACTCCGGAGTCTCAGAGTCCCGAGGTCTTCCTTGTTGTTTTGACCTCAAAACTCCAGAGTCTTGGAGTCTCGAGGTCTTCCCTATTGTTCCAAACTTGGAACTCCAGAGTCCCAGAATCCCAAGGTCTTTCTTGTTGTTCTGACCTCAAAACTCTGGAGTCCTGAGGTCTTGGGTCTTTTGGACTCGGAACTCCGGAGTCCCGGAGTCCCGAGGTGGTTTTGTTTTCCTTTCTATCGACCTTGGAACCCCGAAAACCCAAAGTCCCGGGATCATGTTTATGGTTTTTGTACGGAAGGATTCGGGAGGCTATATATAAGAGAAAATGAAGTTTTTGAGTTCATTTGTGCATTCAGAGCTTTTCCTTCCTAGTCCCAAGTCATGAACCTCCGGACTCCTGAGCTCTTCGTTGGTGTTTGTTGGATTTTTGATTGACTAGGTAGGTGAATTTTTGTGATGTTTTTTAGATTAGATGTCTTTCTTGTATTTATTTTTTTTGCGTTTTGGTTTTTGGGCGTACCCTAGTTTCGACCTCCATTCCACCCCGGATCCCCAGAGTTCCGAGTTTCGACCTCCTTTCCACCCTAGAACCCCGGATCCCGGAGTTCAGGGTTTTGACCTCCATTCCATCCCGGAAACCCAGATCCCTGGAGTTCGGGTTTTGACCTCCATTCCACCCCCAAACTAGGAGCCCGGAACCCTGGATCCCCAAAGTTCCAAGAGGTTTTATAGACTCCACCTTGGAACCCCAGATCCCCGGAGTTCCGAGCCTTCTTCCTTTGTGCTTACCCTAGGACCTCGAGACCTTGAAGTCCCGAAGTGAATTAAAATTTATGTTTAGTATTGAGGACTCAAAATTTGTGTTTCGCCTGCATGTTCTAGTGGTTAGATGGACTCATCCACCAACAAGAGAGGCAAAGAAATTGACAAACTTCCAGCCACCATGAAATATCAATATCAAGGATAGGTCCATGTTTGAAAGTTGGATGATCAAATCAAATGGGTCACGGACATCGAAGTAGGTTACATAGAAATTGGGGATATTGGAACCCAATTGGATAACCCAACCTAGATGCTCTCTACCAAAGAATCAAGAGGTCTGGTCTAGTGGAAGCTACTGTATTCCCACAGTCGCTACAAGCACCAGAATTTATAACGACCATCGCTCCATTCTACAATCCTAAGACTAGAAAGTGCATTGATGCATAGGGAAAAACTATTATTGACTTGTCTTGGGATATGCTGGGGTTCATCTTTGGAATCCCAACTAGGGAAGAGACATTCTTACTAACTGAAGAAGAGGCCTTGAAGGCATGGAATGATAAGGTATCAGCCACAAAAGACACATGAATACCAACTAGCTGGAAGAAAAAGAGAAAAGAAGAGCTCCCCAAAGTTACTCTACAATAAGAAATCACCACGGAACCACCAAAGGTTAAGAAGCTGAAGACAGTTCATCAGCTGTCAAAAACTAGTTTTGGTGAAGTGATTGCATATGTGGTGGTTCCATTGCAAGCCAAAGGACAAGCTTCTCCCAAATACCAAGTATCATAGATAAACCTAGGTAAGCAAACCAAGTGGGGAGAACTAGATACCTTGGAGCTAGCCACTAGCGTTGTCAGAGGGCACGTGGAAAAGGAGAACACTTGAAATATGGAGCTTAAGGTGCAGCTTGGGTAGTATAAACAACTCTTGATAGAAATGTGTAAACCTTTGGACTCTTGTAGAATAGATGACCTACCTTCAACCTCATCACTGCTAGAGGGAGAGGTAAAGGAACTACTGGAGGTGAGACGAGTAGCTATGGCTGCCAAATCTTGGACTCGGGTGAATGCAACCAAGATTTGATTGTTTCTACAAAATACAGTGGAAATATACCATAAGGCGGTATAGGCAGGTGGAGCTTTGGAAACCTTTTCCACACAATGGGAGTGGAAGGAGAACACCTTAAATAAACAACTCCAAATTTTGAAAAGGATACTACGGTTAGGAGAAGAGCTAATGGTAAAAGAAGACCTCTTAGGAGGAGATAGTTGTGAGAATTTACAGTCCTACATATACATTTTGGAGCTGAAAATAGAGATGTATCAGCAGTATATCAAGGAGATGACTAATATTCGAGCCCCTCTCCTCAGGGAGATTTTTTCATATGAGAATTTTGTGATGAATGTAATAGGGCCTTTTGGCCTCAGAATAGCTGATACTGGAATAATGGACCAACAACAAGTTTTGAATCAATGGGATGCATATGAGGCACAAAACCTAGGACCTGCCACCCAATTTGATGACACCCTTATGGATAGATACACACAACTGATTACTCAGTGTCAAGAGGTGGCAGATACGATAAAGGAGTTAGAGGAACAAGGAGTACATGTGGATGAGGCTTTGAAGAAATATAAATTTAAAATTAAGCATGTAGCCAATCCACCAGTCCAAGCAGTTGCATGCATAATTGAAAATTATAAGGCTTTTACCAAGAAATAAAGAGTTAGGTGCACAATTGCTAAAGATAGCAAAGCTTTTTCTTGATTTAAAAAAAAAAAAACTGCTCCTCCTACTCAAGTCCCAATTTTGAAAGAAATCCTGCATGATTACAAAAATGTGGCTCACCTAGCATGGTCTTCGTAGAGCTTGTGTAGCGTCCATTTTGTAGTTGTTAAGTGGAGTATCCAGGCAGAAACTTGCAAGTTAACTACCACTCCTAATTTTAGTTCTTAATTTAGGGTAGAGTTATTTCCTAAATAATAGGGTGAAGAGCTTCTATAAATTAAGAAGTTGGATTCATTTGTAAGGGTTCCAAATTGATGATTTGTGGCCTGATTTGTGGCCCACTTAGATATTTTTAGAGTATTTTGTAGATTGTTAAGAAGTTTGAGTTATTTTTATTATACATTCATGGAGATTAATATGAAAAGCAACTTGTAGATTGCCTAATCTACATTTATATTCTACCAAATTGTTCTGTGTAATCAGTAATGTCTATTATTTTGAGTTAGCAATGTGGTAATATTTTTGCCTATCATGTTATGAATCATATTGTGCATGTCAGTGGTGTATGAGAATTACTATGATAGGCCATACTATTGATGATTCTATGTCCATAGATTTGCGAAATTGATGATTTTGCAGGTATTATGGAAGTTTGTTGTTGAATGCTAACTTGGATAATATCTAATAATTGCTTGAACTGCAGGGAACTAATTGAATAGTTTATTAAGTTGTCATTGTGTTGATCTTTATTGTTATTTTCTTGTTTCCCTTACACTTCGCATTTTATTTCCTATAGAATTTTAAATCATAAAATACAAAAAAAAGAGGAAGTGTAATTGTTCATTAACCAACGAGATTTAGCTCTAACTAGCAGGCCCCTTTACAGGTATAACCACATCAGCCATTGAGATATCCATCACCGTTGAGACCCAACTACAGAGACCTTGGGGTAGTGAGTTCTTCCAAACTCGTTACTTTTCAGGAGAGGTGGTGAGTGTTTTCATAAACTACCTGATTGTTGGTGGGTGTGTCAAAACATACCTCAACAAGAGGGTTTAACTGACAGTGATTGAGTACCGGTATAACTGCAACACGTCCAATAGTTGAGAAAATGGGTAAGGTGTGATATAGAAAGGTGGCATCCAAGTGAGACACAATGAGTTGTGAGACTATGAGAGAGAGAAGAGAGGCCAAGAATCAGAGAGAGTGATCTCATAATTGGTAGTGTGAGATCCAGTAGAGAAGAAAATATTGTTAACCGCTAGTAACCTATTTGATCAAGAGTTGCAAAACTCATTTGCAACAAGAAGCTATAACAGTATCTGAATTGTATTTCAATATACATCACCAAGTTGGAGCTTGGTGCAGGGGTTGGTACCCTAAACTTTGTAAAAGAGTGTTTCACTTGTGAGGCTAGATTGGAGCAGTATTCTCCACCAGGGTATGTGCACAAAGATGGTGGTCAGAAAAGTGGACACCACGCAAAAAAAAAATGGACAAACAAGCATCGCATATGTGGTTTTAAAATTTAAAATTCTCATGTACATGCTTATGTGTTTTCTTCCCGAGCCTAGAGAAGATAGTGCATACACAGTGCTTTTAGGAAAATGAGTGCCTACGTGCTATGCCTAGGAAAATGAGCGCATACATGCTGCTTATAGGAAAATGAGTGTGTATGTGCTAATAATCCAAATATAACTGCGTATGCGGTGCCTGGTAAAAAAAGTTTTAAAAAAAAACTGGGTCTCATTTACCCATGAATAGCGTGTTTTTTACTTCATTTTTTTTTCATTTCCTCTCCTAAACCATGAACGGGGTGCTAGATTTGTCCTCCAAGCTATGGATCAAGGTTAGTTTTTGTTTATTTTTGTCTTTCTTTCCCATTTGTTCAATTTGTTTTACATTTTGAATTTAATTTCATTAATTTTCATTAGGTTTTTTCATTTTTTGTTTCAAAAATCAGATTCTTCTAATCCAAAACAAGAACAATCAAATGCACCTCCTGAAAACCCACAAGAACAACCAAATGCACCTCCTAAAAACACACAAGAACAACTCCCAATTTCTCCTTTTGACCGCAAACTTGAAACACAGGAGCAATTAATTAATCAGTTAGGACAAAATACGTCTAAAATCAATAGACTAATTGTTAAATTGAAAACTTCTGAACTTGAGCATTATCAATCACTCGCCACTAGCCTAGAAACATTAGCTAGTGGTGCCATAGTTGTTTCCACACAAATTACCAAATGGGGAAGATTTAGGGATAGGTGTCATCAATTCTATGCCGATGGGCTATCATACGATGGAGTAAAAAACAAAAATATTACTAAACAACAAATATGTGCCCTTTTTGTTGATCCCAAAACTGGTCTGTCATTACCTCTTAATACAAAGAGGTTTCCCATACATTGGTGTACCAATGTGTAGATGAAGAATCTTTTTTGGTAGAGGTGGTGGATGGTCTTTGATGACCCACCTTGTAATAATTATGAGGTGCCATTATATTTTTGAGAAAAGTATATTGTGAGTTTGTGCTCAATGTGCGCCCAAACTATTTTGACATGAGAGAGTTCCATGGTAGAGGTGATGGCTCTACCTAAGATAGACCTAGAGCCTGTAGGCGATTACCCATGGAGAGTTGCCGCCCCCTAGCACTCAAACCCAAGGTGCATACGCCTGTCCTAGCAGAGCTGAAAGAGTCAATGGAGCTACAGACTCTTCAGTTAGCCACATCATTGACTGGTGCCATCATCCAGCAAGGGACGTCATTAGCACACCCTATTGTATTGGATGATGAGCCATTAGGTGGCAACAGAGAGCCCATCTAGCATATGTGCATCAGTTGCTCAGGGATATGCTTGGGGATAGATGATGCAGCCAGTGCAGATGGATATTTTGTATTTGATGTATTTTGTGGTTGTCCTTTTATAAATTTAAATGAATATTTGCATATGTAATCAACAATATGAATATAAACAACAAAAATATATGATATAAAACATTGCAATCGTGGAATATGATTTGATAAAATTTCTAAAATGTTGAATTAACCCTACAAAACTCCTTGTATTCAGTTCATTATTGTGTATTCATTGTATTTGGTGGCTGCCCTTTCATAAATTTAAATGAATATTTGCATATGTAATCACCAATATGAATATAAACAACAAAAATCGACAATATGAATATAAACAACAATATGTGTTTGGTGCGAGAGAACTCTCATGCTCACAATGGTAAAATTTTGTTCATCGTGTGCACAAACCGACATCACGAGTATGTTCAGGTGGGTAGGTTTACACTAGGCATGCCTCTGTCGTGCATCCCAAACCACCAGAACGTCGAGAGTCATACCATACCGATGCGATCTCTCGACTGCCCTGAGTCCAAAGAATTATCAAATTTGACAGACTGTTTCTTCAAATCCATGACACATATGGTTGATCTGTTTAAACCCATGGGGTTGCATGAGGATCCTCTATAGTGTCCTCTCTCAGGTTTTGACGAGTCAGGGCCATTTTCAATTGGTAGCATTTTTTTGCCTACTGTAAAAACCATCAGTTGCATGCAATGAAAAGTTGTCAGATTGGCTAGAATTGATTTGGTTCATCATGTGCACAAACCTACATCACGAGTGTGTCTTGGTGGGAGGGTTTACACTAGGTATGCCCCTTGTTGTGTATCCCAAAGCACCAGAACCTCGAGAGTCATACCGTACCTGTGTGATCTCTTAAGTGCCCTGAGTCCAAAATATTGTCAAAATTTGATGGACTGTTTCTTCAAATCTAGGACATATATGGTCGATCTATTTGAACCCATCAGGTCATGTGAGGCTTCTCTACAATGGCCTATCTAGGTTTTTGACGACTCGGAGCCATTTTCAATTGGTAGCATTTTTTTGCCTACTGTAAAAGTCGTTAGTTGCATTGAATGCAAAGTTGCAGGATTTGATAGAACTGATTCGGTTTATTGTGTGCACAAACCAACGTTAAAAGCACATCCGGGTGGGTAGTTTTACATTAGGAATGCAGTAGTTTTACATTAGGAATTCCCCTATCGTACATCCCAAAGCACCAAAACATTGAGAGTCATACCATATCGGGGCGATCTCTCAAGTGCCATGAGTCCAAAAAACTATCAAAATTTGATGGACTGTTTCTTCCAATCTAGGACACATATGGTCAAACCGTTTGAACTTGTGGGGTTGTGTGAGGCTCCTCTACAATGTCCTATCTCGGTTTTTGATGACTTGGAGCCATTTTCAATTGGTAGCATTTTTTTGTTTGCTGCAAAAGTTGTCAGTTGCATGCAATGCAAAGTTACAGGATTGGCTAGAATTGATTTGGTTTGTCGTGTGCACAAACCGACATCATGAGCATGTCTAGGTGGGCAGTTTTATGCTAGGCATGCCCCTGTTGTGCATCCCAAAGCACCAAAGTTTTGAGTGTCATACCCTACGGACGCAATGTAGAAGTTGCTTGACAACTTTTTTGACAATTTTTTTGACAACAATGACAATTTTTGCTCAAATTGTATCTAGTCTCAATCTATGACCCCTATGACCCGATAATGACTCAAATAATTTTCCATGATTATACAAGAATCAAGAATGCTCATGATTGACCAAGGACACATCACATATGCTCAAAACATAGACACAAAACATTGACACATAAAATAGTCACAAAACATTGTCACATATTATTCAAAAATTTGCCTCTAAATATGGTCAAATCAGCTCTTGGCTATTTGATTATACAAAAAATTGTCTTACAAATCATATCATGGGATTTTATACAAAATTTGGCATTACAATATGTGCAAATAAACTCATCGCCATTTTAATATACAAATCATCTCATGGGCTTTTATACAAAATTTGGCATTACAATATGTGCGATTCAGTGCATCGCCATTTTAATATACAAAATTTGGCATGTACATATGTACAAATCAGCTCATTGTCATTTAAATATACAAAATTATGCCCCTAAACATGTAAAAATCAGCTCATGGGCATTTATATATACAAAAACCGAATATAGAACAATTCTTCGATGATTTATACAAAATTCTCAAAATCATTCTACTCTAAACCGTAGAATCAATCAAGTAAGTCTTTAGGATCAGCTCTAACCTGCATTGTGTCAAGTATTGCTTCATGGTCAGATTCACGAATGTTCTATAAAATATTGTTATGAGGTCTACTGCGATACTTCATCAAATGAATATTTGTTGCAACAACAAGGTTACAGAAATGAAGAATATGTCTGTGTGTTTCAAAGTCCTCGAACAACCAAACATCATAATTCTTGATAGAGTATCTCCGAAGCCATGTTCCTATCACGACAACAAACCCTATTGGGTATTCAATACCCTCTCTATTAATGATTGTGGTTGTCAATTTTCTTTTAGGCTCAACACAACGACACAAATAGTAATATGTTCCTTCTTCACTGTTCTCTTCTACAACAACTGCATACAAATGACTTGCATTTTATAAAGTGTTAGTTAATATCAAAAATAAAGTATGATGTACAACAAAATGAACCAAAAAGAATACTTGCAAAAAAATTAACTCAAAGAATCACCTGAATTAACTAGGTTGGATACATGGTCAAAATCCACTGATGTCTCCATCTAGCTCAATTGTAGAGCTTTGGGAATTTGATATGAATCAATGGGAACCAACAGTCTACAAGACCATTTGTCAACCCACTCTTGTGATTCAAATTCTTCCCACAAAAAATACATGCATGAAGAGCAAAAACATACCATTTGTCTTGTATAAATTACCAGTGAACTTGAATTTGAACTCATAAATGAGTGCATGTCACTCGATCCTGCAACTGTACAATAATCTAGATAGTTTTCAATGTTAGATTCAGTGATCAACCAAAAATATCTATGAACCATTGACATACCTAGATTACTTGGACCCATCATAGACTTACACTATCGCACAATTGTTTCTACATCTATCAACTTAGCACCACCTTCATACTTCAATTCTTCCCTAGCTAGTGCTCTTTTCACACATGCTCCTGCACCATCATGCTCTCCCTTACCATGTCCAGCCTCAGTGAAATTCCAAAAATGTTGTACACTACTTTGTTGGTATTTTGGTATGGTTTTGTCATTGATGTCAACACCTGCTAAATACACCTACTTTGGAGATCCAACAACATTCACCGACAATCAGTAAACTGTTCAAACAATCACCGGTATATGGTTAACCGGTAGGATATAATGTTCACCGGTACCTGCAATGACATGGAAAACACTTGGTAATGTCGAAGACATTATGTGGACACTTTTCCTTTAAGTAATATCATTGGTATATTCTTATTTGCATATTTACTTTTACCGGAAAATAGGTCCAGGTTATCTAGGGTTACACTGGCAGGCTTATCTTTTCCAGATCAACATGGCACGCTATGGAGATGATTTATTATTGTTATAAAAGCATTAAGCCGACATGTTCAATCAGTTATTGCATCGGATATTGTATTATTTGTAAGAATTTTTATTGTAATATCTTGTAGAGCCAACCTACTAAAATTGGTCTTAGGGTATGGTATAAATATAAGATCTTATTTGTAAGATCAAATGTGGAATGTGAAAATGATTTAAGGATATATGTGAGATCAAGTAGAGATATACATGAAGACATCATTTGAAGGTGAAGTTAGGTTTTTGTAGAAGCATATCAGCATTACATCGGTACTGAATCCAGCATATGAAGATGCTATTTTGTGCAGTACATTCTCATTGGATTTAACCATCCAACTATAGTCAGTGTGACTCCCATTTGTGTTTGAGCAGTGAGCTCTAGGCTGTTGGCATTTTTGCATGTGCAGACCCCTCTTTGTACACTTACTATCTGCAGTAGTATCATCTGATTGTGGGTAAGGTTTCCCACCATGGTTTTTCCCCTTACAGGGTTTCCACGTACAAATATTTGTGTCATGTGTTGTGGTTGACTTTGTGCTTATGTTTCATGCATTAATTCTTACCGGTACAACATTTCCTATTAACATTGTTTACCAGCACAATTAACTGTCTTACCAGTATTAAGCATTAAGTTGGTTGATAAGATTTTGGTTTGAATTTATTAGACAACTGATTCACCCCCCCCCTCTCAGTAGTCCCCGGGACCTACATGCTTGTCATATGCATCCTTGTCAACCAATAAAACATCCTTGTATTCTTGAATTGTACGGTGCAATTATCTAACCATATTAAGTGTCAGTTGTATCGTATGTTTCTTTCCCTTAAACTATCATAGAAAACTTTAAAGCATCCTTGTACAAACTTTGATGAATGAGTACGATCATCACTTATGCAGAATTGATACTCTCTCACAACCTTTCTATCCTCCTCTATGCTATCATCTACATGCATGAATGCTATCTGTACAAAAATAGAAACTTGTGTAGAGTGATAATACATGGATTACACTTCATTTTGAGGTTGTAGTGTATAATTTTCAGCAAAATCAACGATAGAGACAATGGTACCAAGAGGAAATGTGTCCTTACATAACTCGAATTGCTAATCTAACCATCGAGCTCTATGTGTATGCATTATGTACTCATAAACTAGTTTCTCTTGAAATATTTTCATAAATTGAACTACACATATATCATTTTTCACTAGCTCACATCTCTTCAAATCTTTTCCATCTTTAACTCCATATGTGATTGTCTTGTATTTTCTGAAAGAAACTAGTTTCATACAAATTTCATGTGTGCTCTCCAAATGTACGCATCTTGGTAAACATTACAAACCACCACATATAGCACAAGAACCTTCCAAACAAGGCATCTTATAATAAATGCAACCATCATGCCTATTACATAGCACACTTGAAATAAATTCTCTTACCGACTTAGGAGGTGCTTATATATTACATTCATGCAAAAAATCGTTAGTGTGCAAAGTAGAACAAATATGATGAAAAATGTCATAATGCATGAAAAATTACATATGCATCCTACAACAACACGTGGTGCGTACTTGATTAATCTTAATATAAAAAGGTTTTTCCATTTCAAAAAATCTTTGAGAAATTCTTATTTGAGGAAACTTTTGAAGGAATCTTTCATAAAATTTAGTTTGAGTCATATCCAAATAGTGTTTGGCATGTGGCTCATGATTTGTAGACCCAATTCGCCTTCTAACAAAATCTCTATGGTTGGGCAAAACTCTTGTGTTGTCATGCCAAAAATTTTCAATTAATGTTTTTAGTGCATCAACAACAACCTTGTCTTTGCGTGGGAGTCTACCCGAGAATGCCCAAAGAGAATTATTGTTAGGTTCCTCTATTTTTTCCTGCCTCTTTAATGCTTTACTTAATGTTGTTCTACTAATGTCTAATGACTTACTTGTTTTTCTTATCGAACGATCTTTTTTTATTTTCTTTCTCATTATGGTTGATGTAATGACACGTTGAGTAGCATTAGAATCTTTAGTACGTGATTTTGAACCAATAGCTTGATATGCATCAAATAGATTTCTCACAATAGTTCTTTCACTATTACTTTCGGATGATCTTAGGCCTAGAATTTTCATTCTCTCTCTAAAACTCAAATTTTTAATCATTTGAACAATTAATTGACATCTTGTGGTTTGATTTAAGTTATTAAAATATTTTTGCCATATTATTTTAACCATTCTCCTACAAGTTTGTTCATTCATTTTATTGGGCATTGACTTCAATATATTCTCATCAATGTCAATTAGATACTTTGGTTTCCTACGAATGATTCTAGGAGGTGTTAACATCGGTGCATTATGTACATTCAATTCATCAAGTAGAGAAGGTGTAATATGTTCATCATTTAATTGATTATTCAATGTGCTATCTTCTTCAATTGCATTAGGTTCAAATGGTAAATCAAATGTCTCTTCTTCAATTGCATAAGGTGCATTATATTCTTTTGGTAAATTGAATTGAGATGTTGAGGATGACATACCTTCTTCTCCCATTGTTCTTATGTCACACAATTTCTTCATACGCTGCCTTTGTCTTTCCTTTTGAGCCTCTCATTGTTCCATCATTCCTCGCTTGTTCTTTCCCATGGTTGATATCGGTTGTCCTAAATAGAATCATATTACATATATATGTAAACAAAAGTTCATAAACAAACAAATAACCATAAATATGCATCTTATCACTATTTTTTGGAATCAAACTATTAAAAAATCACAATACTATTGACAAAAACTAATAAGAACAACAATTCAATCATTTGAAATCATGCAAAAACAAAAAATTCACTTACTTATATGTATAAAATAGTGATAGAAGTGCAGATACAGTTACAGTGGGGCCTTCAATGACCTCAAAAACTTCTTTTGAGGCCATTGAGGCTCTTGGGCAACTAAAACTATGTCTATAAACCATGTACATGCTACATTAATAACCGCATACATGTTGTTAGTCCATTAAATGTTGACAAGCCCAACGGTATTCTTTTTTCCTATTCTAAACTAATAAGTAGCGCATACACACTCCTAAACCTAAAAAATATCATAATGAATAATGGGCTCAATACAAGTAATAAGTATTGCATATGTGCTCCTTTTCCTTAAAAAAGTTATGGCAGGGTAGTGAACTAATAGTTTTAGTACCTCATACATACTATTGGTAGTAGAAAAGATGTGAATGATAAGGGAGAGAGAGAGAGAGAGAGAGAGAGAGAGAGAGAGAGAGAGGAGAGTAGGGTGGAGGGAGAGAAGAGGGGGGGTGGAAGGGAAGGAGGGAGGGAGAGAGGGAGAGAAGAGGGGGGAGGGTGGGAGAGAAGAAGGGGTATGGAGGAAGGGAGAGGGAGAGTAGGGGGAGGGAGGGAGAGGAGAGGGGGGAGAGAGAGGGAGAGGGAGAGAGAGAGGGAAGGAGGGAGAGGGAGAGAGAGGGAGAGAGAGGGGGGGAGGGAAGGTAGAGAGAGGGAGAGAGAGGGGGGGAGGGAAGGTAGAGAGAGAGGGGGGAGGGAAGCTAGAGAGAGGGAGAGAGGTAGAGGGAGGGAGAGAGGGAGAGAAGAGGGGGGAGGGTGGGAGAGAAGAAGGGGTATGGAGGAAGGGAGGGAGAGAGAGAGAGAGAGGTAGAGGGGGGAGTGTAGGGGGAGGGAGAGAGGAGAGGGGTAGAAGGGAAGGAGGGAGAGAGAGAGAGGAGGGGGGCAGAAGGGAAGGAAGGAGGGAGAGAAGAGGGGGGAGGGTGGGAGAGAAGAAGGGGTAACATGAAGGGAGAGGGAGAGGGAGAGAGAGAGGGAAGGATCGAGAGGGAGAGAGAGGGAGAGAGAGAGGGGGGGAGGGAGAGAGGTAAGGTAGAGAGAGGGAGAGAGGCAGAGGGAGGGAGAGAGGGAGAGAAGAGGGGGGAGGGTGGGAGAGAAGAAGGGGTATGGAGGAAGGGAGGGGGAGAGAGATAGAGAGAGAGAGATAGATAGAGAGAGAGAGAGAGAGAGGAGGGAAGGAGGGAGAGAGAGGGAGAGGGAGAGAGAGGGAAGGAGGGAGAGGGAGAGGGAGAGAGAGGGAAGGAGGGAGAGGTAGAGAGACGGAGAGAGAGAGGTGGAGGGAGAGAGGGAAGGTAGAGAGAGGGAGAGAGGTAGAGGGAGGGAGAGAGGGAGAGAAGAGGGGGGAGGGTGGGAGAGAAGAAGCAGTATGGAGGAAGGGAGGGAGAGAGAGAGAGGGGGAGAGGGGGGAGAGGTAGAGGGAGGGAGAAAGGGAGAGAAGAGAGGGGAGGGAAGGAGGGAGAGGGAGAGGGAGAGAGAGAGAGGGAAGGAGGGAGAGAGAGGGAGAGAGGGGAGGGAAGGTAGAGTGAGGGAGAGAGGTAGAGGGAGGGAGAGAAGAGGGGGTGGGTGGGAGAGAGAGAGAGAGAGAGAGAGAGAGAGAGAGAGAGAGAGAGAGAGAGAGAGAGGGAGAGAAAGGGAGAGAGAGAGAGATTGAAGGAGGGAGAGAGAGAGAGAGAGAGAGAGAGAGAGAGAAGGTAGAGAGAGGGAGAGAGGTAGAGGGAGGTAGTATGGAGGAAGGGAGAGAGAGAGAGAGAGAATGGAGGAAGGGAGAGAGAGAGAGAGAGAGAGAGAGAGAGAGAGAGAGAGAGAGAGAGAGAGAGAGAGAGAGAGAGAGAGAGTAGGAGGGAGGGAAAAAGGAGGAGGGATGGAAGGGAAGGAGGGAGGGAGAGAGGGAGAGAAGAGGGGGGAGGGTGGGAGAGAAGAAGGGGTATGGAGGAAGGGAGAGGGAGAGTAGGGGAGGGAGGGAGAGGAGAGGGGAGAGGGAGAGAGATAGGGGGTAGGGAGAGGGAGAGAAAGGGAGGGAGAGAGAGAGGGAAGGAGAGAGAGGGAGAGAGAGGGAGAGAGAGAGAGGGGGAGGGAAGGTAGAGAGAGGGAGAGAGGTAGAGGGAGGGAGAGAGGGAGAGAAGAGGGGGGAGGGAAGGATGGAGAGGGAGAGAGAAAGGACACAAGACACCATATGATTGATATAGATTGTGACTATAGGAATTACAAAAGAATAGAAAGAGAGAGGGAGAGAAGAAGAGAAAGAGGGATGGGGTATGGATGAAGGGAGAAGGGGATAGAGCGAGAGAGAGAGGGATGGGGTATGTAGAAAGGGAGAAGGGGGAGAGAGAGAGAGAGATGGAGAGGGAGATAGGGAGAGAAGAAGGGGGGATGGAGGGAGAGGAAGAGATATCAAATCCAAGACACAATATGACCCTTAGAACACAATATGACCCCTAACAACATCTAAGGGGTCATAGGGTGTCCTAAGGGGTCATATGACACTATATTATCCCTTAGTACACCATAGGACATATAACGACACCAAATGGTGTCTTAAGGGGTCATAGAACACCATAGGACCCTTTAGAACACCATATGGTGTTGTTATGGGTCATTGGTGTCCCGAGGGGTCTTAATGGGTCACAGGACACCATATGACCTCTTAGGAAAGAATACGACCTCTAATGAAACCTAAGGGGTCATATGGTGGGCTAATAAAATTTAAAGTTATGAATATAACATCATACAATGAGACTCCAAGCGAATAAACAACGAGGCTTTGCTAAAAAGCAAGTGTAAGAGCTTGACCTAACCCTAAGAGTACTCCCTAAGTTCTAAAACATATGATGCTATTAAATTTGAAAGGTTATAAGACTGATCTCAATTGTTACTATAGGAATTAAATACTTGATTTCTTTCATGGGTATGTACCGTTCCAAGCTGTTTGACAAGTGATGCTCATCATATACTACCACTACCATGCATACAACAAACTTTAATTTCTTTAGGTGACAAGCGTTGTTTAACAACATGGGAACTCTCGTATACCCATCACTATCATTCTACAGGACATCATCTGTGTTACTCTCCCTCTTTCTCTTCCTACCTATTGTTTCCTTCTGAAAAACATATTGCAGGTACTTTGACTCATCATGTTTCTTTGTTGACACTATTTTCCACATCTGCTCTGCTTATTAAAAACACATTTGAGAAGGATATTGTTGCAGGTTTCCTTGTTTGTCATGGTAATACACTCATGGTTTAGTTTCAAACCCTATTCCTCCTATTTAATATACACACACAAATCCATTAGTCAATTTTCTTAGGAGAGCATACATGATAAAAATCAAAGAGGAAGTTACAAACAAGAAATGAATTCACTTACTTCTATAGAAGTGCAGACACAGTTGGAGTGGGGTATGGAGGGAGGGAAGGAAAGAAGAAGAGAAAGAGGGATGGGGTATGGATGAAGGGAGAAGGGGAGAGAGCGAGAGAGAGAGGGATGGGGTATGGAGGAAGGGAGGAAGGGAGAAGGAGAGAGAGAGAGAGGGAGAGAGAGAGAGAGAGAGAGAGAGAGAGAGAGAGAGAGAGAGGCAGCTTGTATGCATTTGAGAGGGGGACACAATACACTTACATATGTATATATACATATATTATATATTATATATATATACACTATTATATATACAATATCATATTATACACATATTATATATTACATATATTATATGTATATGCACATTATATATTACATATATTATATGTATATACACATATTATATATAGAATATCATATTATACAATAGCGCATACGCACTGTTTATAGTAAAAAGAGCGCATATGCACTGTTTATAGGAAAAAGAGTGCATGTGTGCTGCTTACACCATAAGTAGCCCGTACACACTTTTTAAACTTGTAGTACCCTATACGCACTTTTGACTGTTTAGGCTTGGAAATAGGCCTGGATGACAAAGCTATGGTTTGGAAGTTTGATTTCCCTCCATTTCTCTCATTTTTGACTTGTTTTATTTTATCAACTTGGTTTATCAAATTTGTCATCATCAGGTTTACACTTCATCAAGTGGGTATTTCTAAAATTGCCACCATATTTTCACCCATCTTCTGAGCTTTCTAACCATATAATTTTTTTTTCAATTTGAACAACAATAACATATTGTTATTGAATTTGTTTTACCAGTGTCTCCATAGTTCTCACAGACATTGATGCACCATTTTTTGAATAGATTTTGATAAACTTATCCAAATTTAAAAAACTTTATATATTATTGTACTGCACTTGATTCTTTACAGTTTTAAAAAAATAAATTGTATTTTCAATTTGTTTAGTGCAACTTATGCTTCACACATGAGCAGGCACCTAATTTTCACGATGTGCTCGATTGGAAAAATCATTAAAAAAAAATACTCAACAAAAAATTACAAACAAATACACATCTTCTAGTGCTCTCTCTTAAATATCTTTCTGCCAAAGGATTTGTCAAAATACTAAATCTAACTATGACTTTTTTGATGTGCATGTCAGACACTATGTTATGTTTTTCAAAAAAAATCAAGGTTAGTTATTCATGCACAAAGGATTTGAACCCCTTAATCTTATCCAATTTTGAAAATGTTTAGTAGTTTGGAAACTAGATTCAGAGTACTACAATATTTGTTCTTTGATTATCTTCATATCTTGAGTGGATGACTTTCAAATTTTGCCTCCAAGTTTAGGTTCACTTGATTTTAGAAAAAAGGTGTCCACTTATACCCCCCTTGTTGACCACCATCTTTGTGTACTTACCTAGCAGCATTTCTCACCAAGATTTTTTCCATATTGGGTTTTCCTCGTACATCTAGTGTTGTGGGATGCATTTGTGTGATTGTGCTTTTTGGTTTCCTCATTTTCTTTAGTGGTTTGATTGTTTAGTGCTTAAAGATAACAACTGATAGTCTAAAGTTGCTTTAAAAGTCAAAATGATTAGGAACCACCAATTCACCTCCCCTCTTAGTGGTACTTTGTGTTATACAATTGGTATCAGAACCAGGTTCCTAGTTATTTATAAACCTTGGGTAGATTCTAGACTTAGAACACAATCGAAACAAATGAGTCTACTTCCTCAAAAGCCCCCATGTTTGATGGATCCAACTATTCTTTCTAGAGAAGAAGAATGGAGACCTATATTTCCTCCCTTGGTTTTGATGTTTGGATGTCTATCAAGAGTGGGTATGTTGGCCCTAGTGTTCCTCCCACTGATCCAGATGCCAAGAAGGAGTATGAGAACAATGAGAAGGCCAACACATGCTATCTTGAGCAGGTTATTTGATAATGAGTTTGTCAAGGTTATGCATTGTTCTTCTGCCAAGGAAACCTTGGATAAATTGCAGAGGTTATTTGAGGGAGATGCAAAAGTCAAAGAGGCCAAGCTACAAGCACTAAGGGGCCAACTTGAGGGCATCAATATGAAGGATGATGAAAATACTGCAGACTACCTTCACAAATTTGATGAAACTGTGGACACCAACAAGGGACTTGGAGAAGATATTGCAGATGAGATCCTTGTCAAGAAGTTTCTTAGGTCTCTTACACCTAAGTATGATACAAAGGTGTCTGCCATAGAAGAAGTCAAGGATCTGAAGATCTTTATAATGGATTAGCTATTTGTCTCACTAATAGCCTATGAGCTGAGAACAACTGATGATGCTTCCTTAAGGAAAGAGGTGACATTCAATACCACCCAGAAGGGAAAAGAAGTAGCTTCTCATAAAGGATCTAGTGAAGAATCTGATGTGGAAGAAGAAAAATTTGTTAGAAAACTCAAAAGAGGATTCAACAAGTATAAAGGAAAGCTACCACTTAAATGTTTCAACTGTGGTAAAGGTGGACACTTTGTTGCAAAATGTCCTTATAATGAAACTGGTGGAGATGATTCAAGAGGGTTTAGTAGATCAACTAGAAAAGATAAAGAAAGAAATATCTACTGACAAGGAAGAAGAGGCTATTGGAAGCAAAACAACCTCTATACTATTGAGAATGATACTACATATGAAAAAAGTGCATCAAAAGATGACTACCATGAGAATGGCATAAAATTTAATTTCTTTATGACACTTGATGAACCGGTTGCTGAAGATGAGGAAGAGGAGGATATTGAGGCTGAAGTGGATTTAGAAGGTGAGCTTATAAGTGCTCTTGAGGAATTGAGTAAAACAAGAGAACTCAAGAAGGTCAAGCTTGTTGTAGGAGATGAAAAAGGTCTCTTGAAGAAATCCCTAGATGAGTCCAATGAAGTTATATCTGACTTGAAATTGCAGTTGAAAGAAACCAAGATGATATGTGAAGTTACATCCTCTGATGTGATAAAGAAGGAAAAGGAGCATCAAGATTTGGAAGAAAAAATAGTGAAGCTCAGAAAGGAGCTTGAAGAAAGTAAGGAAGAAATAAAAGTAAGGAGAAAATATGAAGGCAACACCAAAGCCTTAGACCAGATGTTGAGAAAAAAAAAAGCAATCCAAAGATACTGGTGGCCTAGGCTTTGAAGAAGGTCAAAGCTCAAACAACAAAGACACATCTGGTAAAGAAATAATGTTCACCTCCACAAATGAAGGTTAAGAAAAGAAGTCATTTACTATAGGAAAGGATATCGGTAAATAGACATATGCAGATGTTGTTGGAAATCACCACATACATCGATATACACAAGAAATGAACCAGAGGCCACACTCATTGTACCAACATAAAGATCTAAGGAGAAATGCAAGAGTTGACCATGAAGGATTCACTAGAGTCAACAGCATGAAGGGAAGACTCTCGATGAGGTAGTCTTTTGTAGGACCAAGGCAACCTAACCGGTATGTTTCAAACTTTTATGGTTACTGTTACAGACATAATAAATTTGGGCATAGAATAGCTGACTGTAGATTAACCAATAAGTCCTCTATGAGTTATGAAAGTTGAAATCCATTCAATGCGCTCTGGGATCTAAATATTGTCTATTATCATTGCAATAGGTATGGGCATGGGAGTTTTGAATGTAGGAAGAATAAACCAATGCCCTATAATAATTTTAAAGATTCATTTTTGAATGAAAATGTGAAATGCTACAACTGCCAAGGTTTTGTACATATAGAAAAGTTTTGTAAAATAGAAAGATCAAGCAGAAGAAGACAAATCCTGAGACAGCATTTCTGACAGTTTCTGACAGTGTTCCAGAGTGCAAAATAGTAGTTTCCGGTGCAGTTTTCGGGACAGAATCAGGACAGTGGTGCCCGCCCCCCCGTCCCGAACATTTTCAGTCCGATTTTGACTCTGAGTACACATCTGCATTCTTATTTCATCCTTGTATTTACAGCTGTTCATTATTTAATCTCAATTATGCAATCTTGTTATTAGTTCATACTTGTATGGGTTGAGAAAGAAAAAGAAAAGGTAGAATCAAGTCTGATTGTGTAGACTTCCTTACATGCTAAAATAAAATCTATGGGTTATAGATAGTGGCTATTCCAATCACATGACCAATGATAAAAATATATTTATCAAACCTGAAGACTGGAATGGTGGTTCAGTAAGATTTGGAGACAACTCATCGATCAAAATAGAAGGAAAAGGTACTCTAAATATTGATGGAAAATTGAAGGCACATGATGTATATTATGTAGAAGGCCTAAAACACAATTTGTTGAGTGTGAGTCAGATGTGTGACAAAGGTTATAAATTCACCTTTGACTCAATCGGTTCCCAGATAAAGAAAGACAATACCGGTCAGGTTGTGGCAGAGGTAAAAAGAAAAGATGGTAATGTTTACAACTTGAAGGAATGCTATGAGTTTTGATGCATGATAGGCTAGTTTGATGAAATTTGGTTGTGGCACCAAAGATAGGCCACATAAACTTTGATAACCTAGTTGTAGTAAGCAGAAAGGGGTGTGTGAGGAATATTCCACCCATCATCAAACTAGTAAGCACATTTTGTGATGAATGTGTGAAAGGAAAGAAGATTAAGGTGAGCTTCAGGAAAAAAGAGCACAACACCTCAAGACCACTCAAGATTGTGCATACAGATCTGTGTGGTCCAACTAGGACAAGAGAACTTGTCGATGAAAGATATTATATGCTCTTTATTGATGACTATTCAAGAATGACTTGGGTCACTTTCTTGCAAGATAAGTCACAAGCATTTGATAGATTCAAGATCTTTAGGAAGATGGTGGAGAAGGAAAGTGGATGCAAGCTAAAATGCCTAAGATCAGACCAGGGTGGAGAGTTCACATCAAATGAATTGGAAGATTATTGTGAAAAACATGGAATTAGAAGGCAGTGCTCAGCCCCTAGGACACCACAACAAAATGGAGTGGTAGAGAGGAAGAACAAGATAGTCAAGGAGATGGCTAGAACCATGTTAAATGAGGCCAGTCCACCAAACACATATTGAAAGGAATCTATTCATAATGCTATGTATACTTTGAACCAAGTTCAATTAAGAAAAAACAATAGAATGATACCTTATGACTTGTGGTATGACCGAAATCCATCAGTCAAATACTTAAAAGTATTTGGAAGTAAGTGTTTTATCAAAAGAGATATGGATGGTCTAGGTAGTTTTGACTCCAAGAGTGATGAAGGAATCTTCCTTGGTTGCTCATCTAATAGAAAGGCCTACAAATGCTACAACAAAAGGCTAAGAAGAGTCATTGAGAGTGTGCATGTAAAATTTGATGAGGTTATGCACAAAGGAAGTCAACCACAGGTAAACCAGTATAATGATTCTGGTGATGAAGGTGAAGAAGCTCAATCAGACAATTAACCAGATGAAGGATCCAAGAAGGCTCCCAACCAGTATGTGCAGTTGAATCACTGAGAAGAGAAAATTCTGGGAAATAAGAATGATGAACAAGTCAACTTCTACCTCATGATTGAAGTAGAACCTAAAACATTCAATGAGGCAAAAAAAAAGAGGAATGGATGGATGACATGAAAGAAGAACTACAATAGATTGAGAAGAATAAAACTTGGGAATTAGTTCCTAGACCGGAAGACAAGAACATCATTGGCACCAAATGGATATATCAGAATAAGATGAATGAAGAAGGTAAAATTGTTAGGCATAAAGCTAGACTAGTGTGCAAAGGATACTCTCAGGTAGAGGGAATTGACTTTGAAGAAAAATTTGCACTGGTAGCTAGATTAGAATCGATTAGGATGTTTCTAGCCTTTTCTGCCTACAAGGGTTATAAAGTATATTAGATGGATGTAAAATCTACCTTCCTAAATGGAAATTTGGAAGAAGAAGTGTACATGGAGCAACCGGAAGGTTTTTTGTTACATGATGATGAAACATTTGTGTGCCAATTGAAGAAGGCCCTGTATGGTTTAAAGAAAGCTCCTAGAGCATGGTATTCAAAATTAGATCAATACCTGAAGGAGAAAGGATTTAAAAAGGGGAGTGCTGACAACAATTTATACATAAAGAAAGATGGAAATGACATGATCATTGTGGTTGTGTATGTAGATGACATTATTTTTGGAGGCAATAAGGACATCCTATGCAAATAATTCACTGATCAGATGTCAAAATTTGAGATGTCAATGCTTGGTGAATTGACATACTTCCTTGGTTTATAGATATTATAGCAATATAAGGGAATCTTTATCTCACAAACCAAGTATACAAAGGATATGTTAAAGAAATTTCAACTGGAGGACTATAAACCTATAAGTACCCCCATGGTGACCAGAAGAAAATTAAGCAAGAATGATGAATCACCGATGGTGGATCAGACATTGTATAGATCCATGATAGGAATTCTATTGTATCTAATTGCCTCTAGAATAAACATAGTACAGGTAGTGTGCATGGTGGCCAGATTTCATGTTGTACCTAAGCAGTCACATACCAATGTTGTAAGAAGAATATTTAGGTACCTCCAAGGAACACTGAGTTATAGATTGTGGTACCCTAAACAAAGGGAATTCATCTTGGAAGCATACACTGATGTTGATTGGATAGGTTTCATTGATGACCGGAAGAGCACAAGTGGTGGTGCATTCTTCCTAGGTGACTGGTTGGTCTCATGGCATAGAAAGAAGCAAGACTGAGTCTCTCTATCAATTGCTGAAGCATAATACATTATTGCTACTACATGTTTCTCTTAGATGCTTTGGATGAAGCAGACCCTCAAATACATACAGATGGACATCACTGATCCTATTCTCATCTGGTGTGACAATTTGAGTGCAATCAACATAGCAAAGAATCTAGTGATGCATTCTAGAACAAAGCACATTGCTATCAAGTATCATTTTCTCAGAGAGAAAGTTGAAGGCTAGGAAGTAAGGATGGATTATGTCCCTATCGAAGAACAAGTAGTAGACATTTTCACCAAACAATTGCTAGTATGCATATTTGAGTACTTAAGACACAAGTTTGTAATTGTTACATCTACCTTATGCACTTGAGAAAGGAAGGATTTATATGGTTCAGGGGGAGTTCATAGAAACATATATAACTCTTGAACCACATCTCAGGACCAACTGCAATCTCTAGTAGTAGCCTAAGGGTGAGTTAGGTATGGATCAAAGGGGGAGTGTATAGTACTCTTTATCATTGTGTCAAATGGGGAGAAATGTACTGGTATGAAGTGTCTTGTAATAAGCTGACATCAATAACAAAGGGGGATATTGTTGGCATTATTGGCATTAAGTTGTCATTGATGTTAACTAGTTTAGCAATGTCACCGGTAAGTAAGAAGTGGTGACTGGTATAAGAAGTGAAAGACATGTGATAGCATCACACATGAGAGTGAGTAGACAAAAGGAAGGCTACAAGTACACATGAGTTATGTCTTCTATCAGTTTGTAGGCTCACCAGTAAGACACAAACCTGGGATGTGCAACTGATAATAGAGGCAGTTTGTTAGTCATACTGGTAAGATGAACTAAAATGGTAGGAAACCTTCATCGACAAAGAATGAAAAACCGACAAAGGAATCCAAGTAAATGTGGATGTTGATAAGCATGACAGCTGGATGCCAGGTGGAGGTATTGCACAAGTCAGTGGAGTGTGCATCGACGCAAAAATTTGTGAGCAAGTTAGCTTTAATAAGGAACCTGCAAGTCACGAAGGATGCCACAAGATTGTGGCTTGAGGAAGGCAAGCTTGAAAAGAAACTAAACTGATTCTACAAGAAGATTTTATCTTTGTAACTGATTAGACAAAGGGAATAACAAATCCATTAATGGCGAGTGATAGAGAAAAGAAGAAAAACATGGTGTAGACCTCTTGAATTAGAAAATTCACATTGGATTGCATAGCTCTACAGGTGATTGATCAATGTCATGAAGATCCTATCCCTGAAAAAGAAGATTAAATCAAATCATATTCACATCGAGTTAAAGAAGGAAAACCTAACACGACAATGTTTGAATGCATTCTTGGCAGAAATCCACAATTATAAATACATGAGCTTGAAACAAAAAATGCTTGATGCTTGAGGAGGAGAAGAAGATTGAAGAGAGTTAGAGTGTAGGGAAGATTTATCTCACTTAGAATTTATTCTAATTAAGTTGCAAAGTGAGTCAATAAGCAAACTAGTGAGAGGGTTTAACCGACAGTGATTGAGTACCAGTATAACTATAGCAAGTCCAACAATTGAGCAAATTGGTAAGGTGTGATAGAGAAAAGAGACATCCAAGTGAGAAACAATGAGTTGTGAGATTATGTGTGTGTGTGTGAGATTGTGTGTGTGTGTGTGTGTGTGTGTGTGTGTGTGTGTGTGTGTGTGTGAGAGAGAGAGAGAGAGAGAGAGAGAGAGAGAGAGAGAGAGAGAGAGAGAGAGAGAGAGAGAGAGAGGCCAAGAATCAGAGAGAGTGATCTTATAACTGGTAGTGTGAGATCTAGTAGAGAAGAAAATATTGTCAATCGATAGTAACCTATTTGATCAAGAGTTGCATAACTCATTTGCAACGAGAAGCTATAATAGTATTTGAATTGTATTTCAATATACATCACCAAGTTGGAGCTTGGTGAAGGGGTTGGTGCTCCTTGGCTTGGTGCTCCTTGGCTTGGTGCCCTAAAGTTTATAAAATAGTGTTTCACTTATGAGACTAGATTGGAGCAGTAGTCTCCAACAACATTTATCACCAAGGTTTTTACCATATTGGGTTTTCCTCATACATTTGGTGGTGTGGGTTACATTTGTGTGATTGTCCTTTTTGGTTTCCTCATTTACTTTACTAGTTTGATTGTTTAGTGCTTAAAGATAACAATCGGTATTCTGAAGTTGCCTTAAAGTTCAAAAAGATTAGGAACCACTGATTCACCCCCCTCTCAATGGCACTTTTTGTTCAACATTACATACAAGAAAATGCCAAATAGCAGCAAGAAACATGCCTGCAACCAATAACCGTCAAATGAATTCAAAATAGAAAACTCTTTATTATTTTCCCAATAAAATACATTAAAAAAATTGATTTGTTGGTGGTCTACTATCTTTATTAATCTCCCTTATTAGTACATGAGAGATCAACAATAAAACATGATATACTTGCTCTCTACTATCCACCAAATACCTACAGGATGGTGACAATTAGAGGCTTATCAGTTTATCTCATTCAACCTCTTCCTCTAACTTCACACACACCTTAGATTCGACCAAATGAGCATATTTATAACCTCCTACATTCATATGACATTTATAAATCCCTTTTGAAACTTTATAATACACTTTGTGCCTGACAACATTTTTGACACAATTGACAATTTTGACATTTTGATAAATATGACCCCTAATCTTTGCTTGTGCACTTCAAACAAATTTATATGGACTCAAAACAACCTTTTACATCCTCTTTACCCTTCCATGGGCATATTTGCAAAATGTGACCTCCTAGACCCAATTAGGACTCAAATACACATCTTGAGGAAATGTCTTACAATGCTTCACAAAATGACTCATTATGCCTTGAATTGCATCCGAATGACCTCAAAAAAATCATAGACCCAAAACCTTATGAAATTACTCATGACATGACTATTGACAAGGTGCTCCTGCATGAATAACCTATTATGACACACCATAAACCTTACAAATAGGCCACATAGGAACCAAAATACAATGTTTGCCTCAATTAGGCATTCTGTATGTCATTTGACCATGGTTGACCAAAAAGGTCCTAAGAAGCTCACAACTACAAAATGGCACCAAGGCCTTATATGGCTAGTCAAAACAAAAATGATTGGTCTTGAAAGACCTTATTACAACTTAAAACATTAAAGTAACCTACAAACACCTCTAAAATCCTTCATTGCTCAAATGGTCTTAAAAGCTTGCAAGGTACTCCTACACCATTTGCATAAAGAATCTCTTTTAGTTTGATTGAAAATTTAGTCTTTTGTTCAATTGAAAAGAGAAAATTTAAAGGATTTTCTATTAAATGGGGGTTATTGGGCTATTGAAATTATCTAGGAATCTTGTGATTCTATAAATTATGGGTTTATGGGTTTGAAAGTTTTAAAGATCTTTGTTGTAAAAAAATTTCTATGAAATCATCTCTGTTCGATGTATAATTTAATTTTTGCGTATTAATTTTTTTTATTTCAGTGCCCTGTTTTTATTTTTTTGGGGTGTCATGGGCACCCACGGTGGTGGGAAACCCCACCCACCATGGGCTTATGAATGGTGGTGTGTGGGGAGCCCATCTATATTATATATATATGTACATATATATATATACATATACATACATATACATACATACATACATACATATATATATATATATATATATGCATGTGTGTGTGTGTGTGTGTGTATACCAATGTGTAGCTCCCACCAATAAACCCTAGGGAAACTTACAACAATTTACCTAAAAGAGTGGAGTAATTTTTTTTTGTTCACTAAGGAGGTTTTCATCTTACTCAATTAAGGCATTGAAATGTTAAGTTGGTTCGATACTTTCATCTCAAGGTTAACTGTCTAATTGATGGTTATGAGCTACTGTGACTAAAATGGGTGTACTTCTATATCGTTGTCCACATTTTAATGCAACACTTATAAGCCACCTCATCTCACTTAATCACCAATTCATGCACACAAGTCCTACTATTGCAGCTATATGCACATTGACACTAATCATGCATTAATTATTTTATTGCAACACTTACATTAACATGTACATTCCCATTAAATCCTAATGATATCATTTGGTTAAACTTTACTTTAGTTTTTAGCCTTGGGCTAATTGGGTTTCCATAATACTAACTATGTCATCATCAAGTCTTATGTTTTAATGTCATTTCTCAAGTCACTAATCTCATATCAAGATACTAATATCTAATTAGTTTGCATTGGTAAACATGTGAACGTGTTTGATTGTCTAGCATTATCTCATCACAAATTTAAAGATATATCATAATGAAAATAATAAAACATCTTTCTATGATTGCATTGTCCACATCTTCACATTCATCTATCTAGCATATTAAATCTACATAAGTGACTGTATTGCTGATTTAAACTAATTTTAACCATAGCATATTGGAATTACAACTAACTAAATTACTCATAAACAACATGACAATTTCCATCAAGGTTTTATACATCAAGTCAAAGGATTACAATGCTTACAAATACTAAGACATTACTTACAACTGTTTACAATTTACTTCTACTCTAAATACATAAGAGTAGATTACATTACTTCAATTGGAAGTCCAATCTAAACATGGTCATGAATAATTAGATGTTTATGTTACATAATGTACAATGGTGAGATTAACTCACTTCTAAATCCATAATCCTCATTTATCACATAACAATAACATCTCAATCATGAAGTAATATAGTACAATAATCTGCTCCAAGGATCCAAAATCAGTATGACAAAAAATCCAAGTCCACGTATGAAGAAAACACCAATGAAGAGGGGAAAAACCTCAATGGAAAAAATATTCAACCACCCGACCAATGTGGAACCTACAAGGAACCACCCCCTGAGCTAGGAGATGTTGCTAGGTCCTGATTCACACACTAAGCCTAGGTTGATACTTGACCAAAGGGACTAACTTCAAACACTTTGTATACACAAAAAAACACAATAAACAAGAAACTCTAGAGGCTCATACAACATCAAGCATAAACATGGAAGTAACATAAGGGACTTGTTGTATAAGGGAGTGTCATCACATGCCAAACCAAGAACAAGGCACTAGCCTGTGGGCATCCAGAGCCATTTAGACCTTTAAGAGACCAAGGGAAATTGGCTTACCGTCTCCACGGTCTTCTCATGCTTAGCCTAAAATATCCTCCCTAGAACTAAGTCATGAGGCACTGATAAATTATTATCTTTTAAAATTCTCTAACTACCCATACTCATTCATTAATTTAGTTATCACTTGATTAAAAATGGTAAACTCCCTTATGCCTTTGTGGTCTGGATTTCTCATGACCCTCAGTGTCATAAGGAATCCCACTCCATTTACATGGACCCATGAATCAACAAAAAAAGAGGCTCATAAACAACCAAGCAAATCTAATGTGAACATCATACAATTCCATACCACAAATCGTCACATACCCAAAGGAAAAATCATCAACTCAACAAAAAGGGCGAGTCTCTTGACCAAAGTAAAACATAAAAATATCATAATACAACTGCTATCAAGTAACTAGCAACTCAACGAGGTCTTCACACTCGCTGCCACAAAATCAACAGCATAAAGGATTCAACCTCATGACAAAAATCATTATAAGGGTACACATGAGCAACAAAACAAAAGTCATAAATAACTAGACATGAGATGAGAGCTTTAACTTGTATTAAACAATTACTCAAGTGGCCTCTTGAACTAAACCACCAAAATAAACAATATTTGACAAACATCGAGGTGAACAATGAACCAATTGGGGCAGCGAGTATTTTACGCTTAGCCCACGCTAATACTCACAGCTCACCCCCAAAATTACAAGCAAAATTCACAAATACTCATTTAGACTAATAACTGGCATCTAAACAATAAAATTAACTATAGCTGAAAATGTAAGTATGCACATTGAAATCATACTGGAAAACTCAAGAAGAGAACCAAATCGAACTCACACTAACAGTTGAAGAGTCACACATTTTAGAACACTATAATGCCAACCATACCGAACTGATAATTAACAAAAACATACATATGTGGGAGGCTGAAAAAGAAATGAATTTCATAATTTTATAATGTTGGGGAAATTGAATTTACATCCCCTACCGACAATTCATTTTCATAAGGGTATTATTTTAATACAAATTTTTCAGGGTCGAATTTTAAATTACATAAAGTTGGGTGCACAACACCCTTCCCACATATGTGGGAGGTACTGGAAGCACCACCACATAGGTGGGAGGTGCTTGAAGCACCACCATGTAGATGGTTGGTGCTGTAGCACCCACCACTACGCGGGAGGTGCTAGACTTCAAAAATTATGTATATACATATTTTCAGATCAAATCATTATATATATATAAGTACAACGGTATATGTAGATTGTTGTTTGTCAAATAATTAGATAAATTTATATAGTTATATCTTGGATAAATACAACTAGGATAGTTGTTAAGGATAAAATTATATATATTTAGATTAATGCTAATAGATTTGAGCATAGAGTTATATTTTGGCAAAATATATATAGGTACTTTGTTACATATAGATTTATTTATACACTAGATGTATTTTTGTGAAAATTAAATGCAATTAGATTAAAACATATGTCGTTTCATATAATCAATTTATCATGTGATTAAGTTCTCTTTAGGATTATATATATTTTTTCATATTAACCTGGCTAATTTTCATTTAGTTTGTTGTTGATCTAATATAATGATAGAAATTTTAGTAATGAACTACAATTTCTTAAATGTTGTGAATAGTAAAATGTCAGTATCATTAAGAAAATGATTAGGAATAAAATGAGTTACAATGGTTTAAATTCTGGGTTATTAAAATTAATGCTAATTTGAATTAATTAATGTATAGATGGTATTATGGCCTCTTTGGTGTTTTATTATGTTTGGATTATCTTATGTTGACTTTATGAGACCTTGTATTTTATTATGGATCTTGTCTATCATAGTTGGATACTCAGTTATGTTGCATTAATACAATTTGGTTCAAGAGCCTAAGGACAATCTTTGAGGTACTACTTGTGTATGGTTACTTTTTTCGTCTTTTAATGTAATGAGATTGGTGTCCTGCATGACTTCTATGCTAGTCATTCATTCTTTATTGTATTGGACCTCCTTGATTGTAATCCTATCCTAGCAAGTCAAATAGCCTTGCTCTGGTAGAGGGGTGGGTATGTGTAAGATCATGGGGGGCCAAAAAGTGCCAATGGAGAAAAAAACGTGTTTTAAACTTTTTTAAACATGCCAAAATCTGCTTTGATTTTTTGTTTGGGTCGGCTGAAATTTGAATTTGGTTTGGTAATACCAAACCAAATCAGATATCCATTAATCTGATATTAGCGGATATCCAATTTGTGATGTCATACTTTTTCAAATCAAATATTTGTTTAAATCGGATATCCCTTTTGGAAACAAAAAAGGATATTCATTTTTCTCAACATAAAAAGTATAGTTTAGTAAAATGGGCATAACTTTTGCATTTCTAATAAAATTTTTGAACTTTTACAGGTGTTGGAAAGATAATTAAGATACCTATCAAATGTATAAGGTAATTTTTGATATCATAGACCAAAAACTAATTATAATCATTTGAAGTTAATCTTTCAATTTTAAAACTTTAAATACTCACAAATTTTGCATACAAAGTCTCATTTTTTTCCTATCACCTCCTTTATCTATCACTTCTCTATCTATACTTATATAAATATATTTTATCTATATCTTTATTCTCTACTTATGTCACTTCTTTTCTCATCCCATCTAGATAAATAAATTCCCAAGTTACATGCATCTCTGCATATATCTCCATCTTTCTATTCCTATCTCTCCCTCTCCCTCTCCTTATTTCTATATATCTCTCTAATAATCTCTCTTCTCTCTATTTATCTCCCTCCTCTACCTTACCCTACCTATACTTATCTATTACATATCTCTATCACCTCCTCTATCTCCCTATCTTGTCCCCTCTATCTCTATGCCCTTATAGATCTATCTTCATGTATATTTATATCTCATTATCTCTAAATCTCACTTATTCACTCAATCTCTCCCTCCATTTGTCTTACTCTCTCCCTATCACTTTCTATCCATATCTATCTCTATCTACATCTTCATATATTCATCTCTTTCCTTATCAATCTCTCTTTCTATATGTTCCTCTATCTTTATATATCTTCCTCTATATATGATTAATCTACCTCTTCATCTCTTCCTCTATCGCCCTCTTGAAGTATCTTTCCCTTTCTCTACTTTTATATCTTTATTTACTCCCTCTTTATATACCTCTAGCTCTCCCCCCATCATTCTCTATAGTTCCTTTATATATCTCTATATCTAGCTCTTTCTCTCTCTCCCTCTCTATCTATCCCTATCTATAATCTCTATCTCTCTTTCTCACTCTCTTGCACTATCTATATCTCTCTCTATCTATCTATATTTCTCTCTATCTCTTCTTGTTTTTTTATCTCACTCTCTTTACCCCTCTCTATCCATTTTTCTCCATCTCTTTATATATTTATCTTTATCTTTACCTCTCTCTTTCTCTATATCTATTCATCTCCCTCTCCCTTTATCTTCATTTTTATCTGTCTCTTCCTCTCTCCTTATCAATATCTAGATATGTCTACCTCTTTCTATCCATCCTTGTCCTTTAGTTTTTCTCCTGCTCACTTCATACTCCTTCATATCTATATCTCTATTTATGTCCTTGTCCTTTAGTTCTTCTCCCTCTCTTTAGCTCTTCATCTCTCTTCACCCTTATATCTCTCCTTATTTGAAACTTAGTACATATGGTCTCCTAAGGGGTTATATGGTGTCCTAAGGGGTCATAGAACACCATATAACCCTTTAGGATATAATATGACCCCTAACAACACCATATGGCCTCCTAAGGGGTCATATGGTGTCCTAATAGGTTATAAAACACCATATGACCCCTTAAGACACAATAAGACCCCTAATGACACCATATGGTGTCCTAAGGGGTCATAAGACACCATATCACCCCATATGACACCAAATGTCCCCTAATGACACAATGTGGCATCCTAAAGGATCATATGGTGTCCTAAGGGGTCACAAGACACCATATGACTCCTTAGGACACCATACGACCCATATCACCATATAGTGTCCCAAGGGGTCATATGGTGTCCTACGGGGTCATAGGATACCATATGATATGTTAGGACACAATACAACCCCTAACGACACCTAAGGGGTTATAGGACAACATATGACCCCTTAGGACACCATATGGTATCCTAAGGGGTCATATAACACCATATGACCCCTAAGAACACAATAAGACCCATAACGACATGATATGGTGTCCTAAGGGGTCATATGGTGTCATGAGACATCATATGACCCCTTAGGACACAATATGACCCCTAACAATACCTAAGGGGTTGTATGATGTCCTAGGACCCTTTAGAACATAATATGATCCCTTAGAACACAATACAACCCCTAAGGACACCATATGGTGTCCTAAGGGGTCATAGGACACCATATGACCCATTAGGACACAATATGACCCCTAACAACACCTAAGGGGTCATAGGACACCATATGACCCCTAATGACACTGTATGGTGTGCTAAGGGGTCATATTGTGTCATAAGGGGCCATAGGACACCATATGACCCCTAAGAACACAAAATGATGCCTAATGATACCTAAGGGTTTATATGGTGTTATAAGGGGTCACAGGATAGCATATGAACCTTTAGCACACCATACAACCCCTAATGAAACCATATGGTGTCCTAAGGGGTCATAGAAAACCATATGACCCCTTAGGATACCATACAATGTGTTGTTCTCAAAATCTGATTTCCCTTCAATGCCCTTAAAATAATACAATCTGAAATGAGTGCCGAGGAGACATTAAGGATAAAGGGATTCTAGAGACAACATATGACAAGGTTTGGTTAGACCTTCTACACTTTGGACCTTTCTTTGAGCCCAGGTGGGTATACCTTCTGTGAATTAACTCCACACTCTTAAGCAACAAATCCACAGCAAACCAGTCCAGAAACCAGTGGATTCATTCACCTTGAAAAACAATTGAAAACAAAGGATGAAACAATACTCAACTTCAACATATTTGATCAACAAAGTATGCAATAAACAGCCTTCAATTACTACCAGTGCTTTATCCAAGGCTACAGAGTCACTCAAACTCAAATAAAACTCTTGAAACAAAATATCTCTATACTTCCCATCAACTTGGTTTCCATTTATCCTTGCAGATGCCTAACATCAACAAGAATTTAATCACTTCAAAATAAACTACGGCCCTCAAAATTCAAAGCTTCTCCTAAAGTATTTACTGGTAGAGTGGTCATGCATGTTTAATTTCCCTCCTAAAGAGAAAAGCTAGAAACACCCATACTGAGATTGCCTTACAATTTCATTCAAACAGAAAAATCCTAGACTATTCTGAATGAAAAAGAGTAAATAAACTCAAGGACAAGATTGAAGACGACACAAAGCTTTCATTCCAAACTGAGGGCCTGTATATTGATATTCATTTGAAAAGATCTTACAAAAGTCTGATTCTCCATTAATCTTTGGAAAAGCTCAGATAATATTTCTGCAGCGTTTTCTTACAAAATTTTTGTGATCCCTTTCTCTCTAGTCCTGGTATCCATTTATAACAATATGGATGCACAAAGCTTCGGACTTCTCGAGGAAAGTTTGTTACAATTACTTCAAAAATTGAAGAGGTTACAATTTCAGTTATGCGCTCTTTTCAGCTTCTTCAACAGTCTGTTGGATGGGTTGTTCAGTTGCAACCTCTTCTGGCTCTTCAGGGGCGCTCTCTAACTGCTTTGGATCTCGAGTGGAATATTTAACTCCCCACTCACTATACGTCTCCTCGGTCGGCCATACAAAATTAATCACATCACTTTTAACTTTAGTCAACCCTTTCCAAGAATTCCTCAGTTTGTTGACTTCTGAGTTAAGAAAACTGTAGTGTGATTTAATTCTTTCTATTTCCTGTATGGTTAGAACAAAGAATGAGGTGTCATCGAGATCAATGATTCCTTTGACCCTTGCTGACAACTTAGCATCTATCTCATTGAGCCATACCTGCTTGTCTTTCAGCTGGTCTGGATTGGCAAAAATTCCTGGAAGCAACTCAAAAACTTGATCAGTGTATTCCTTTTTGCACAAATTGACCTTCCTGTCCATATTGTCTACATCTGCAGCTAATTGCATTAAAACTTTAGCAACATCAGAAGTAGCCTTTATAATGGGATTGGCCCTTGCTTCATCACAGGAAACACACATGAACTCCAAATCCTGCTCCCTAGGCCTCCATCTGTCAAAAATGGGTGTCAAGATGGCCTTATCTCTTCTCAACTCAGTCCATATCTCCATGACTTTTCCTACACTATTGTGAAGGAGTGAAGCATTTATAGTGTTTGCAAAACTAGAGACTGTGGCCTTGATCTTTTCTTCATACTTCCCTACATAATAGGCCTGAGTTTGCTTAAGACTCTCCAATTCTTGGGGAGTTATCTCTATCATCTGAGAGCTGGAAGGTGCAGGAGATGGTGGGAGCTCAATAATGGGGCTAGTAGGTGGAGGTCTTGCAGGAGAAGAGGTGATCATTAATGTTGAAGACTCACCTTGTGGACGTTGTCCTGCTAACTGGCTCTGCAATTTGGCAATAATACTCTCCTTGCCTCTTATTTCCTCCTTGGCACTATCATAAGCCTTCAAGACTGTTTCCAATTTGAGCTGGAGGGCTTCCTTTTCTTTAGCATCCTTCTCAGCTACTGCAACACTAAATTTGGCAGTCTCCAACACTGTGCTAGCAGCCTCTACTACCCCTGTACTCTCTACTCTCTTGACCATTAATCCACCAATGTGACTTGTCCCTGTGGTGTCTTTACCCTTCTTGTCCTCATTTCTCTTAAGGGACCACATAACTAGAGCAGCATTGTCTTTACTGAATGTAACCCCTTCCATGGGTTTGGTTTCTTTTCTCACTGCATCCAGCACCAGAGCATCAGCAATATTCCATTCTGGTAGAATGAGCACTCCAGCTTGTGCTACTAAATCTCTTCCCTGTTCAGGAGTGATGGTCTTGAATTCTTCCATCATCTCCTGTTTTATTTCTTCCTCCACTGAGGCTGGATCTTTATCAGGTTGTTCTGCCTTTCTTGTTTCACATCTAGCATTATACTTATCTATATGTTGTTTCCAGATAAATTGCACGAATGCTTCAGATGTGACAAAACTATCATCCGCTAGAAAGGCACTAGTGGCCTTCTTTATCTCAGGATCCCACTCCTGACCTTTGAGTTCAGTTGAAGTGATGTCCATTTGTGCTTCAATGGGCTCTTCTGGCATCCCTTCTTCCACTTCATCATATGTATACGCAATCTCCCCCAAGCTACCCAACTGAGAGAGGTATTCAGTTGCTGCTTGTTCATCTCCAATGTGGAGAGGGGATTGGGATGGGGAATATAAGGGTGTATCTGATTGCACCTCCTTCCCCACCCCCTGCTTCTTTGGGTTGTCTTGTATGTCAATGACTTCATGTGCTTTCCTCTTCCCTTTGGATGAAGAGGGTTCCCCTCTTGCAGACACCAACACACTGTAACCTGCTTTCTTATGCAGGGTGTAATCACCAGGAGGGATGGCTTTAGTAGGAGCTGATTTCCCCAAAACCATTCTTGCTTTCTCAGGGTTGTTTTTAATTACAACTTCCCTTTTCTCCTTTATTGTCTGCATCACATCCTCAAAACAAATAATCAAAAATTTTATCTTTTCTTCCAATGGGAAGAAGCTAGACAATGGGTCATAGCTAGCATCAAATTGATGCACAAAATCCAGGGCCTTCCTATAAGCCACCCACTTTTCCTTCCTCAACTCCTGCTCATCCAAATCAAATTCATTCCTGATGAGGTCTTCAGGAAAGTGGAACTGATGAGGCCTACCTCTGCATGCTACTTTCTTCCAGAATACACCATTGTAGAAGTCTTTCGGATCAGCACATCTAGACACTGCAGTGGACAAATGGTAGGGTTTGAGGAAATCCTCAAAACATTTCTAGCCTCCCTTGGTGATTATAAATTGGTGGGCTACTGTAGCTGTAGGGAAAATAGTCCCTTTACCTCTGCCTGTTAACTCTGCCTCTTGCAAGTCACCAATTTGTCTGAGAATCTCAGCTATTCCCACTTTGAGGGGGACCTGGTATGGTAACAAAAATGGGGTGCCTCTGAAACCAAAGACTCTAAAAACTGTGGAAACTGGATACAAGTACATATCACCCCAGTTATGAACTATCTTGATACTCTCTGCGAATTCTTTTGGTCTTAAGAATTCCAGAAGAACCTTGGGGACTCTTGGATTGTCAGAGCAAAGGAGAGTCCTTATCTTGGATGCAAAATATTTATCAAACTTTAGAAAACTTGCATCCTCTCTATCCCATGACAATACAGTACTCCATAATTGTACCGGCATCTTTTCTCCCTCCTTTTCTTTTACCAGGTCCAATCCACTGGCGAAATAATCTCCACCTTTGAAGAGGAAGAGGTGCATCAATAATGAATACCACCCAAATGGCCTATCCACCTTTCCATTCTTTATCCCTATCAATCCTCCATGGATAGCATCAGCAATATAGGAAGCATAATCAAATGTAATAGCAAGAGAAGGATTCAGAATTTGAACAATCATTAACAGATAATGATTTGGCATATTAGATTCAGCATCCTCTCCTAAAACTTGGCAAAGTGCCCAGTACATCCCTTTTGCCCTCAAGGTAAACATACTTAGTGAAAAAGGCTCTTGTGTATTGGGCCCTACAACTGCTAACCCTCCTACTTTCAGAAAAAGTTCTTTGAGAGGCCCATTCCTGAGATGAGTCCTCTGTGCCCTATATACCTGAGCTAATTGTGTGAAGTTTATAGGTTCCAAGAAATTGGTGAACTCACTGAGCCCAAATGCTTTTCTCAACTCTTCTGCATTAATCTCCACGAGGGTTTTTCCATTTACATCCCGGATACACCTTGTAACTGAATCATAATTCAATGCCATTTGGGTTAACAAATCTGTATCCATGAACACCCCTGGGACCACCAACTTCCCAACATCTAATTACCAAATGCTATTTTGAGGAGCAGGAGAATTCCTCATCCCAAATCCGATTCTAAATAACCCCAACCCAGACAATCCAACCTGTGGGTCTCTTAACCAATTACCCTTGTCATATAATCCTTCTCCAATTTTCAGTCGGGGAGCCCTGGGTACTAACTCTTTGGCCTTAGATGCCTGGTTAGTTGACAGCGTCAACTGCTCTAAAAAGTCATCACATACACTTCTTTCCAGATAATCAACTTTACCAGAAAATTCCCTTTTAGGCGCCATTTGAAATACAACCAGAGGAATATCATTTCTTAAAACACTTCTGTTATACGAGAACAATTTCACTTATTACAACACAAAAATGGCTACAAAATAAGAAAAAACCTGATGCTTGCTTGAAGAAATTCGCTCTGCAACCAGTTCGCCTTCTCTGTATTTGTAAAAGATAACTCTACGTTTGCTTCCTCTGCAACAATCCTTTTAAAAGGTATCCTTACTTGGTTGTTAGGAAATCAAATGCTTGTACTCTGGGCCTTAACTATAACATTGATTCCACATGCTTCGGCCGTCCCTTCAAAATCGAATTCATACAAGAATTCATATTTTAGCTCCAATGGGTCGCAGTCTTTCTGCAAGTGTCTCTCTGTGAATTTCATTTTGACGGCTTTGTCCTTAGTCTAAGTCCTATCTTTTTATTTGCTGCATAATACCATGCGGCATCCGACCATTGGCTTAGAAAATCCTCTCACATTCTGTTTTGATACTGGCTGAATGTCGCTCTTTATACTGTGGTGGGCCCATGTTTTACCCTTTTTGCCATGTCATCATCGTGACACATGGACGGCTCTCATTAACTCTCGCTATTTCGCGGCCTTAAAAAGTGAGCAGCTTACCCCTGTGAAATAGCGCGGACTGTTGGATCATCTTTCAAGTTGATCACCTTTTAATCCTTCGAAAAAGTCCTCAGGAATGGTGGGCCCACTGTGTCATCAGTGACATCTGGCATCTAGTCATCCACTGTGCTGATTTGTCGCTCTGTCACTTGCCGGAAGAAGAACCATGGGGGCCCCACTTCAGTCTCGACAGGTCTATCTCAGAAATGGTGGGCCCACGGACACGCCATGGACGCCTGGCTCCTCGTCATCTTCGGAGCCGACCTGTCACATTTTCATTTGTCAAGCATACACTATAGGGACCCACAGCTTCCTTTTGGACTGCGTGTCATCAAGACACGTGGACGGTCCAGGTTAAATTTCGCTATTTCGCAGCCTTAAAAGGTGGGCATCTTACCCCTGCGAAATAGCGCGAGCCGTTAGATCCTATCTCAACTTGCTCAGCATTTAAACCCTGTTAGAAGCTCTCGCCTTGTCCTGCTGACTGTGGCGGCCTGTGCCACGTGTTACCTTATAATACGCCAGAAGAAAGCCACGGGGCTCCAGCTATCTCTGACAGCTATGCCTTCCACTTACCCCGTCGTGACACATGGACGGCTGATATTCATTCTCGCTATTTCACAGCCTTAAAGGGTGAGCACTTAACCCTCGTGAAATAGCGCTGACCGTCGAATCCTTTCTCAAGTTGATCGGCATTTAAACCCTGTTAGGAGCTTTCAGAAGAGGTGGGCCCACGGACACGCCACGGACACCTGGCGCCCTGTCATCTTCGAAGCTGACCTGTCGACTTTTCATTCGCTGGAAGGAGCCACGGGGTCTCAATGAAGTTTAAGAGCTGTCCCTGCCAGGTCACCTCCACCTGTGAGCTGACTCATCTTTGGGGCCCACTTTTGATCCTTAATCTTAACATGCTGACTGTGGCGACCTGTGCCACGTGCTGCCCTCTAATACGCCAGAGAAGACCACGTAGGGGGGGCCCTACCTTCTTTGATGACCGCAACCTTTACTTTCTCTGCACGACACATGGACGGCTGACATTCGTCCTCGCTATTTCGCGGCCTTAAAAGGCGAGCACCTCACCCTTGCGAGATAACGCCGACCGTCGGATCTTTCCCCAAGTCGATCGGTGTTTATTGGGCCCGGCACTTTAGAAGGAAATAATAAAAGGCGAATTTTTTTTCAAATAATCAACATGACCACCTAGGTAAATAGCAAGGGGGGACACTTCTTACGACCCCGCGACCCATGGCTTAAGTGAAATAAAGTAACGACGGAATAGAAACCAGGGGACCTAGTACAAAAGATAAAGCCTAAAACCTAGAAAAACCTTAAACCCTCTAGGTTTAGAATAAAGCTGAAGCATTTGGGGCCACACCCTACGAATATTTTCAAAGAACCATAGCCAATTATGGGGAAAGAACCCAATTTTAAAAATAGTGATAACACAATGTATAATGACACTATATGGTGTCCTAAGGGGTCATAGGAAACCATATGACCCCTTAGGAGACCCTAGGACCCATAACAACATAATATAGTGTCCTAAGGGGTCATAGAACACCATATGACCCCTTAGAACACCATACAATGCATAACTACATCATGTGGTGTCCTAAGGGGTCATAAGACACCATATAACCCCTTAGGAGATAATATGACACCTAATGACATCATATAGTGTCCTAAGGGGTCATAGAACACCATATGACCCCTTAAGACACAATATAACCCCTTAGGATACAAAATAAATCCTAAAAACACCTAATGGGTCATATAGTTTCCTAAGGGGTCATAGGACACCATATTATAGCTTAGCACACCATATGACCCCTAACAACACCATATGGTATCCTAAGGGGTCATAGAACACCATATGACCCCTTAAGACACCATACAACACATAACAACACCAAATGGTGTCCTAAGGGGTCATATGGTGTTCTAAGGGGCAATAGGACACTATATGACCCCTTACAAGACCATATGACCCATAACAACACCATATGGTGTCCTAAGGGGTCATAGAACACCATATGACCCCTTAGGACACCATATGACACCATATGGTTTCCTAAGGGATCATAACACACCATATGACCCCTTAGAACACAATAAGACCCCTAGCATCATCATATAGTCGTAAGGGGTCATCGGACACCATATGACCCCTTATGACACAATATGACCCCTAACGACATCATATAGTGTCCTAAGGGGTCATATGGTGTCCTAAGGGGTTATAGAACACCATATGATCCATTAGGACACCATAAGACCCAAAACGATACCATATGATGTCCTAAGGGGTCATATGGTGTCCTAAATAGTCATGGGATACCATATGATCTCTTAGGACATAGTATGACACCTAACAAAACCTAATGGATCATATGGTGTCTAAGGGGTCATGCGATGTCCTATGACCCCTTAGGACACAATATGACCCCTTAGCACACCATACAACCCCTAACGACATCATATGGTGTCCTAAGGGGTCATAGGACACCATATAACCCATTAGGATACAATATTCAACCCCTAACAATACCTAAGGTGTCATATGGTTTCCTAAGGGGTCATAGGACATCATATGACCCCTTGGCACACCATACAACACCTAACAACACTATATGGTGTCCTAAAGGGTCATGGAACACCATATGACCCCTTAGGACACCATAAGACCCATAAAAACATCATATGGTGTCCTAAGGTGTCATATGATGTCCTAAAGGGTCATGAGACATGATATGACCCTTTAGGACACAATATGATCCCTAACAATACCTCAGGGGTCATATGGTGTCCTAAGGAATCATATGATTTCCTATGGCCGTTTAAGACACAATATGACCCCTTAACATACCATATAACCCCTAATGATGCCATATGGTATCCTAAGGGGTTATATGATTCCATATGGTGTCCTAAGGTGTTATAAGACACTATATGACTTGTTAGGACACAATATGATGCATAACAACACCTAAGGGGTCATAGGACACCATATGAACCCTTAGGACATAATACAACTCCTAATGACACCTAGTGGGTCATATGGTGTCCCAAGTGGTCATATGACATCACATGACCCATTAGCACACCATACAACCCCTAACAACACCATACAATATGACATGTTAGGACACAATATGACCCCAAACGATAGCTAAGGATACCATATGACTTGTTAGCACACCATATGACATGGTAGAACACAATATGACCCCAAACAACACCTAAGGGGTCATATATTGTCCTAAAGGATCATATGATGTTTTAAGGGGTCATATGGTGTCCTAACGGGTCATAGACACCATATGACCCCTTAGCACACTATACAACCCCTTACAATGACATATGGTGTCCTAAGGGGTCATAGGACACCATATGATCCCTTAGGACATAATATGACCCCTAATGACATCTAAGGGATGATATGGTGTCCTCAGTGGTTATATGATATCTTATGACCCCTTAGCACACCATACAAACCCTAACAACACCATATGGTGTTCTAGGGGGTCATATGATACCATATGACCCCTTAGGACACCATACGACCCATAACAACACCATATAGTGTTTTAAGGGGTCATATGATGTCCTAAGGGGTCATAGGACATCATATGACCCTTTAAGACATAATATGACTCCTTAGCACACCATATGATCCCTAATGACATCATATGGTGTCCTAAGGGTTCATAGGACACAATATGACCTGTTAGGACATAATATGACCCCTAAAAACACCTAAGTGGTCATATTGTAAAGTTAGAGGTGAGGATAGGTATGGCAGAGAGATGGTATTTGGGGAAGAGAGAATTAGAGAGAGTTGGGGGTAATTAAGGGTTGGGAGGAGAGGGGAGATGGGAAAGTATCAACAAAGGGAGAGAGGGAGAGATGAGGAGAGAGGTTCAAAGAGAGAGGTCTAGAGAGAAGGCAATTAGGGGAAGGGGAGGGGGAGAGAGAGGGAGGGAGTATCAACAAAGGAAGAGGGGGAGAGATGGGGAGAGAGCCCCCTGATTACCCTCTCTCTCCATCTCTTTATTAATACTTCCCTCTCCCCCTCCGCTCCCCTTAATTATCCTCTCTCTATCACTCTCTTCACCTCTCTCCATATCTCTCCCTCTTTCCTTTTATTGATACTTACTCTTCTCTCTCTCTTATTATCTGCTAATTACACCCAACTCTCTCTCACATTATTTCTTTCCCTCAATTACCCTTGATCACCTCTCTCCTCCTTTGGGTTTATAGATACTTCCCTCTCTCCCTCTACCCACTCCCTAATTACTCTCTATGTCTCTCTTCACCTCTATCCCCATCTCTCTTCTCTCTTTGTTGATACTTTCCCCTCTCCCCCTCTCCTCCTACCCCCTAATTATCTCAAACTCTCCCTCTCATTCTCTCTTCACCCCAGCCACCCCTCCCTCTCTCTCTCTTAGCCTACCACCTAATTACATCTAGCTCTCTCTCACACTCTCTCTTCCCCCCAATTACTATTGGCAATATGAAAGGATTGATTATGTGTTGCATTGATATTTTTTCATTGATGTCAACACTAGCTGATATGGTTGGTTACCAGAAGATAGGTTTTGGTTACCGATAGAAGATCTAGTTGATGGTATGATGAAAGAATAAGTATCCAGTAGATTATTGAGAGGGGGGGAAGTGAATCAGTAAACTGAAAAACTGATACAAACTTCCCAAACTCAAATTCAAACTCACAAATTAAACTTTCACTTGTCAAGATCAAGACTCATAAGAATACTCAACATCAGCTGGTTAACTGTTATACCAGCTTAACAGTAAACAACTTCAATCTTGTAAATATCAAAATTCTTAATCATATATCAACATATTCAATCTCTCAATGCTTCTAGTTATCATGCCTTATCAGAATATTTAAGTAGTTAATCAAATCAACAAATAAGATCATAACCACAAAAACATTCACCATATGACACAAGTATTTATACGTGGAAAACCATAACATATCATATCATTAATGCAATCTTCATGCAAATGCCAACACTAGTGTTACTGACAGTAAAGACTATTTGTTGGACACTTCCGACATGTTTGGATGAATGGAATACATTTGGTTCTATGTGTTACATGCTTCTGGAGCATGTCTTGGTCAGTTGGTATTGACTTGGTGATCGGATGCTATCATACACTCTAATAAGCCCTTCAGGCATAGGTTTAAGGTTTTACCGACAAATATTTTGTTGAGAATCCTTGGCAAGATGCATAAGTGGTGTTGGTGTGGTTTCTAGGATGTAGAAGATGATCTCTGATCATGCTTCAACCAGGTGGAGACATTTCTTTGGCATGGTGGACCCATAATAGGTCAGGTTCCTATCAAGGTTATGGACCGGTATCATGTTAATGTGTTCTCTACATGTTACTGGGATGATTTATGGATTGGTTATTGTTGTTTTGGTCTAAAGCCGACATGGCATATCACTGTAATATGGATGTATGTAATGATCTTATTTTAATATCTTTTAGGTGGCCAACCTAATTGGTTTAGGCCTTAAGGTTTGTATAAATTGATGTAAGATCTCATTGTAGATCAAGGTAATAGACATGGAAGAAATGTAATGTGCGAATATTGTAATATCATTCAGGTAGAGGATAAGGTTAATCATTGAAGATCGAATTGGTTTTATGTAAGAGGTCAAAGGCCTCCAATATTGAGCTTAACTAGGACTATAATCAGGCATGGTAGATGCTATCTCTGGCAGTTCATTCTACTAGATTGTTGTCCAATTATCTTGTGGTTTTAATCTCTCTATAGTCAGTGAGACTCTTTTGTAATGAGTAGTCCGCTCTAGGCAGTGTGCCTTCCTACATGTGCAGGCCCCTCATTGTAGCACATACTTTCTGTAGAAGTATCATTTGACTATGGGTAGGATTCCCATCGTAGTTTTTCCATTTATCGAGTTTTCCACATACAAATCATGGTGCTATGTGGTATGGTTGCATTGTGTTGATTATCTATTTCATTGTTGTGTTGCATTGTTTACCGGTATCTATTTCTACCGGTATTTGTTTCTGCCATTCTGGTATTTAATGTTTATATTCTCTGGTTTAAGGTTGTAAAGTGGATTAATTGATATAATCGGTTAACAATTGATTCACCCCCTCTCTTAGTTGTTCACCAATTATCCTAACAATTGGTATCAGAGGTTTGGTCCTCTTTTACAAAAGCTTAACTGCTTGAGGTAGATCCTATGGCAACTAATCCATCAATAACTATCTTTAGAAGAGAAATCCCTGAGATTTATGGAACAAATTATGGGATGTGGAAAATTTGAATGGAGACTCATCTTAGATGTCTTAGCAAGGTTATTTGGGAGATCACTGAGAAAGGATACACACCTTATGATCCGACATCTGGCAATCCTGCTCTTGCAGACTTGGACAAAAAAATTGAGAATGATTGCAGAGCTAGAGAAGCCCTCCTATGTGCACTTACTGATCAAGAAATCATGGGATTGACTGATAAATCATCTACAAAGGTTTTGTGGGATAAATTGCAAACTTTGAAAGAAGGTGACCCTATTGTCAAAATTGCTAAACTTGATGGCTACCTGGTGAGATATGAGAACCTAAAGATGGATGACAATGAAAGAGTTGCTACATTTATGGAAAGAGTAAATGACATTGTCATGGGAATTTAATGTTGTGGAGGATCTTTGAGTGAAGATAAAATAGTTTTCAAATTCTTGAGAGGCCTTCCACTGGCTTACAACAAGAAGGCAACTACAATTAATGAATTGAGAACAATGGAAAACACCTTATTAAACAAAGACATTCTGATTGGGAAGTTATCTACTTTTGAGCTTAAAGAATTTGGACCTTCTAGAGCTGCAAAATATGAACCCGCTTTTCATGCATCATCATCATCATCATCATCATCTACTGGCAAGAATGATTGGAAAGACCTTTATGAAAAATAAATGGAAGATATGAGGAAAGAGGATGAAGAATTTGAGAAACTTGAAGCCTTATTTGTTAGAAGAGTACCTAAAGGACCTGTAGGAAGTAAGTATGAAGGAAAAACACCTTTTAAATGCTTTGCATGTAATAAGATTGGTCATTTTACATCTAGATGTCCTGAAAGGAGTGCAAGATTTCAAGAAAGAGTTAAGAAATCATTCAAGCCTAATCAGAATAGATATAGGTTTGAGAGAAACAAACAATGCTACATAGAAGATGAAGAAGTAATTGATTGCTCAAAGGATGAACCAACAAAAGACTCTTTAGTGGATCCGACAATGGAAAGTAATGGGTGTTCTATTCTCTAAAGGACGATGAACTAGGAATGGCTATCAAGAATAAAGAAAAGGCCCTGGAAGAAAAAGTTGAAGACAAGGATGATTGGGTAATTGATAGTGGATGCTCACATCATATGACTGGAGATAAAAGAAAATTTATATCCCTGCATGAATACAATGGTGGTCAAGTAAGATTTGGAGATGAAAAAGCATGTATGATCATTGTTAGAGGTACTATTTCTTTGGATACTAAGCATAATACTGATAATGTCTATTATGTAGAGGGTTTAAAGCATAATCTTTTGAGTGTTGGTCAATTGGTGGACAAGGGATTCCGACTTCAATTCAAGGATAGAAAATTCAAAATCATTAACAAGACTGGTTTGGAGATTGCTACCAGTACTCAGAGTGGAGGTAATATCTTTCACCTGAACACTAGTAATAAGACATGTTTGAGTGCTCATATTGATGAGAGTTGGTTATGGTATAAAAGGTTGTGTCATGTTAATTTTGATTGCATTGTCAAGATCAATTCAACAAAGGTAGTTAGAGATATACCTATGATTATGAAGCCTCATAATCCAGTATGTAAGGAATGTCAATTGGGAAAACAAGCTAGAACTACTTTTAAGAGCATACAAGACAAATATAATGATGTTCTTGATTTGATTCATATTGACTTATGTGGTCCAACAAGGACTAGAATCTTTCAAGGTGATAGGAACTTCATGCTAATAATTGATGATTATTCTAGAATGATGTGGGTGACTTTTCTTAGGGAGAAGTCTGAAGCTTTTGAGAAATTCAAGATCTTCAAAACAAAAGTAGAAACTGAAATTGGACTGAAAAATTAAATGTCTAAGATCAGATCAAGGCGGTGAGTTCACTTCTCATGAATTTAATAGTTATTGTGAGACAAATGGAACTAGGAGACAATTATCTGCACCTAGGACTCCTCAGTGGGAATGGAGTAGTGGAAAGAAAGAAAAAAACAATTTTGGATGCAGCAAGAACCTTGATGATGGAAGCCAAATTGCATCACATCTACTAGAGAGAAGAAATGAGTACAACAGTCTACACATTCAACAAAGTTCACATCAAAGGTGAAACCGGTAAGACTCCTTATGAATTATGGTTTGGACATAGACCTACTATTAAATACTTCAGAATTTTGGGAAGTAAATGTCATATCAAAAGGGATGATTCAATTGGGAAGTTTGATCCTAGATGTGATGAAGAAATATTTCTTGGCTATTCTAATCAAATCAAAGCATATAGATGTTATAACAAAAGATTGCAAAAAATTGTGGAAAGTGCAAATGTGAAAGTGGATGAACAATATAGAAATCAATCTATATCATATGATAGGGAACCGACTATAATGGTACTTTTTCCTTATGATTTATTAAGTATTAGTAGTGTATTAACCTTTTACCTAAGATAGATAATTTAATATTAAGGTGTCAAATTCACTATTTATTATTAAGTGTTTACACAATGTTTTAATAAAGTATCAAATTAATTTATTCAAGTAATGATAAACTAATTACTCAGAATATATAAAACATTAAGATAATGATTTGCAATGGTGAAACATTAGGGCAATGACTATATGAAATTGATTAATACATATATGTAAATCACAGAGAAGCTGCTTTCCTACACGTAGAGGATTAGCTATAGGTATAGGATTTCCAGGCAAGGGAGCTCCAAGAGGACACAGTTCTTACATAGAACCCCACACGCCTTCATGACATGAAATAAACATGGTTCTTACACAGAACTCCACATGCCTTCATGACATGAAATAAACACAGTCCTGGTTAGGACACTCTCGGGTGTACACTGTAACCAAAGTTGGACACACACTGTATGCCCCTTATCCAATTCCCAATGCCCAACCACCAGACCTTAACTATCCTCTCTCTTTTTCTTTTTTTCAATTTCCTTTTCCCCTACTATTTTCTCCCTCTCTGTCCTTCTTTATTGATTCAAAGGTTTTAAATAATGTCTCAAGGGTGGTAACAAAAGTCATAACCCTTCATAACAATTATAATGTCCATAATTATATTTATTTAATACTATTTATTATAACTCCATTCCATGGGAAAAAGTCCCATAACATTTCTCCCCTTGTAATTTAGCTAATGTCTTCAGTAGCGAGAGATGTATCTACATCACAACTCAAAAATTATGATCAATAAATCAATTACTGACATTGAATATGCACATACTTAATTGTATTTCCATTTTTATTTTAAATCATCTATATTCTTATCATCTTTTAATTTGACAAATTTCACTAGTTCCATAATCATTTTTCCAATGATAACATTTTCATAAAAACGTATCATAAATATATGTTTTAATTTCCTATCCTTTTAATTTTTTCACTATTTAATCTTTTAACTGCTTTTCTCTTTATAAAAGTATTATCATACAACAATTACTCCTATATAGTCACTCATAAATTATAAAAGTACAATTATATACTCAAAATACATTCTAAGATGGTATTCATGCATTCCGGACTATATGAATATCTTCTTTGCAAAACAAATACACAACTGTCTTTTATATACAATAACTTTTATATTATTGGGTTGATCAAGTCCAATAACAAAGTATGTAGTAAAATAAACCATGGTAATGTTGTCGAGCATTTTAACAATAACTAAAGAATATCAAATTATTAGCATGTATTGAGCACTTCATAGGGAAACATTAGGTGTAACCATTGATTTATTAAAATCCAAGGGTAAAGGTTGGTTTAATTAAAAAGTTGATAATTTGTCTATAATAATGATAGAAGATGAGACTTAACAAGATAATTGAGATCTAATGATGGCTATAGAATATTATTTTATAGGAAAATCATAATAAAAATTACAGAAGCACAAGAAAACTAGTGATCCCTAGTAATTTCTATGATCCCAAAGGACCATATAATGTTTATTTGTTGGGTTTACCATTGCTTTCACAATGTTTGTAAATTTTGTTGTATCATTAGATTAAATACCACAGTATTATTAACTTTGTGATGAATTCTAAGTTTTGAAGATAAGTCAAGGGCTTCATTGCATCTTTCTATATTGTTGCTACCATTAAATCTTCAAAATGAATATCATTAAATGAAGTTCTAATTATATTTGATAAATCTATCCCACATATATTATTTTAGAGGTGGTTTCTCCCCCTATAAAAATTGTACATGTCCCCATGTCTAAGGGTAATAAGAACATTTTAATTTTGAAACTTTTAAGCCATTGTATTATTTAACTAGCATATTCTAGTAGCTAAAGTATTTTACCAATTTTAAAAATGATCTTAGAACCTATGGGTTATGGGCCCACAATGTAACCTAGGTCAGACTTAAGTAAATCTAGATGCAATATTTTACTTTTATTTTTATTTTTCTAACAATGTATGGATTATAAATATCCTTTAAAATCACTTGTCAACTTCCTAGATACAAAAACTCAAGGTTTTAGTTTTTATAATCCTTTTTAATTTTATAGTAACCAAATGGAAATTGTAAGTGAAAATGACTATATGGTTATGGTTGAGGCTGAAATGAATCCGAAAGTCACATCAAATACATTGAAATTGATATTTGCCACTAGCATTGCACAATAATTTCTTTAATTATCTAGAATTGGTTTCCGAATAATCTATGTACAATGATTCATGCCCTAGCCTAATCAAACCTGGAAACTATGGTTGTATCTGATAGTTAATTCCCTATTGCACTTTGTAATAACAAGAGCAACGCCCATTTTCAATAATCTACAAGAATACAGGGTTTTAGGGCTACTAAATTTTTGAGATGGAAAAAAATTGCAGCCTTTTAAATGAGAATACTAATTGCAAGTTGAAGTTTGTTTTCAGGCATGGGGTAATAAATGTTCAACTATTTTGAAGTTGTTTTTGCAACCTATTAAATGAAAATTTTGGTTCGATTTGAGATTTGGTTTCAATATATTCCTGTCTTATATTGTTATTTTAATACTTTCTTGTGAATTTGTATGCTAACAACTATGTTATATGAATATTGAGATGAATTTACTCATGTAAGTGAAACCATATCATTCTTGTTCTTATAAATATGAGGGTAAATTATTTTTAAAATTTTTGATGAGAATTTATCTCATTCATTTTTCAAGGTTAAAATCTCTAGTGATTCGCTCATTCACTAAATCCATTGAATACTAAGAACCAGATCTATACTCTCTATTCCCAATCAATAGGAATTAAATACACTAACGACTTACATTCTATACGTAGTCACAATTAGACCAACGCATATAATGTGCAGATTTACTGCAACCTCTATACCTACAGTTTCAAATTTTTCACTCGATGATTCCAAATGTGATAAGTTTTTAAATATTTTTTTATTTCATTTTTTTTTCTTCTTTTTATGGTTTCAAGAGGCAAATTTGTCCTCAAGTGCAATTTTGAGTCTTTAGCTTTAAATATTTCATGAAATAATTTTATTTAAATTATAATATCAAATAGAAATCTTTACATAACGGATTAGGGTTCTAATTTGGGTTGGCAAAATTTTATATATAAAATAATAGTAACCCAAAACTAATAACTAGTAGGGTAAAGATTGTTGAGGCTCTGATACCAAATGTAATGGTACTTTTTCCTTCTAATTTATTAAGTATCAGTAGTAGATTAACCTTTTACCTAAGATAGATAATTTAATATTAAGGTGTTAAATTCACTATTTATTATTAAGTGTTTACACAGTGTTTTAATAAAGTATCAAAGTAATTTATTCAAGTAATGATAAACTAATTACTCAAAATATATAGAACATTGAGATAATGATTTGCAATGGTGAAACATTAGGGCAATGACTATATGAAATTGATCAATACATATCTGTAAATCATGGAGAGACTGATTTCCTGCATGTAGAGGATTAGCTATAGGTATAGGGTTTCCATGCAAAGGAGCTCCAAGAGGACATGGTTCTTACACAGAACCCCACATTCCTTCACAACATGAAATAAACACGGTTCTTACACAGAACCCCACATACCTTCATGACATGAAATAAACATAGCCCTAGCCAGGACACTCCTGAGTGTACGTTGTACCCCGAATTGGACACACACTGTATGCCCCTTCTCCAATGCCCAATGCCCAACCACCAGACCTTAACTATACTCTCTCTTTTTCTTTTTTCAATTTCTTTTTCCCCTACTATTTTCTCCCTCTGTGTCCTTCTTTATTGATTCATAGGTTTTAAATTATGTCTCAAGGGTGGTAACAAAAGTCATAACCCTTCATAATAATTATAATGTCCATAATTATATTTATTTAATACTATTTATTATAACTCCATTCCACGGGAAAAAGTCCCATAACACCGACAGTGGAAATGATCATAACTAAACCGAAATTACCTCAACCAGTGCAAGACACTGAGAGAGTTACACCAACATTGTCAAAAAACTCAACTGTGACTGATGATCAGATCAGTGAACCTGAATTTTAGAAGACTGCAAGGTATGTAAGATTAAATCATTCTGAAGATCAAATCATTGGAGATAGGAATAAGAGAGTTATGACAAGAAGAATACTGGTAAATCATGAGGTATGTTTTATTTCTCAAGTTGAACCGACATCTGTTATTGAAGCTTGTAAAGATAAACATTGGTTAAAGTCTATGGAAGATGAATTAGATCAGATAGAGAAGAATGAAACTTGGACTTTAGTTCCCCAACCTAAAAATAAGAATGTTATTAGAACTAAATGGGTTTTTATAAATAAACTAAATTAGGATGGTCAAGTTATAAGAAACAAGGTTAGACTAGTTTGTAAAGGATACTCTCAAAAGGAAGGAATTGATTATGGTGAGACTTTTGCACCTATAGCTAGAATTGAAGCTGTTAGACTATTTCTTGCCTATGCAGCATATAAGAACTATAAGGTTTATCAAATGGATTTTAAATGTGCATTTTTGAATGGTGAACTTCAAGAAGAGGTATACATTGAGCAACCTAATGGTTTTTCACTGACAGATGATAAGGATATGGTTTTTAGGTTAAGGAAAGCACTATATGGACTGAAACAAGATCCTAGAGCCTAGTATGCAAGGTTGGATAAATATATTTTGAAGCTTGGTTTTACTAAAGGCAGTGCTGACAGTAATTTATATTACAAGATCACTGATGATGGTATTCTGATTATTAAAGTATTTATTGATGATATCATTTTTGCAGGAGAAGATAAATAGTACATGGAATTTGTTGACAACATGAAGAATGAATTTGAAATGTGCATGATTGGTGAAATAAAATATTTATTAGGTTTGTCGATTACTCAAACAAAAAAAAGGCATCTTTATCTATCAAACAAAGTATCTTATGGAATTTTCGAAGAAGTTTGGTATGGATAATTCCAAACCGGTAAGTACTCCTATGGTGACAAGTGAGAAATTATCTATCAGAGATAAATCTACATCGGTAAATTCAACAAGGTATAAGTCTATGATTGGTGGCTTTTATATCTAACTCAAACTAGACCAAATATTATAAATGCAGTAAGTATTGTTTCAAGATATCAAAGTAATCCTAAAGAAAATCATGAAAGTGCAGTAAAGAGGATATTTCGGTATATGCAAGGCACAATTGAATATGGGTTATGGTATTTTAGAGATGATAAGTTCACTTTATGTGCATATACAGATTTAGATTGGGTAGGAGATACTGATGATAGGAAGAGCACTTCTAGTGGAGCTTTCTTTCTTGGAAAGAAACTGGTTTCATGGATCAACAAAAAATACTCATGCATTTATTTATCTACTGTAGAAGATGAATATGTTGTAGTAACAACTAATTGTACACAAGTTCTATGGATGAAGCAAATGTTGAAGGATATCAAGGTAAATTGTAGTGAACTGGTAGTTATCTACTATGATAACTCTGTAGCTATTGTCATGTCTAAAAATCTAGTATTTCACTCTAAGACTAAGCACATATCAATAAAGTATAACTTTCTGAAGGACAAGGTAGAAGAAAAGGAAGTCAATTGGTTAATGTGAACACAAAAGAGCATATTGAAGATATATTCACTAAACTGTTGTCTAAACAATCATTTGAGTATTTGAGAGACAGGTTAGGGGTTTATTCCCCTCCAATAGAGACTTGATTGATGCAGTTTGGCATCAGTCTGACATGCATTATCAGAGATACTATTCATTCTGACACTGATGAGTGATGCTACTACTCAAGGGGAGTAGTCAGCTTTGAGATTCACAAAATTTTGATATCTATGTCATATCTCTAGCATTGATGTCAAAGGAGGAGAGATATTGATGTGAAAAAGAAAACTTAAGGAGTTGCTTTTTAGAGCCACATATAGATATCATTCAAAGGGGGAGTTTGTTGGTTGTCTTCCATTGGGAGAGACTTGTTTGGCATTTCTTGGTAATTAGATGTTTTTCACATCTAGTGTTGCCATCAATGCCAAAGGGGGAGATTGTTGGAAATATGGAAGATTGATTATGTGCTGCATTGATGTTTTGTCATTGATGTCAACACTAGTTGATATGGTTGGTTATTGGCAGACCTATTTTGGTTATTGACATAAGATCTAGTGTTATCGGTAGTAGAGACTATCTGTTGGACACTTCCGACATGTTTGGATGAATGGAATACGTTTGGTTCTATGTGTTAAGTTCTTCAGGAGCATGCCTTGGTCAGTTGGTATTGACTTGGTGATCAGATGCCATCATACACTCTAGTAAACCCTTACCAGTATAGGTTTAAGGTTTTATCGACAAAGCTTTTGTTGAGAATCTTTGGTAGGATGCATAAGTGGTGTTGGTGCAGCTTCTATGATGCAGAAGATGATCTCTGATCATGCTTCAACTAGGTGGAGACATTGCTTTGGTGTGGTGGACCCAGAATAGGTCTAGTGCCTATCTAGGTTATGGACCAGTATCATGTTAACATGTTCTCTATGTTGCTCACCAAATCTAGTTAACCCAAATTCACCTGCAATCCTTCTGTGAAATGGCCAATTTCAATCTATGGAACACATCAAGACTTGGACAACATAACATAGGACCCTAATTGATCCTCCCGCACTTCAGGTTCTGCTAGACCTAGGGGGGACACCCTTTTGATGCATTAAATACAACCAGTTACAAACATATGGCAGCATCAAACAATAAGCAGATAGATCATTCCACAAACCCAACCAATTAGAAAAACACTACAGATTGGCTAAATCTATATAAACAATAGATGAAACAAGGCTTGGATTGAAGAGATCACAACCCCTAAACACAAAGGGAAATAGATTTTCTTTAAATCTATATGGATCTGAAAGTATCCCCAAATCCTTCAAAGACCAGTGCCTTGTTCATTGGGCATGGAGTCACACACAAAACTACAAATGCAAATCTTAGCTGCAAACTTGTCTTCCTTATAGAATATTCCTGCATCAATACTTTATACCAATGCATTACTTGATTCATTCACAAAATTATCAGATCTGGGGTACATATTCCATTATTTATGACTGATTATAGAATTTAAAACCTTCGTTGAAGGATACCTACAACAATCATAACAATCTCCTAGAGATGACAAAATCGAGCCTCCTTGAGGACTTAATTTGTAATAATGAAATACAAGCCTAGAGACAATATTGTGTGAAATTCACTCATTCCTAACATAAGTAAAACCTACAACTAGAAAGCAATCTGCCATACTACAATGTAACCTCTATACCCGGAAGAGATCCATAGAATTTTACAAACTTGGGTCAAGAAATTCAGAACTAGGAACCATGAAATCTAGAGCATTTCTCCAAAAATTCTGGAACCCTTACAATTGAGAAGAAATGGGAATATGAAGGAAGGGGGTAAAAACTAGAATGCATCAGAAGTTGCCATGTGTCCCCTTTTCCCTAATTGCAAAAATATCTCCTCTTCTTCCTATGTAAACTTCTCTCAAAATATCTCATGTTTGTTGAAACAAACTACATGACTAGATTCCTCATCCTCAGAGCTTTTTGATGATATATAATACTTGCCATTTCAAGTATTAAATACCCTCTAAGCAAATTAATCTTGAATAGCAAGCCATCATTTAAATTATCCGATTTTACTCTATAGTTGAAACTATATATTTAACCTTAATTTTTTGCCTGATTTTTCATCTAACACCCTACCACATGGTAGCTTGTGATTCGCTCATAAGGTCCACTGGGATGACACCTCACTTATCTGCCACTTGTCGACCACATCATCACCACCTCATCGGGTCCTGTCGGCTGGAATGCCACCTGTACCAGCCATGTCATCGGTCACTGGGTCATGATGGTTAACCGACGAGCACCTTCGCTTTGTGACATGGCAACCACCATTGATCTTCTGCAAACTTGATTAATCTTTACTGTGTCCTTTTCTGCATATGCTTGGTCACTGAGTCGCGATGCTTAACCGGCAAGCATCTTCGCCTTGCAACATAGCGACCGCCATCCGCGTGGGGTCCATTTGATCGTCAGCCAGCCTCCTCACCTTGGGATTTGTGTACACGTGTGTGGGGTCCACTGGGCATCAGCCAACACCTTACATCAAAATCCTTCAAGGCTTTGACACTATCATTATGTGGGGTATTACTTTTAAATACAAAAATTATCCATTCCCCAGCCAATGTGGGATATATGCTTCTGCGTGGGACTACAATTTTGAAGCAATTTCTAAGTGTTTTCATGGCGCCTTTGACTTGCTATGAACTACATTTATTTGAATATTTTGAAAAGTCTCTCCTCCACCTTCTATGCCATTTGCATCCGCTTGAAGGTTTCTATTGCCTTTTACCTCATGTTCTGCACTCTCCATATACCACGCAGAAGGGAACCTAGCCTTCATCTTGCAATTGCATTTCTTGGAAGTCACTGAAGCATTTTCAACACAGAGAGGATGTTGGTAAAGTCATGGAATTTGGCTTACACCTACCACATTGCATTTTGATTAAAGTTTTAGATGCCCATTTACATGCCATGCAGGAGAGAATGGTTGTGCAGCTACCAATGCATTCACTGAAATTTGTATGCCCTTGTCTGCCATGCCATAATGCTTTTACCTTCACACGTGGGAGGGCTAGGTTATAAGCCTGAATACATTTGCATTTTTACTTAAAAGCTTCTGAGCATTAGTCCACACCAAATAGTTTTCGTTAATGTCATCAGTTGATGGTTGCTCTTCCATGAATGAGACCACATGTTTGAATTGAATACACACTTCATCTGTGGAATATGAACATGTCTTTTCTCATCTGGATCCGTTGCCCTAATTAAATGCTTCAAGGCATCATTGTCACCACTTTTAGATTATCCAAGTGGATGAATGAAGCTAGTTTGATTCCATAAGCGATCCAAAAACATTCTACTCCGCTCAGAGTTGCGAAAAAAAGAACATCCCTACATTGACACTTGTCACATCCTAGGTCACAATAAAATTAGGCAACTTTTCATAGTTCATATCTCCCATAATTGAATAAAAAAAAATTCAACAGATATGTTTGGATTAGTCACCAAGGAATCCATTGTTTCTGCCAATCGCCATAAAATTAATGCACGGGCATGAGCTAGGTCGGGCCCCAAAGTGGGCCTGACAAAAAAAAAATTTGTTTTCATGCAACTGACCCTTTAAAATACCTTAGGAACCTTGAAAATGCCTATGGAATTGATTGGCACATTTTTTAGATCATCAAACTGAGTTTTTGCAACTTTTAGGCGCTTGCGCCACATTTTCGCATTTAATCCCAAAGATGTAATTTTCAAACTGGTCAAAACACCTTTTTGGACCTTGCAAACTAACAGGCGTGTACTGTGATATACAAACATAAACTCTACCAATCCATTTCTCAAGAAGAATCCCGAGTGAAGAAATATTAATGGTCAAAGATGACCAACTGGCTTTGTCAGCAATGTGAACTTGATAAAGTCAATGCGCAAGGAACTCATGATGCCTTTCTTAAAAATATCAAATGATCTCTGTAGACCCTGAAATCTGAGGCATAGGTACCTTGAAGTACAAATCAAAACTTGGAATGCTCAATTCAACCGGGAAGCTAATAGGGTACAAATAGTGTGCTCATGAAAATAGCCACTTTAGCTGATGTAGCAATGAAAATATGGAACACTGAATAAGGTGGCTCAAGAAACCCTTTTGAAAACTTATCAAATGGATTGGCAAAAGCTTGAAATTTGAAAAATCACTTGTCTTTTATACCAGCAATAACCTAGAAAAAACATTCTGACATGACATTCACCGAGGCATCTTTTACAAATGTGCAAAGCGAGGCTCTGACTAGCTGTCAAAACAGGGACTTGTGCAAACCATAAACTGCAAACGGATTGAGCTTACCAAACTGATCAAACAGATTCACATGGACTTGAAATTTTGCACGTGGACTCAATTTTATGCATAGAATTTAGTGCACTTTTAATTTCACCATGACAATTAACAAGGAAAAAATTATAGGAGCTCAAAGTAGGCTACTTAATAAAATCTGCATTTGTACCTAACATGGACTTTCACCTCACCCCATGAAAAGGGTACCTGATAAATTGACCCAAACTGAATTCTGAGAGTTGGAAAACACTTCATAGGCTAAATGAAAGGTGTACAACAAGTTTCAAAGCTTTACCTCCTAATGATTAACTGGCTCCATTTTATATGCCCTCAAAGTAGGCCTATTAGGTTGATTCATTAGGTGATCATTTGAAAGTGCATATGCAAAATTTTGAAATGGGCCTCAAAACTTGACTCAAATTTAATGAGTCCCAATAGTGGCTCTAACTGGGGATGGTTGATTGCAAGATCAACACAAGAATTCAGGATCTATGGTAGAGCAGACCACCCAAAAAATGGAAAACTTCTCTTCTCTTCTAAAAAACAAAGGGTTCCTTATTCTACCCAAACAATAGGGCACTTTATTGAAAACCACACAACTGAAGCAAAGAAACTATACAAAATATACAAACATACTTATGACTGATTATAAACTACCCCAAATAATCTTAGCATTTACCTCTGTCAAAATTTTATTCTCATCACCTGATGTCATGATCCAAACAAAGGCACCTTTCAACAACAACTAAGCATAATCCTTATAATCAACCCCTTTCATCTCATTACCACAACAGCTAGTGTGCACACCTTTTGCCTAATTTTGAACTTTGTAATCACACACTATTTCAACAAAGGTAAAATCATGAGACAAATCACTATAGGGGCCTTCCCACAAGCTGCAATACATTTCACTATCCCAATCAACTCTATCCTTTGCAAGGGCATCATCATGCTTAATTTCAAAAATAAAACATTCATTCTGATCATTGTAGTTCTCATCAGCACATGCCTTATTATCATTTAAATTCATAGAATGAGGAACATTAATAACCAATTGACACAAACAAGGAACATAAACATTTTGGTCCAGATTTGGTACTTCACTATGCTGATCACACTTTATTTTATCCTTGTTTATTAGACTCAATACATCTACATCCTCAATATCCCATTCATGGAAAATAATGCATACCTCTGGCTGAAGTAAATCCTCAGCTAAGTCTATCTCATTTAGACTTACATCCACTTGAAAAACTTCCATTTGTGGTCTGAAGTAATCATCACACAACCCATGACTCTTATCTTCATCATGAAGTAAATTTGTACAATACATGCTACTATTGTTTGGAACTTCATCAGCATAACAAACTTGTTCAACACAAGGGGAAACTTCAACATTTTCATCAATGAGGTCAGCACTATGAACATTTGTATCAAAGGCAAAGAACTCTATATCTAGTTCAAGCATACCATCAACATTAACATCCTCTTCATGGTATGTCAAACTTTGAAAACATTAAAATATAGGTTCATTTAAATCTGAAAATGAAACTTTAACTGCACTTTCACATATGCTTTTATCTTCAAAAATACTTTCATTTTTAGATTCATAGCTGAGATATATAACTTGGTCTCCTCTTATATCATCTTCACAAGATGAATAATAAGAACTCTCATAAGCATCGTCAGCTGCATAACTAGCATTCATTTTCTGATCATAAGAAGATGAAAAAATTGTGTCAAAACCACTCCTGTTTTGAAATTGATCTTCGCTATTCATTTGTATACCTTCAAAGTGCTGAAAATCGAACTCAATGTCCTCATAATTAGCAACACCACTCCATTCTAAAACACATTCATCACTGGGTATACTTGCATTGAAAACACCATCAACATAATCCACAATTTCATTTTTAGTTTTATCAGAACTAATCAAATCTTGATTTACATCATATTGCACATCCTTGTGTGACAAAATCATGGGCTGATTAGTAACTTCTTTGTTTGAACACATTGTATCATTATCATCATTCACATAATCAAAGACACTTAGTGATCCCTCAGTATTTGGTACTTCAACATCAATACTTTATCAGCATGCAAAAACCGATGGTCATCACCATCATTATTTTCATTATCGTTATCCTTGGGAGATGTATGATTAACTTCATAATTTATAGCCACATAATCAACATAGCCGACATACAAATCAAATGGTTCATATCCTTTATATATATATCTATCTTTGTAACAACTTTATCACAAAACTTCCCACTGATCATTCCATCATTACTGTGAGAGACAACCGACATTGACAATAGAGATTCTTGACTCTCATTTAAAATTGAAGCACATATATCAGCAAGACCATTTTGAATGGCAAAACTTGACATGTTTTGACAAGGGGTGTTTTGCTCGGCTTCACATTTACTTTCACCATTGAAGGTGTTTGGATAAGAAACAACAACAGACAAAAATCTCTTTGAGATCCCAAATTTTAAGTTATTTTCAATTTCCCTAGCTATGTTAAAAGCTTCATGCAAAGTTTTAGGTTTTTTATTTCTCAATAAGAAACCCATCTTCTCATCAAAGGCACTCATATAAATTTCCAAACATACTTTATCATCGAACTTATATTGCTGTAAATTTTAGACAATGTTTATGAAAACCTAATATTAAATGTTGGGACCAATTCATCCTCTTTGATTTGTATGTACATGAATTCTCTCAGCATATCATAATCACTCACCTTTTCAGCAAATTGGTCTATAAAGTCTATTGTTAACTCATCCCATGAGGAAATACAATTTACTAGCAAAAAAGAGAACCAATCCCTTGCATCCTCTTTCAGTGACTGGACAAATAATTTCATGCGAACATCTTCTTGACAAACTTCAAAATCTCCCATCAAGTCTGAAAACCTTTTCAAATGTAGATGTGCTGATTCTGATTTCTTCCCACTGAATATTGGCAAATGTTTTCTAATTTCAGTGGGTATGGGATTTGGGTAACTCGGAATACCTTCAAAGTTTAAAGCAACATAATGGTTTATTTTAAAATTTCTCTTATAACATGACTATGAAATTTCACCAAACATGGCTCTATGTGGAAATGTACCTAGTTGAAAAACTTCACTACACATTTCTATTGCTTCCACAAATGATTATACAACCTTGTGTAGAATAACAAAAAACTCAAGCATATATCATCAACATGATCTATTCATAACATTGCTTGACATAAAGTCTTTCCAAATTTGCATAATATGGAAGAACATATATGCTGGAAACTTTAGCAAAATAGATGCAAATAAGTTTGTTTCCCTCTTTACTAGTGTTGTTCACTTAATGGGAAAAGTACATTACTCATTCAAATTTTCAAAAGAAATGTCTTGCATTGAAACTTCTGAAAATACCTGGATATTTGCAGCTATAAAACTTGTAGATCTGAACATTTACTTCAACTTTCAACATGGTCTTTTACCTCAGAGTCGCCACCTCTTGAGTAGAGGAACAATTTTGAACACAAAGAGTTGTTCTCCTACAATTCATAACTTACCCTTCTTCAAATATGCTGCAATAAACACTCTTATAGGCCACAAACACATGGATCTAGAAAATTACACCAAATCTATGTATATCTTTCTTTTGTACTTTCTTATCAAACTTCTATGATGAAGAATCTATGTGTAAATCTGCATTAGTAGTGACATCCCATATCTCTATACTATATATCAAACCATAAAAACCTTATGCAATACTAATTACATAGACAGTCAACACTGGTATGAACCATGGAGTCACCATCCAATAAGGAATTGGGGAAAAAATTGCATACATCTGCAAGGACCCGCTCACAACTCAACAATATAAATTTACTATTACTCCTTCATAAAATATGACATGAAATAACATATCATTTTACAGATCCAAAACAATAAACACTCTCTTCACCATAAAATTATTTTTAACTCTGTGCATATACATTGGACAAACTAACTGGATGAAATTATGCAATTTTTATTCAACTTCCCCAGCATTGTCGCTATTTTTGTTGTTCACCAAATCTGGTTAACCCAAATTCACCTGCAATCCTTCTATGAAATGGCCAATTTCAATCTATGGAACACATCAGGACATGGACAACATAACATAGGACCCTAATTGATCCTCTTACACTTCAGGTTTTGCTAGACCTAGGGGGGACACCCTTTTGATGCATTAAATACAACCAGTTACAAACATATGGTAGCATCAAGCAATAAGCAGATAGATCAGTCCACAAACCCAGCCAATTAGAAACACACTATAGATTGGCTAAATCAAACAATAACAATAATAATCTCCTCGAGATGACAAATTATAGCCTCCTTGAGGACTTAATTTGTAATAATGAAATACAGGCCTAGAGACAATCTTGTGTGAAATTTACTCATGCCTAACATAAGTAAAACCTGCAACTAGAAAGCAATATGCCATACTGCAATGTAACCTCTATACCCTGAAGAGATCCATAGAATTTTACAAACATGGGTCAAGAAGTTTAGAACTGGGAACCATGAAATCTAGAGCATTTCTCCAAAAATTCTGGAACCCTTACAATTGAGAAGAGATGGGAATATGAAGGAAGGGGGAAAAGACTAGAATGCATCAGAAGTTGCCATGTGTCCCCTTTTCCCTAATTGCAAAAATATCTCTTCTTCCCATGGAAACTTCTCTTAAAATATCTCATGTTTGTTGAAACAAACTACATGATTGGATTCCTCATCCTGAGAGCTTTCCGATGATATATAATACTTTCCATTTTGGGTAAAAAATACCCTCTGAGCGAATTAATCTTGAATAGCAGGCCATCATTTAAATTGTCCGATTTTATTCTATAGTTGAAACTATATATTTAACTTTAATTTTTTTCTTAATTTTTCATCCGATACCCTACCACGTGGTAGCTTGTGATTCACTCGTAGGGTCCATTGGGATGACACCTCAACTATCTGCCACTTGTCGGCCACATCATCGCCACCTCATCGGGTCCTACTAGCTGGACCGCCACCTGTACCAACCACATCATCGATCACTGGGTTGCAATGGTTAACTGATGAGAACCTTCGCTATGCAACATGGCGACCACCATTGATCTTCTACAAACTTGCTCGATCTTTACCGTGTCCTTTTCTGTACATGCTTGGTCACTGGGTCGTGATGCTTAATTGAGGAGCATCTTCGCCTTGCGACATAGCAACCGCCATCCGATCGCATCAAACCTGCTCACTAGTTAACTCACCATTTCTCTGCAAAATTTACCTCAGGAACCTTACACACGTGGGGTCCACCTGGTCACCAGCCAGCCTCCTCGCCTCAGGGTTTGCATACACGCGGGTGGGGTCCACTGGGCATCAACCAACACCGTGCGTCAAAAGTCTTCAAGGCTTTGACACTATGGTTATGTGGCGTATTACTTTTAAATACAAAAATTATCCATTCCCTAGCCAATGTGGGATATATGCTTCTGCCTAGGACTACAGTTTTGAAGCAATTTCTGAGTGTTTTCATGGTGCCTTTGACCTGCTGTGAACTGCATTTGTTTGAAGATTTTGAAAAGTCTCTCCTCCACCTTCTATGCCATTTGCATCTTCTTGAAGGTTTCTATTGCCTTTTACCTCATGTTCAGTGCTCTCCATACACCACACAGAAGGGAACACAACATGCATCTACCAATTGCTTTGCTTGGAAGTTACTAAAGCATTTTCAACGCATAGAGGATGTTGGAAAAGTCATGGAATTTGGCTTACACCTACCACATTGCATTTTGATTAAAGTTTAAGATGCCCATTTACATGCCACGTAGGAGAGAATGGCTGTGTAGCTACCAATGCATTCACTGAAATTTGTATGCCCTTGTCTGCCATGCCATAATGCTTTACCTTCACACATGGAAGAGATGGGCTATAAGCCTGAATACATTTGCATTTTTTCTTAAAATTTTCTGAGCATTAGTCCACACCAAATAGTTTTTGTTAATGTCATCAGTCGATGGCTGCTCTTCCATGAAGGAGACCACATGTTTAAATTGAATACACACTGCATCCATGGAATATGAACATGTCTTTTCTCATATGGATCAATCGCCCTAATTAAATGCTTGAAGGCATGATTGTCACCACTTTTAGATTATCCAAGTGGATGAATGAAGCTAGTTTGATTCCACCAGCAATCCAAAAACATTCTACTCCACTCAGAGTTGCGAAAAAAAGAACATCCCTACATTGACACCTCCTCTGTCACAATAAAATCAGGTATCTTTTCATAGTTCATATCTCCCATAATTGACTACAAAACATCTTAAAGAGATATGTTTGTATTAGTCACCAAGGAATCGATTGTTTCTGCCAATCACCATAAAATTAATGCACGGGCATGAGCCAGGTCCGGCCCCAAAGTGGGCCTGACTAAAAAAATTTCATTTTCATTCAGCTAACCCTTTAAAATACCTCAGGGACCTTGAAAATGCCTATGGAATTGATCGGCACGGTTTTCAGATCATCAAACTAACTTTTGCAACTTTCAGGCGCTTGCACCACATTTTCGCATTTAATCCTAAAGATGTAATTTTCAAACTGGTAAAACACCTTTCTAGACCTTGCAAACTAATAGGCATGTACTCTGATATACAAAAATAAACTATACCAATCCATTTCTCAACATGAATCCTGAGTGAAGAAATATTAATGCTCAAAGATGACCAACTAGCTTTGTCAGCAATGCGAACCTGATAAAGTTAATGCGCAAGGAACTCGTGATGCTTTTCTTAAAAATATTAAACGATCTCTGTAGACCTCAAATCTAAGGCATAGGTACCTTGAAGTACAAATCAAAACTTAGAATGCTCAGTTCGATTGGGAAGCTGATAGGGTACAAATAGTGCTCTCATGAAAATAGCCACTTAATTGATGTAGCAATGAAAATATGGAACACTAAATAAGGTGGCTCAAGAGACCCTTTTGAAAACTGATCAAACGGATTGGCAGGAGCTTGAAATTTGAAACATAGCTTGTCTTTTATACCAGCAAGAACCCATAAAAAACATTCTAACATGACATTCACTGAGGCATCTTTTACAAATGTGCAAAGCGAGGCTCTGACTAGCTATCGAAACAAGGACTTGTGCAAACCATAAATTGCAAACGGATTGAGCTTACCAAACTAAGCAAATGGATTCATAGGGACTTGAAATTTTGTACATGGACTCACTTTTATGCATATAATTTAGTGCACTTTGAATTTCACCATGAAGATCAACGAGGCAAAAGTTATAGGAGCTCAAAGTAGGCTACTTAATAAAATCTGCATTTGAACCTAACATGGACTTTCACCTCACCCCTTGAAAAGGGTACCTGATAAATTGATCCAAATTGAATTCTGAGAGTTGCAAAACACTTCATAGGGCAAATGAAAGGTTTACAACAAGTTTCAAATCTTTACCTCTTGATGATTAACTGGCTCCATTTTACATGCCCTCAAAGTAGGCCTATTAGGTTGATTCATTAGGGGGTTATTCGAAAGTGCAGATGCAAAATTTGAAATAGGCCGCGAAACTTGACTCAAATTTAATGAGTACCAACACTCTACACATTACCGGGATGATTTATGGATTGGTTATTGTTGTTTTCGTCTAAAGTTGACATGGTATATCTTTGTAATATGGATGTATGTAATGATCTTATTGTAATATCTTTTAGGTGGCCGACCTAATTGGTTTAGGCCTTAAGGTTTGTATAAATATATGTAAGATCTCATTGTTATTCAAGGTAATGGACATGGAAGAAATATAATGTGCGAATATTGTAGTATCATTCAGGCAGAGGATAAGGTTGATCATTGAAGATCGAATTGGGTTTATGTAGGAGGTCAAAGGCCTCCAGTATTGAGCTTAATCGGGACTGTAACCAGGCATGTTAGATGCTATCTCTAGCAATTCATTCTACTGGATCATTGTCCAGTTATCTTGAGGTGGTTATAACATCTTTGTAGTCAGTGAGACTCTTTTGTAATGAGTAGTACACTCTAGGCAGTGTGCCTTCCTGCATGTGCAGGCCTCTCATTATATCACATACTTTCTGTAGAAGTATCAGATGACTGTGGGTAGGCTTCCCACCATGGTTTTTCCCTTTATCGAGTTTTCCACATACAAATCATGGTGTTATGTGATATGGTTTCATTGTGTTGATTATCTATTTCATTTTTGTCTTGCAATGTTTTACCGATATCTGTTTCTGCTATTTTGGTATTTAATGTTTATATGCTCCGGTTTAAGGTTGTAAAGTGGATTAATTGATATAATTTGTTAATAACTAGTTCACCTCCCCTCTTAGTTGTTCACCGATTATCCCAACAATTACTCTCTCCTTCTCACTTCTCTCGCCCTCTCCTTTTTTGATACTTCCCTATGCCTCTCATTGTCTCCTCTAAATTTTATTGCTAGAGATGAGATGGAAATGCAGAGAGACTAGTCTAGATCTTAGGGAAGAGAGAGTGACATAGAGGAGGAAATTATGAAGAGGTATAAATATAAGCACCTTGTATAGCTTGAGAGAAAAAATGAGGTATTCAATGACAATTACAATTATAGGTCTAGAGAGAGATGTATAAATATGGACAAAAGAGAGGGAGGAAGAAACAAACAGGTGGAGTCATAGGTTTAGAAGAGAGAGGTGGAGAAAGGAACAAACACATATAAAATGGTTTATCAAAATTTATCAAAATCAATAAATTTTCTAAATTTTCAATTATTAATTACTTATTTAGTTTATTTTGAGATGATTGTTACAAAAAATTCACGCAATAGGGAAATCATATGAAAAAGTCATGAGCCTTTTATGTTTTAAAATTGAAGGATGAATTTAAATGATTATAATTATTTTTTAAAACAAAATATTGAAAATATACCTAATCCATATCATAGAGATCTGAATTACCTTTCCAATGCCTATAAAAAATCAAAATTTCAATATAAAACACAAAAGTTATGCCCAATTTACTAAAATATGTTTATTTTTATTTTTTCAAAATGGATATCCGATGCCCAATTTAATAAAATATGTTTATTTTTATTTTTTCAAAATGGATATCTGATTTTAACAAATATCCAATTTTAACGGATATCCGATTTTAAACATAAATTTTTGCCTCCATTTTTTCGTTCGGGTTTGCTTTGGGATTTGGCTTGGAAGTGACAAGCCTGGAAAGCCAACTAAAAACAATGTGTTTTTCAGTATTCCTTGATTTTCCAGACTTTACACTAGTGGCTGACGACCTTTGTTACAGCCAAAATTGATAAAACGAAAAGGATTTTTAAGAACGTTCCCAGCTTTCCAACAATATAAGGCTTGTCTTATTTGGACTTTAATAATTTTCTAATTGAATTCTGACAAAATTCTTGATTGATAGACTAATTGAAAAACACTCATAACTTTCAAATGGTATAACATTTTTTGAATCTAAAACATGCATCACATCCTATGCTTCATCTGCTATAGGGAAAAATTTTTTTTTAAAAAAATTCATAAGGTTTTGACCAAGTTAAGGTAGTCAGACATAGGTGTTTCGAAATTTCTTTAAATTTTATGTAAAAAATTTCAATAATTAATTATTTACTCTACAAAAAATTATTAAAAAATATTATGATTTGATTAGGGTGGTCAGACATACACCTACTTCTTACTTTTTTCTTGAAATTTTAGTACCATTGCATTGAAATTTGAAATTTTCATCAAATAGGATTTTGTTTTTCCAAAAAATAACTAGTAGCTTAGAAACTACATTCTATTTTCTATAGATTCTCTTCTTACGTGTTTTTAAAATAATGTTCATAACTTATTCAAATTTTCATGTCAAGTTGCATAACTCTTACTTTTTGAAATTTCATTGCCACTTAAGGGCCTATTTTGGCACACCATGATCCTGCACATACCCAGTTCTAGACTCTTGGTGCTTTGGGTATCATAGACCTTGTGTTGAATTTTTATTCCTAGGTACAAGTCAAGGGGGAGTGGCTCTCATTGGGGACCGAGACCCAAAGTGGTCACTAGGGTAACTCAATGAGAGTTTTGTAATCAAGTGAAAATTTAAAATAATAAATTGGGGAGGGTAGCTAGTTCACATTAATTAATTTTAAGTTGTTTCCTCTCTTATGCTCAAGTGCTTGTTTACAACCGAGGTTAGTAGAGAAGGCCTGGAATGGATTCCACCAATCTTGTCCTTTTGAAAGGTTGGTGTGGTCCACTAGTTTTTGTATGGGGGTCGGGGGTCAGGAGAGGTCACTAGGGTAATCTAGTAAGGAGGTTAGGACATAGTGAAGAATCAGTAGGGTAACTCAAGACAACCTAGTGATGAGACTCTTCTCTATTTCATACCTAGTGGTTCCACTTGGATTTGTCCTTCTATTGATTGTTTGGGCCTCTATAAATTGGTTGATTTTACTTTTGAGTTCCTATGATCTTAGACTTGTGGGTCTCTTGTGATTGTAGTCTTGTGAGCCTTGTGAGAGTCTTTGTATCATATTATTCTTCCTTTCATCTCTTGGGTATGACTCATGTTAGATACAATGCACCACTGAGAGGGGGGTGAATAAGTGGTTATCAAACTTTTCCCTTAAACTATTCTATGTGAGCATACTAGTTATCAGATCTAACTTAATGCAGACTTACTGGTTAGTGGGGAGACCAACACAAATGCATTCACACAAGAAGGATATCACATAACACCACCATATACAAGGAAAACCCAAAATGGGAAAAACCTCAGTGAGAAATGTTGTTGAACTCTATAGCTCCAATCTAGCCTCACAATGAAATCTCTATTACAATGTTTAGGGAACCAACCCAAGGAGCTACAACCCCTGACTTGTTTATGTGCTACAACTCAAAGGAGAGACAACTCCTAATTTAGGTCACCAACCAAGGGAAAACCAACCCCTAATTGAATTATGGGCTACAACCCAAAGGAGCTACAACCCCTACACTGAGCTACAACTCAGTGATCACACAAATGGATTCAAATACAAAAGTAGTTATTCTGTTACAAGTGAGTCTTGTAACCATTTCATATACCTTACTCTGTCGGTGAGACACCTTCTCTGCTACACCAATGGACCTCTCCTACTACTCTCATTTGTTGTTGTATTGCCGGTAAACTCTACCACTTCACGTCTACTCTACTGGAACTCCTCCTCACTACTCTACTCTTTAGTCCTCTCAACTGCTTTCCTACTGATACAAGAACATACTGGTTATCTCCTTAGATGCACCCTAGCTGCTATATCGGTTGCTCAAACCATACTGGTTAACCCTCTATTAAACCCTATCAGTTGTTTAAACTTCACTCACTCTATCACTATTCTCTTCTGCTATTTTTACCCAGACTAATCTAACTCTCTCACGTAGCACTCAATCACTTTGCAACAACCCTATCTTCTTCTCTTTAGCAGAACTTCACAATATCTTTGGCTCGCATATTTATAACCTGCTTTACCTGCCAAAAGCCAATTCAAATCACAGGCGGTTGGGGTTTCCTCATCAACCTTGAGGCAAACTAAATCCAATCAATCTTGTTTGATCAGATCACCCAGACAACTATTTTCTCATCACCACCATTGTCGTGCCTTCTTGATCATGCCTTCTATCTTGGGCAATCTCCTTTTTACTCTATCAGTTGATTTATTGGTCAATCACCAAGATTGATCTTGCAATTTCCTTCATCCACCTCAATCTCCTTAATCACTCTAAGCTGGCTTTCTATTGTCTTCCAAACCTCGAGCCTCAAACCTCTGCAACGGTTTGCAACACATCCAATGATTTACAGGATCTACCATTAATGTCGATCAACTCTACAACTACCTCGTCGGTGCACATTCCATCTACCGCAACATGGAAGTCTACCACCTTTACTCTAGGTGGCATCCATGTCAACCAACTACCAGCTTGGATCGGTGTGTCGATTCATACATGATTACCGACCAAACACTCAACCGGTTCTTCTTTTCTGTCAGTTTACTAACCCTTCTGGTATCTTACACTTTATCGGATAACTCCTCATTTTTGCCCTTTGCTGAACTATCAGTGGAACTCCTTAACCAGTCACCAGACATGTCTATCCATAGAATTCTCATTCTCATCAGGTAGAGTCACATCTCTTAGCCTCTTTTCTTCTTTACTAGTTCTCATGCTTACCGGTAGCCATCCTGATGACAACATGTCATCATCCTTTAGTGGTTTCCAACTAAGGCATCTTTATGCCAATTTAATTCTCTATTTTTAGCTCTACCACTTTGCCTCCTTCTTCATCAACCTGACTAACATCTCTTCTAGTTTGTTAAGGTGACAAACTAATCACACTTCACCCATTTTAACATTCCAACATGCCTTCTCTATTGATCCAGTGCATACCTCTAATTCTATGCACTTGAGGCATTCCTTCGATTCACCAGTAGAACTAGTGTGAGCCTTCAAACACCTACCTTTGCCTCATCTACCTTATCTCATGGAACTATGATGCACACTATGCATAATAAGAGATAAGCTCCACTTACCAGTGGAGTGATACTTTGTCATCTACATCCTACAATGCACTCATGAGACTTCCCTATTTGTGCAGCACATCTTCAAACAAGCAAATGTGATCCAGTGTATGCACATTCACTATCATTCATCACTACACATGGTGACTGCATCTTCATCGAGTGGGAGTCCTTTTGATCTACAACCTCAGAGAATATTGGTGACCTATTCATTCTTCTCCTTTAGTGTTGATGTGATTTAGGTAACATTCTACCTCTTCATCACAAACAACAGCTCAAGCACCTTTCTCATCCTACCTGTTCGCTGGTCATAATCTTGCCGGTTGACAACCATTCACTTGGTTGATTTGACTTCTCCATATCAAGACATCACTTAAAGGTGGACATCCTTTCCTTACCGGTGATAAACTGTACCGATAACCTATCCATCTTATCCACACAAGTCAGGTACTAGCTTGTGTATCGGTGACTCCAGTGGTCATTCCTTTGAATGTCATTGTCTTCCTTACCTTATTTGTCTCCTCCAACACAAGGTGATATCAAAGATATCTCAACCTATACTCCTCCATGATAGTGTTGCACAAACATCTCTTCTAGCAGTAGTCATTACATACTGGTTGACATCAATGGCAACACAATGCCAGCAAACTTCCTCTTTGGTATTGATGTCAACTCATGTAGTATCTGGCATACTACATAATCTCTCTCCCCCTTAGTATGATCCAATGGATTGTCACAAATGTAGTATGTTGTATACTACAGAATCTTTCTCCCCCTTTGACAAAAATGGAAAAGGGCACTATTAGGATATCATTCCTCATTGTATTTACTAATCATTGATAGGATTCTTTCTCCCCCTTTATCTTCATTGGATGCATCTCCTCCTTTGATACAACTTGTTACATTTTCTCAAGTCACATCACTTGAGATGGAGGACTCAACCATTAACTGACACCAATTGAGCATGCAAATTTGATACTATTTGTTAAAGCACTCAATTGCAGAGGGATGTGTAAGTGAATACTACTCACCTGTCAGTGATCTGCATCACCTCCCGCTTGATCCTAAATTTCATTAGAATCAAATGTGAATGTACTATTAATACAACCAACCAAATCACAAGTAAATACCCATAACCATGAAATTATCCTCAGTAATCCTACTACAAATTCCATCCTCTATAGTTTGGGAAGTCAATATCTTTGCAAGTTCAAGCATGTTGGGTCTACATCATGAGTACTTGAACTCCCCCTAAGTCATACACCTTAGGTCCTCATCTTTAGTCAAGTCCAATACTGAGACTCCAAACTTCACCATATACTAGTTGAGTCGTGCAACTGTGATCCTCTAATTAATCTTCTAGATTCATTATTTCACCACAGCCTATGATATGATCCTGAATCCACACAATGCCATACAATGACATCAGCATGCCATAAATGAAACCGTTAAACCCAAAAATATGCACGCCTACATGATTAACCACTAAACCAACATAAGTCATTCAGGTTTTCATCAACACCACTTGAGACATAACTTCATATTTCATGCTACCGAGGCTATTGCAATGATCTCCAACCTCATTTTCTTACATAACCTACAAGTACCTGTTAGCATTCATGTCGATAACATCCTGCACATACCAGTTTCTTGTATTGGTTCACTTTCACTATCGGAGAACCTTCCTGTGACTCCCAAAATTTTGTGTCACTTTATATCTGATTCCAATTGTTATCCTATCATACATTGACACAACAATAGTGATCCAACTTTCATCTATAGGTGTGTAGTCAAGGTAGCTTCTACACACGTGTATCATCTCATTTTCTTCCTTCATACCAATAGAACCTTGTTCTTCCAAGTATCCTACTTTCCGGAGGGGGTGAATGATCTAGTTCAATATACTACTCCCTCTGAGGTCATGTATATACTTTAGGCCTTAGGAGATATCACTTGTGCATTGAATGCACAGTGTTGGTCCATGGTATTCTTCCTCCATACCTGCTTGGTCTTATTCTTCTTCCCATTTTCAAGCTTGGGAGCAGGTCTTACCACCTTCTATTGATGGGTACTTTCATTTCCTATTTCTTCCTAACAACCAAAAGTAGTGCCATAGTAGCACACAACATCCATCCCAACTTCATGATTGGGGAATCTCTTGACATACTAGTTTGACCATCTTCTCCTAGGCACATTGCTCTAACTAGCAACCAAAACCGGTGGACCTCTTGCTCCTGCAAGGACATTACTCCTTTGGTTCCACACAGGTCTATGTTGCTCATATCTTTTATAACTTCTACTATACTAACCATGATTGTTCCACTGGTTTCCATAGAACTATGAGTTCTTCTTCTTGCATTCCTAACTTCTATAGCCAAGTATATTGTAGCTATAACACACATTATTTGCATAACCAGGAGAGGGGATATGCATGTATCTACTCCTTGATACATTTTTCTCATGTACATGCTTTCTATTGGATCTTAGAAAGTTCCTTCTAGATCCCTTTCTACATTCTCCTACCCCATGGCCAAAGCCATTGCATGCAAATAGATAACTAGTAAAGAATGCCATATGACTTACAAATTTGTTTTGCTATGCATGTGGAGATCTTACAGGTTTAGAATCTCCATTTCTTCTTCTCTGGTGATGGATCCTGGATTGTCCATGCTCTACAACTCTTCCATCTGATCTCTTATTTTCCCACACTTGCTTTGTCTTGTGGGTGGTAGCATTTCTTTGTCCTCTACTGGTAGGAGGTCCTCTTTGCTTTCTTCTCATGTTCTTGCTTCTAGTGAAGTTGTCTTCTCCCATTTTCCCTTTTCCTTTGGGATCTACATTGTTACTCCTTTTTGCAACACCGATCTTCATTCTTGTCTGTAAGTCTTCACTAGTTGTATCTAGATCAACCTTCCTACATGGAGTATTTCTAACAGTGAAGGTTTGTCCCTTGTTATCTCCATTTGAGGAGACAAACAAAATGTCATTATGGGGGACATTCTTGTTGGTGGAGCATTCACCAACACTACATCCTAATCCACCGGTATCCTTGGCATGTTTTTGCTTCTTCAAAATCTTGTCCAAGGCATCACTTATGCCATCCAACTAGATTCTTACCTTGAGCTCATCCTGACACTTCTCAAGGTCATTTTGGAGAACATCCATTTCTCCAAGCAGCTTCTGATATTCTTTATCTTTTACTTCTAGCTCAGAGGCTAGATCTCTACACCAACACTCCTTGGTGTCTTTCTTGTGAGACTTCAACTTTGATATGCTTTTCTCAGATTCTTCAAGGCACTTTGTCAACCAGTTATGCTCCACAATAGTATAATTATTGAATAACTTGTACCCATTTCTTACTCTATTGAGCTCCTCAAGAGAATTTACAAGTTCTCCTTCAAGATCAACTTCTTGTTCCTTGATGAGTTTAGACATTGTCATATTTCTATCCTCAGAACTCTTGAGCTTTTGTTATCTTTTTATTTGCATAGTGGTAGTGATGTATTGGAAGTTTACTATATGTATTCCATATGTTAGCCTGAACCTATTAAATCATGTTTTATCTTTGCTAGTTTATTCCTACAGCCATGCCATTTATTCCTGTAACCATGTGATTTATTCATGTTTCCATGTGGATTTTTAGGGCAATATCATATGTGAAATTAATAGATGTCCTGATTAAATAAAATGTGTATGTATGTTCTTGTATGTTATTTCTTTTGTAAGTGCAGGGAATAAATGATGCTATGGTGGATGTTCACCTATCATGCTAGTTGAAGGAAAGGATAATCAAGAAGATGACTAAAGATTGACCAACAGAAAAGATGAGAAGCGTAAGGAACAACATAAGAGGAGAAATCAAGCGATACTACTAATGTCTAACTTAGATGGACATTGAAGTTGTAAATACCACCACAGTATGTTATGACCGTGGTTCAGTTTAGATCTGCATTTCCTATAGCATAACTCCAGCTATCTCCTTTCTCGGTCAATTATCTACCTCTTCTTTTCGGCGTGATTTGTGTTGTCTATTGTAGATGATTTCTTTTTAATAATAAGCTCTTTATCTTCTCGGAGGTTGGATAGAAAGAGAAGAAAAAAATAGAGTAGAGGATTTTTCATAATTATTGTTGAGTTTCTTTTCATATTGAATCATGTAATGACTTTCAAAGAATGATGAATAAAAATATGTTATTCGGAGCTTTTAGAGTTGTTTTTGGGAAGCCAGGTATCACTGATCCAAGGGGGCCCACTTGGTGAGTGTTGCTTTGCATTTGTTAAGATTAGTTTTTTTTCCTTAGCTATAGTAGACATTCTTACATTGACTATTCCTACAACCACTAAAAACAGATCCACTGACTGTTCTTGCAGCCAAACCAAAATAGAGTAATTTATGTTTATCAACATTGAATTTATCCAGTATTTCTTTTATGAATTTATGCAGAAGTTTTCCTGTAGCCTTTCTATAGTTTCAATTCTTTCTTATCTTTTTCACAAAATGTTAGTTGCTGTAGTAATGTAGAATAGCTATTGCGGGAACTTAGTGCATATATAGTGCAGACGCATTTCAAGTATTATGTCCCTGGGTTGAGAATCAAATGAACACTAGCTATGGAAATAGTGACTTTACCAAATGAATGTCCAAACTTCGGGTTAAGACTTCAACTAGAGTTATTATTCTTATTGTTGGGATGAACATTTTTGGCGCCATTGTTGGGGATGGTGTCAAACTAAGAACCTGTTATGGTTATTGTCTTTTCAGTTTTCAATTAATTTTTTTTTTGGCATACTTGATTGTTCGAAAAAATTTCATGAATCTGCATGCATAGGCGAAGAAAAGATGTTCTAGGTAGATTTTTTCCCAGTCATCCTAATCACGTAGAAAATAATTTGCCAGATATAAATCCTTTTGCTGAACTTTATCAAACCCCAGAGAATTTGAACCATCCTAAATCTAAATTTCCAAAATGTAGTCTTCAGTTCCTCTTTGGACCTCAAGAAGAAGAATTTCATATAGTAACTACCCCCACAAATCCAATGCAAGGAAACCCGCCTCCTGGTGGAAATAATCCACCACCACCACCTTTGGACCCAACATTTGAGTTCCCGATATTTGATCAGCATGATAATGCTAATCTCAAGAACATTCTAGCTTCTTCCCTCCCTAAATTCTATGGATTGGTGACAGAGGATCCAGACACATTTCTGTTTGAGTTTGATGTTCTCTATAGGAGTTTTGACTATACTACAAATGCCCATAGACTCAAAATATTTCCTACCACCTTGAAGGAATCATCTTTAAGATGGTTTATGAGCTTGGGTAGTAGCACAATAAATACATGGGATGAGATGAAATGATTGTTTCTTACAAAATATAAAGAGTATTGTAGAGACACTTTTCATCATGGGGATGATATCTTTAGAATGACACAGAAAGAAGATGAGAGTCTTGAAGATTATCTAGAAAGGTTTCTGTTTAGTGTCAAAAAGTCTAAACATAGTACTCTAAATGAAGATTCCCTCAATTTGAAATTTTTTAGGGGAATCAGTGATGAATGCACTTATTCTTTGGATCTTATGGGAGGAGGTGACATTACACAGTCCACATGGACTGAAATAGGACAAATTTGTAAGAAGTATTCTAGATCTGATTCTAAAAGGAACAGGTGTTTCAAGCCAGGAGCACCTTCATCATCATCTGGTACTGGAGTTTCTAGAATGGAACTTAGCCATTTATTGAAGGAATTTAAGGAGGACATTATAAATAATATGGCTACTCAGTTGGATACACTTTCAGCTAAGAAGAAGCATGAAGAAGTTGATGCATTTCTTGCAGAATTTTGCCCTCATTGTAGACAACGAAAGAAGGATTGCCGATGTAAAATGGTTGCAAATGTTGAGGTTCCTGACTTCAAGCCAATACAAGGTGAGGATGAGAAAGTTTTCTATGTTTCTCAAAGAAGGCCAAATTTCCAAAGACAAGGTATGCCTTCGGATCCACTTTCTTTTTCTAGTTATAGTGGAAATTCTTATGTACCAAATAACCAATGGCAATCACCATATGCTCAATTTTTTGGTAATTATCAAAACTGGTATGGTTCTCAAGGCCAAGGGAAACATTTTGTTAATCAAATGCCATAATGGCAACAACCACATGGGAATTGGTATCCACCTCAGGGCCAAGGAAGTTAGTTTCAAGGGAATTGGCAACCTACTCCTCAATGGAGGGGGAGTCAGCCATGGATTGCCCAATCTTTTGGTTATCAACAACCTATTCAGTAGCCAAAACCACCTGCAATAATGCCTCCCACTGCAGCGACTGTTGTCCCACCTAAACCAATGCATTTGCCCACTCAACCAATGCCAAATCCAAATATTAAATCTCAACAACAACAACAAGCTTATTTAGCTAATCTTAATCAATACCTAGCCTATTCTCTATCCTTAAGTGATATTCACCTCTAATCTGGGACAACTCTTCCTAATCCATCTCCTCTAGTTATCACTGGGTACAAGAAGAACAAGAAATCTCTAATCCAATAGATGTAATACCTCAGAAGCAGATATTATTGCCATTTCCCTAGAGATTTCAAGAAAAGGAAGTTCTCAAAGAACAAGACCAAGGTTTTGATATTATAGATCAACTAAAACATGTTTGTGTTAAAATTTCATTGTTGTAAGAAATAAAAGATGTTCCTATATAGTAAGGCACTGAGAGAAGCATGTATAAAAAAACCTAGTAGGAAGAAGAATGATCCACAAACATTGTATGTTATGGGTCAACTGGCAGATATAATGTTAGGCAAGGTTACAATTCCAAAATATTCTGATCCAGGTAGTCTTGTTGTAAGTATAGTCATTAATGGCATCCAGATAAGATATGTTTTAATTGATTTCAGGGCAGCCATTAATGTGATGACAAGAGAAGTAATGCAACAACTTGAAATCAATAGTCTAAGGCCTACACCCACAGTTCTACAGCTTGCTGATAGCTCTATAGTGAGACCTGATGGTATGGTTAAAGATGTGGTGGTTATTTTGGATTCTTGGGAATACCCTATAGACTTTAAGATCCTATCTCAAAAGGAAACACTGTGAGGATATCCGGTGATTTTGGGAAGACCTTGGCTTTCCACGACTGATGCATATATTGGATGTAGATCAGGGGATATGACTATTTTAGATGGGGACTCTATAAAAATATTAGCTTTGTATTCTCCTACACAACCCCAGTTTGACCAACAAAAAGCCGTTTGGCCTATTTTGGGAGAAGAATATGAGGGAATTGACTCTATTAATCACCTTATGATGATTAATCAAGGGCCATTCATGCAATTACATGATGAAGAATCAATTCTTTATAAAATTCTGATAATTGAGTTGATACAAGAACAACAATTGTAGGAGTTGGCACCAAATATTGCAAATTTAGAGTTTCCTTCAGCCACTGATGTATTGCATACTCTGTTGCCGTAGGAAATCTGAACTTCTCATTTTTCTGATATGTCTCAGATTGATCTTACTATTAAGATAGAAGTTGATTTGAATAAATGTTTGAACATCAATAGAAATATTTCAAATAATCAAGAGGGGGCCCTCATGGACTTGCTGAAATGTCATAAAAATGCTTTTGCATGGGATTACAAGGATATGCATGGAATAGATCCAATAGTTTGAACCGACTGTATCTATATAAAAGAAGAATGTTGCCCACTCAGACAGCTGCAAAGAAGAATCAATCCTACATTAAAAGAAATAGTTAAAGAAGAATTGCAGAAGTTGTTAAAGGCCGAGTTTATCTATCCTATCTCTGATAGCCGATGGGTATCACCTTTGGTAATAGTTCCTAAGAAAAGAGGAAAATGGAGGGTATGTGTTGATTATAGTGTTGGCAAATGCACACTCCAATGAGAAATTGTAGGTGATTGAAGGTTTTTTCATTGATGGTAACCTTGCAATCATATGATACCAGCAAGCCAATATACCGACACTGGCAACAACAAACTCTACACCGACAAATAGAACACCGTCAAAGAAAGGATACCAGCACCCTGGCTGACAAGAATTTTGTTTATAATGTATTTTGTAATTAATTGTAAAATCATTGTAAGCTGACATGGTGAGTTGTAATATGACTCATATATGTATGAGGTCACTGTAGAACATTTTGTAATAATGTGATAGGCAAAATAAGGCAGACCTAATATGCGAATTATAGGTTAAGGGTTTATGTATGAAGCAAAGCTAAAACCGGTACTGGATCTGGCATAGCAGATACTAATTTGAAGCAATACAAGACATTGGATTTGTATAATCCATTTTGTAAGTCAGTGTGACTTCTTATTTTGTAATTGAGCAGTGAGCTCTAGGCACTTGGCCTTCCTGCATGTGCAGGCCCCTATTGCAAGAGTAATATTCACTTATAGGCTAGTAAGTGAATATTGTGGTTCATAAATCCCACCGAGGTTTTTCCCACACTAGGTTTCCTCGTTAAACTACTATGTTATGGTGTGCTTTTCATGTGATTATTGTTATTCTTATTTACTGCATTATTCTTGATTTACCGGTATACAGTATTGATATGCTTTACATGTTTTAAATCAAGTAAATTCAATAACCGGTAAGATACTGACTTACCCCCCCTCTTAGTATCTTTAAGAATCCTAAGAATTGGTATCGGAGCTTGGTCCTCTATTTTTCAAAAGCCTAACAGCTTGAGGAAGATCTTGACACCGGTAGAGATGGATAACTTGAAGAAACAATTAGAAACAACTCTTTCAGATAATGATACAGAAAAATTGAAAAATATCAAACTTGAAGATGATTTAAAAGCTGCTCGGGATATTATTCAAGAACTTCAAGAAAATCTTACCATTGCAAGAAATAAGAGAAGAGAACTTTGTGAAAAGATGCAGAATGAGAATGATGAAAAGGAAACTCTTAATGATCTGGTAAACAAACTGAGACAAGAAAGAAGTACTAAAAAGAATGAAATGCAAGATATGACTATGAGATTTTGCAAATAAATTGAAGATAGGAAGAAAAAGAAGAAGATCTAACTAGAAGACTGAATGATGTTGCAAATGAAAACACAAGACTTGGTTATAAAAATGATATGTTGAAGACAAATCTAATGCATACACAAAATGACTCAAATGAACTTATGAGACAGAAAGGAATCTTGGAAAGAGAACTGGCTACTACAAATTAGCACAAGGAAAAATTCAAGAAAAGCTCAGAAGAACTTGGTGACATGCCGAAGAATCAGAAAACTAATGGTGACACTAATGGCCTTGGCTTTGAAGTTGGTGAATGCTCTGGTACTGCAAACACACATGATCATAACAAACTGGTAAGGCAACCAAATGCTTCTAAATTTAATGGCAAATGATTTAATTGTAACAAGTATGGTCATAGAGAAAATCAATGTAGATCTAGAAATTATCAGAACACCAATACACCCACTGGTCAATGTTCTAAATGCAACAAAGTTGGTCATAATTTAGAGAATTGCAGAATGAATGTAAGATGTTATGTTTGTGGGAGATTTGGACACTTATCTAATCAATGCAGAATACAAACCGGCATAGGATATGGGAAAGCTATTCAAAAAAATAATGTGACTTGTTATGCTTGTAACAAGATTGGACATATTGCAAAATTCTGTAGAAGTAAGGCACCACTAGCAAATAATAATGGTGCTAGTTTGAAAGGTAAAGAAAAGGTTGAAGAGGTAAAACAAGAATTCTCAAAACAATGGATCAAAAAGTTAGAACAAAATGTTGATGGGAATTCTCCTCCATCGACAGAATAGAGTAACACTCCACTGGCAAGAGACTCTTCATCTAACTGAAGAAAAATCCTTTGGGGGTTTAGCAACTAAATGGAAAACATGCTATTATTCCCTCGGTTGATGGTGAGAAGTTGAGCTCACTTCTTTACCGGCAGATAAGTTAAATTGTGACTTAACTGACAAGCATTAAATGTGGTAGGTGAAGAAAATAATCCCGAGAAAAGGCATTCCAATGTTTTGGCTCCATTTTCATTTCACCAAGCATTCAAATCTTCGAGAGCGCAAAAATCCCGAGACAAGGCATTCCAAGCAAAGAAGCGAAGCAATCTATCAAATCTTTCATTCCTAAGGCAAATTAAGGTATTTATAACTATGACATCTTCATCTACTCCTGAATTTATTGCAAACCCTACTGTTGTTGAAGTTATTAAATGCCCTAGACCCATATTTCAGCTAGTTCCCAAAATTGCGAAGAAAGATGATAGCTTAGGTACATTTTCTCAAATACCTAAAGGGGTAGTATATGCTGAAGACCCTAGAATGTATATACACTGTCATTTTGATGAACTAGGTGATGAGGAAATTAAGAATATGTATGAATCTGTGATTTGTGATGAATTGGGAAATGTCAAACCTGAACATAAGATAATAGAAACCTATGCAAAAGCCCTCCTAGAAGCTCCTAAGGAACCTGAAGAAGAAGTATTTGGTAATGCTGAAACTATAGAAAGTCAAATTCAATCAAGGAAAAGAGTTAAAAGGGTTGAGGCAACTGTTAAAAAGGGAACCCGATAGACAAAAGCTATTAAAGAAGATGTGCTAAAGCAAACTGGTATAACTGAAAGTGAGTTGGAAGCACTCCAACCAGAAACACACCTTTCACCAATTGGAACTTCTTCAGAAAGTGACATACCTGTAGTATTCAAGAGAGTTGAGAGGAAAAGAAAACCTTCACCGACACCTTCTCCTACACCAAAAAGATAAAAGCAATAGGAAGTAAGGCCCCTAGCAAAGAAATTAACTCCAAAGAAAAAGAAGTTGACTCCTAAGAAGAAGTCAAAACAAGCTATAGCTCCTATTGATAAATTACTAAATGAAATTATTGAGGATGGCAAGTTGAAGAATATCAACAAACTATATAACATACTATTTGTTGATGACAAAGAAAGAGTAGAGAACAATGTAATATTACACTAAGATATTTTCAAGAAATTTTTGATGCAAGTTGTTGATGAAATACCGACAGATCTATATAATAGACTAGAAGCTAGAAGAGTAGCTATTATTGAGCTAGATAAGAAAATAAAGATTGAAAAAGTACTTGTAGTACACCCTGTTAACTCACTTGATGAGATAGATCAATTAATCTCTAAGGCTAACTGGTCAATATTCTCAACTGCTCACTGACATTTAGCACTGATGGCAGGAAGAGTGAATCAAATAAAAGAGGCAACAATAGATGCATGGGATATATTCCTGGTAGAAAAGGAGAAATAGGAAGAGTATCAAAAATCTTAAACCTTCAAGGTATATCAAAAGGATAGGGACAAAGGAAAAGGAAAGGTTTGTGGACCTCCCAGTATAAAGATAACAAACAACTTACCCCCACCACCTTTAGATACTCCACCGGTAGACACTACTGAAAATCAACTGGCAATAGAGAGTATGAAGACAACACATGAGGACACAAATCCTGATTCTGAGGTGTTGTACACAATGAATATCGACACATAGGAAGTCAACATTGTGGTTGATAAGGAAACAAGTGAGAAAAGAGATGTGGCAACTGAGCCACCAGTAGAAGACACTAACAGTTGAGACAAATGTTGAAGATACAGTTGGAGACACTAAAATTGGGAGTGAGAAACAAACTGAACATACAATGGATATAGGAAAAGATGATAGCACTGGTGTACATAATGTATCTATTGTGCAACCGACAACTGATAACAATGAAAAATCTATTGAGATACCGACTGTAGACATTTTAGGAGCAAGCACATAGAAACTGGTAGAACATATAGAGTCACAAACAAAAAAAATGACAATGGATACCACTGAAAAATCATCAAAGACACCATCAGAGAAACTATCAGTAGAGAGTACAAAGAAACATGTAGAACAACATGTTCATTCACAAGTACATTCAGAGACAGTGCCACCGACTACAATTGAAAGATCTAAGCCTTTGGTAGCTGAAATGCAGACACAAACTGATCCTCTAGTGAAAGAGGAACACAATGCTATTATCACCACCAGCGGATTACAAATTGTGAAGATAGTTGGACAGACATCCAGAACCTGCATGTCTCAATTCAAACCAACAAATGTGATAGAGGTATTGCTAGATTCAATTAAGAAAATAACAGATTGTAATGCACTAGCATATAAGGCTTTTGATAACACCATACCAATTTTGAAGATGATTGCACCCAAGTGTAACATAGAGAATAAATATTCTTTAAAACAATTAGACACATTGTCTAAATTCATCACCGGTAACCTAATCACTATTGATCAAATAAATGAGGATACTTTTAAGGAAAGGATGATAAAAGAAAAAGAGAAATTCTTTATGGAAATTGTGAATAAGAACAAAGAGGAGATGGATACTCTTTTACCAGAACTTAATGAAATCATTTTTGACTTTGTACAAGGATACATGCAAAACGGATGTATTAAAAGAAGATCTTGACAATGAAATCAAAAAGATACATGATAAGATTAACAATATTGTTGACAATCTGATTGAAACATCAGATTCATTTTTGGAATTAGAGAAGAAAATTGTAGAGCAGGAAGAGAAAATCAGGAAACTGGAAAATGAAAAACAAAGAATAAAGGACAAAGCAAAGGACTTAAAATGCAGACTTGGTCCAAGACTAGAGTATCTTATTTCTTTGAGAAAAGAAATATTTGAGGCTCTGGTTCCCAAACTAAGGACATCGGAAGAGAAAATGCACATACTCACCGGTACAGTGCAAAGAACACATGAGGTTATTAAAGACAGTAAAACATTCAGCAATGACATAAATTTAATTTTGATAGATATCTTTCAGAGTGTAACCCACCAGTTACAAGAAACTAGGTAGGACTCCACTAACAGCAAATGACAACCTTTGTCATTGATGTCAAAGGGGGAGTAGAGGCTATGAGAAAAATAATCAGCAGATGGCTCATCAGCTCAAGGGGAGCTCATATTTTTTTTGGTAAGACAATTCAGGTAGACTCATTTTTGGATGACACTTTTTAGATTTTTCTCATGAGTGTTGCCATCAATGCCAAAGGGGGAGATTGTTGGCAAATGCACACTCCAATGAGAAATTGTAGGTGATTGAAGATTTTGTCATTGATGGCAACCTTGCAATCATATGATACCAGCAAGAAAATATACTAGCACCGGCAATGACAAACTCTACACCGGCACAAGAACACCATCAAAGGAAGGATACCGACACCCTGGCCAAAAGGAATTTTGTTTATAATGTATTTTGTAATTAATTGTAAAATCATTGTAAGCCGACATGGTGAATTGTTATATGACTCATATATGTATGAGATCATTGCAGAACATTTTGTAATAATGTGATAGACGAAATAAGGCAGACCTAATATGTGAATTATAGGTTAAGGGTTTATGTATGAAGCAAAGCTAAAACCGGTACTGGATATGGCATAGTAGATGCTAATTTGAAGAAGTACAAGACATTGTATCTGTATAATCCATTTTGTAAGTCAGTGTGACTTCTTATTTTGTAATTGAGCAGTGAGCTCTAGGAACTTGGCCTTCCTGCATGTGCAAGCCCCTATTGTAAGAGTAATATTCACTTATTGGCCAATAAGCGAATATTGTGGGTCACAAATCCCATTGAGGTTTTTCCCACACTGGGTTTCCTCATGAAACTATTGTGCTATGGTGTTCTTTTCATGTGGTTATTGTTATTATTGTTTACTACATTATTCTTGGTTTACCAGTATACAGTATTGATATTCTTTACATTTTTTATATCAAGTAAATTCAATAATCGGTTAGATACTAATTCACCCCGTACCCCCCCTCTCAGTGTCTTTCATAATCCTAGCATATAGAGCCTTGAACTTAGCAATAAGAAAATATCATTTTCCATTACCATTTGTGGATTAGGAATTGGATTCTTTAGTTGTTAAAAGATATTTTTCATTTCTTGATGGATTCAGTGGTTACAATCAGATTTAGATAGCCCTGGAGGATCAAGAAAAAACAACATTTACTTGTCCTTGGGGCACATATGCATGTTTTGTTCTTCCTTTTGGGTTGTGTAATGCTACAGCCACTTTTCAAAGAGCAGTGATTAGTATCTTTTCTGATATTTCTCAAGACATCATGGAAATCTATATGGATGACTTTACAACTTATGGTTTTTAATTTGAAAAAGCATTGGGGAACCTGAAAAAAGTTTTGCAGCAATGTGAGGACTATAGTTTGTCGTTAAATAGTGAGAAATGCTTCATCATGATGCAGGAAGGAATAGTCCTTGGTCATCATATCTCTATAAAAGGAATGCAGGTGGACCCAGCAAAGATTGAAGTCATTCCGCATATCAATGCCCTTGTGAAGAAAAAGGATGTAATAAGTTTCCTTGGTCATGTTGGATACTATAGAAGGTTTATCAAAGATTTCAGCAAAATTGCAAGTCCCTTATATTCACTGCTTACCAAGGATATGGAATTTAATTGAACCTCTGCCTGCAATGCAGCTTTCTTGAAGCTTAAGCATGCCTTGACCCAAGCACTAGTTCTTAAAGGTCCAAATTGGTCTTTACCCTTTCAAATTCATACAGATGCATCTGATTATGCAATAGGAGAAGTATTAGGATGGAAGATTGATAACTTGGAAAGTGCAATATATTATATGAGCAAGAACTTACAGGGGCTTGAGTTGAATTACACAGTCACTGAAAAGGAAATGTTAGCCATTATATATGCACTCAACAAATTTAGGCACTATATCACAAGATATCCCATATTTGTGCATACAAATCATACTACAATCAGATATCTCATGAATAAGCCTTCAATTATTGGTAGATTAGCTCGCTGGTTATTGTTGATGCAGGAATTTGATATCACAGTTGTTGATAAACTAGGGAAGTCTAATGTGGTTGCAGACTATCTTTCAAGACTTCAGTTACAAGAAGATTCTACAATAATAGATGATGCTTTTCCAGATGAACATTTATTCCTTATACAAGCTCACACTCCCTGGTATGTAGATATTGCCAACTATTTAGCTGCTGCTAAAATGCCAATTCATTTCTCTCCTAAGGAAAGAAGGTTGTTAGAAGAAAAAAATTATAACTTCTCATGGATTGCTGATTGTTTGTTTTATACTAGGCCTGACCAAGTCATGAGAAAATGTGTAAGGGAAGATGAAACATATGATATCCTTCATACGTGTCATAATGAGCCATGTGAAGGACATTTTGTTGCCCAAAGAACAACACTCAAAATACTAAATACAGGATGCTATTGGCCCACATTATACAAGGATGCAACACAGTATACAAGAAAATGTGAAAGATGCCAGTGTATGGGAAGACCTACTAAATTTGATGAGATGTCATTATATCCACAAATATTAGTTGTGCCATTTGATAAATGGGGATTATATTTTTTTGGCCCAATCGATCCACCTTCTAATGGGAAATCCTACATTTTGGTATGTACAGATTATGTAACGAAATGGGTGGAAGCTCGTGCCATGACACATGCAAGAGATAATAAGGTGGTTGAGTTTCTTTATGAGGAGATATTTACAAGATATGGAGTACCAACAAAAATTGTATCAGACCAAGGCCCACAATTTACTTCAACATTGATTGCAGCTTTAGTCAATGAATAAAATATAAGGCACAAAAAACTTACTCCATATCATCCACAAGCTAATGGACAGGTAGAGGTTACAAATAGGGAGCTTGAGGCTATTCTTACCAAAACAATATCATTTTATAAAAAAGACTAGTCTCATAGGATTTGTATGGCAATCTGGGCATATAGAACAACTTGGAAAATACCAATTGGTTTTACACCTTTTGAAATAGTTCATGGAAAAGAAGCAATGATGTCTATTGAATTTGAGCATAAAACTCTGAGGACAGCTTTGCAATTAAATATGACACTATCTAAAGCACAAAAATAAAGTATTCAACAATTGAATGCTTTGGACGAATGGAGGAAAATGGTTGTCTAGTAGACATAACTGATCCAAAATTAGAGAGCAAAGTGGCATGATAAATATATCAAAGAGAAAAAGTTCAAAGTTGGTGACTGGGCAATACTGTATGACTCTAGATGTAAAGATACTATGGGAAAGCTGCAAACTAGATGGTTAGGTCCATATGAGATAGAAGAAGTTTTCAATAATAGAGTTGTTCGTTTGACCACAATTGACCCCATTCGGTTTAAGTTTTTGGTTAATGGTCACCGATTGCATCTTTATCCTAAGCCGACCACTAAAGAGGAGTTCCTATAGCAATTTTCCCAAAAGGATGAAACACAGGTTCTTGCAACAACTGATAAGGTTCCTATAGCAATTGATCAGGTTCCTACAGCAATTGATCAGGTTCCTACTGCAATTGAGCAAAGTAATGAAGGTAAGGTTCCTGCAGCCACTATAGTGTACATGCTTGCCACTTCATAATTCTTCTTGCATCATTTCACAAAAATATTTCCATGGCTTATGGAAATATTCTTCTCCATAAATAAAATTTCCATCCACGTCATCCCATCTCAATTTCTTATTTGTCATTTCATTTCATTTTGCCTTCCTTTCCGTACAACTGCAGGTATGTACAAATTGTATAATATTTTAATTACGCATTTATGATTTCATTATTATTACTGTCTTTCTAAATCCGCATACACTCCCCTAAATCTTGTCATCTTGTGTGGACACATGCTAAGTTAAGTTGGGGGGGTGTTTTATGGTTCGGTTTCCAAAGTTAGTAATTATTCATCCTTTTTGGTACCTAGAATTTATTGCTTGCCCTCATTGTTTTTAACAAGATATTCTTTGATGCAAGGAAGTAATAAATTCTACCACCAAATTTGGAGATATGTATGGAATTTTCAATTTTCAAGTCTGTAAGATATTTTGGTTCTTCGTTTCTCAACTGCAAAGTGTGTTATACTAACAAAGTAAGAAATGGGTGGAGATCTAATCTGCCACGAACCAACAGTCCATGATGTGTTGATGTAGGATGCTCTTTGTGAGCATTATTTTAGACACCATGGCTGGATTGATTACTTTTTGAAAATCAAGGATTTTAATGAAGAAATTGTTGTAGATTTTATGCATTCCTTCAATGAAGGAGAATCTATGGTTGAAGGATTAAGGGTCATTGCTACGGAGCAGCGGATAGCTGAAGTTACAGGGTTGTCGTAGGAAGGAGAATTGTTTCTAGAATCAAAAAATGCCAAGAGCACCAGAGCAGAGTTTACACTTCCTACAGATGGACCTCTAATGGTGAACAAGCAAGGAACTAGGAGGGTTTCCCTACCAGTAGAGTGGCCTTAGGTAGCTTTATATGTAATGAAATACATTACTTGCGAAGGGAGGTATTCAAATCTACATTCACCACATTTTAAATTACTTAGTCATCTATGGCATGGTCGAAGGGTGAATGTCCCTAATTTTCTATACCAGCCCATTTCTACAAGTGCCAAAGAAATGTGGAAGAATGGAAATCATTCTGTCAGCCATCATTGTTTGATTAAATTGCTTGTAGAACATTCTCTTAGAGACGTTTCACAGATGGAATGGGGGGTATTTGAGGACATATTGTAGTTTAGGGTTGAAGATGCTCCTGTTGCAGATGATCCACCAGTTGAAGAAGAAAATAGTGCAAAACCCTCTTCTCCCGTAGTTTCTGCAGAGAATGATTTGCTCATTGCTGAAGCAACTATGATTATTATGGAAGAAGAAATAGTTGAGGCAAATGTGGAGAAACTCTCCACTTCTCTTCAAAGAGATTCACCATTGCTAAGAGAAAAGGGAAGGAATTGGAAATAAATGAAACAAATGAAGAACATATGGTTCATCTGCATGTAACTCAAATTTCTCTTGCATCCAAGAGGCATAGGTCAAAAAGAAAAACTTCTGCAGTAGAGCCATAGGAAGAAACCATTCCTGCAGCCACTTCAAAGGTTTATGTGAGAACTCAGAGTACAACCCAGAAGGCTCATCCAATAGGTGATCTAACAGAGGTTATTTCAGTGAAAACATCAGAAGAAGGGAGCCCTACAGATGTTGAAATCTAGGAATAAGATGATGTACATAGACTGTCAAATCTTGCTTATGTGGCAGAGCATCTTGAGGAACTCATTGAAGGGATTCCATGGCCTAAGGTAACACCTATTAGACCTCCATCATCCCTAAGTAGTTTATCTATTGCGTTAACATTTTATAGAGAATGGAAAATAGAGAGGGCTAGATTGCAAGGGGTTATTGACAAATAACAAAGAGAAATTGAAAAGAGGGATAACAAAATTGAAGAATTAGAGGCTAAGGTTGAAGCAATCACTAGTATGGTCCTCGAATTGATGCAATGTAGGGCACCTCTAGGGGTTTATGCTATGCATTTACGGGAATGGTATTTAAATTTTAAATTGAACTACATTGTTAGGGACCTTAGCCCCTCTTTAAAAACCCATGAGGAATTTTATGAAGCTTACCAAACTTCTCCAGTAGCTGTGAAAAATTTGTTATGTGAATTTTATTTACATAACTATGTTGTAGCTTCAGATAGTGAGTGGAATCCTTTGTTATATATTGGTGATATCCATATAAAATCTTTAATGTCATGGATTCAAAATGAGATCAACATGGGGGCACAAACTAGAGCATACAAAGATTTTGAATTTGATTGTCCATTGCCATTGAGGAAGGAAGCAAAAGAGCCAAGAGTTCTTTATTATGAATGGCAAAAAATATTGGTAAGAGATTATGTTAGGAAGATAGTGCTTCCAATGAGGGAGGAAATATACCAGGCATATGAGCATTTAGTTCAGACTGACAGTGCAACTCCAATAGATGGGTTAACTCAACACTGGAATAACTTACCAGAAGAATTGAAGCAGGGAGAACCTCAGTCACTGCCAAATTTTCAAGCAGCTATGGAAAGAGACCCCAAATAGATACAATTGAGCAGAGAGAAGACCAATAACTGGTTACCACTGATCTTTCAACCTCCTATTCTTATGTGGCCACTATTGGGATGTAAGACTATGGATAAGCCCTATGAAGTAGTTATAGAAGAAGCCAGATGGTCTAGGCTGGAAAAGATGAAAAGATTTTATTGGAATCTATCTTCAGGAGGAAGAGGTCAAGGAACCATTGGTGACCTAAGAATTAGTGCAAGAATAAAAAAAATTTCTCTTGATTGAGGATCAACAAGATTTTAAAGTTGGGAGGCATCATGAGTTGAGACATTGTCATATTTCTATCCTCAGAACTCTTGAGCTTTTATCATCTTTTACTTTTCATAGTGGTAGTGATGTATTGGAAGTTTACTATATGTATTCCATATGTTATCCTAAACCTATTAAATCATGTTTTATATTTGCTAGTTTATTCCTACAGCCATGCCATTTATTCTTGCAACCATGTGATTTATTCATGTTGCCATGCGAATTGTTTAGGGCAATATCATATGTGAAATTAATAGATGTCTTGATTAAATAAAATGCATATGTATTTTCTTGTATGTTATTTCTTTTGTAAGTGCAGGGAATAAATGATGCTGCGGTGGATGTTCACCTATCATACCAGTTCATGGAAAGGATACTCAAAAAGATGACTAAAGATCGGACAACAGAAAAGTTGAGAAGCGTAAGGAACAACATAAGAGGAGAAATCAAGTGATACTACCGATGTCTAACTTAGGTGGACATTAAAGTTGTAAATACTACCACAGTATGTTATGATTATGGTTCAGTTTAGATCCACATTTCCTATAGCATAACTCCAGCTATCTCCTTTCTCGGTCAATTATTCGCCTCTTCTTTTCAGAGTGATTTGTGTTGTCTGTTGTAGATGATTTGTTTTTAATAATAATCTCTTTATCTTCTTAGAGGTTGGGTAGAAATAGAAGAAAAAAATAGAGCAAAATATTTTTCATAAGTATTGTTGAGTTTCTTATCATATTGAATCATGTAATGAATTCCAAAGAACGATGAATAAAAATATGTTATTCTGAGCTTTTAGAGTTGTTTTTGGGAAGCCTGGTATCACTCATCTAAGGGGGCCCACTTGGTGAGTGTTCCTGTGCATTTTTTATGATTACTTTTCTTTCCTTAGCTATAGTAGACGTTCTTGCATTGACCGCTCCTATAGCCACTAGAAATAGATCGACTCACTGTTCCTGCAGCCAAACCAAAATAGAGTAATTTCTATTTATCAGCATTGAATTTATCCAGTATTGATTTTATGAATTTATGTAGAAGTTTTCCTGTAGCCTTTCTATAGTTTCAATTCTTGCTTATCTTTTTTGCATAATGTTAGTTGTTGTAGTAATGGAGAATAGTTGTCGCAAGAACTTAGTGCATATATAGTGTAGACCCATTTCAAGTATTACGTCCCTGGGTTGATAATCAAATGAACACTAGCTATGGAAATATTGACTTTACCAAATGAATGTCCAAACTTCAAGTTGAGACTTCAACTAGAGTTATTATTCTTATTGTTGGGTTGAGCATTCCTCTTCTTCTTCTTCCCCTTCACTATCACTACCAAACACATCTTGTCAGTAGGAGTGATCTGCATGATCATTTTTCAGATGTGTGCCACTCATCTTCTGATTCTTGAGCCATGAAGAGGTGGGTTCCTTCTTCATCATTGTTGTAGCTACTAGCATATCTGCCTTCATCATCTGCAGATACATGAGATGCATTTCTTATCATATCATCACAAGATGGTTCTATAGTAGTGGGCTCATTTCCAAAGAGCTTCTTCAATCTCTCCCACAAGATTTTTGCAGATATGCATCTATCCACCTGTGAGGAAACATTATCAGATAAACCACAGAGTATAGCCTTCATGGCTGCTTCATTGCACTGGTTTCCTCTTTCTGTATCTAAATCGATGGGAGGACTGACTTTACTAGGGCAGCCATTTATAGCAGACATCCAAACATCAAACCCTAGAGAGGATAGGCAGACTTCCATTCTACAACTCCAAATAGAATAGTTTGAACCATCAAACATAGGAGAAAGGATTGACACCAAACAAACCATTGTGTCCTTAAGCCAGAATCTACCCAAGTTGGAGAAAGCTCATCTAACTGGGAACCTAAGCTCTGATACCAATTGTTAGACACAATGCACCACTAAGAGGGGGGTGAATCAGTGGTTCTCAAACTTTTTCCTTGAACTATTCTATGTGAGCATACCAGTTATAAGATCTAACTTAATGTAGACTTACTGGTTAGTGGGGAGACCAACACAAATGCATTCACACAAGAAGGACATCACATAACACCAACATATACTAGGAAAACCCAAGATGGGGAAAAAATTCAGTGAGAAATGCTGCTAAAGTCTACTACTCCAATCCATCCTCACAATGAAATCTATGTTACAATGTTTAGGGCACCAACCCAAGGAGATACAACCCCTAACTTGTTTATAGGATACAACCCCTGATTTAGGTCACCAACCCCTAACTGATTTATGGGCTACAACCCAAAGGAGCTACAACCCCTGCACCGAGCTACAACTCAGTGATCAAATAGATGGCTTCAAATACAAAAGTATTTATTTTGTTACAAGTGATTCTTGTAACCATTTCATATACCTTTCTCTGTCGGTGAGATACCTTCTCTTCTACACCCATTCACCTCTCCTGATGCTCTCATCTGCTGTTGTATTGTCAGTAAACTCTACCGGTTCACCTCTACTCTTTTTCCACTCTATTGGAACTCCTCCTCACTACTATGCTCATTAGTCCTCTCAAATGCTTTCCTATCAGTACAAGCACCTACCGGTTATCTCCTCAGATGCACTCTAGCTGCTATACCAGTTGCTCAAACCATACCGGTTAACCCTCTATTAAACCCTATCACTGGGTTAACCTTCACTCACTCAGTCACTATTCTCTTCTTCTATTTTTACTCAAACTAATCTAACTCTCTCATGCAACACACAATCACTTTGTAGCAGCCCTATCTTCTTCTCTTTAGCATCACTTAACAATATCTTTAGCTCGCATATTTATAACCTACTTTTCCTTCCAAAAGCCAATTCAAATCTCAAGAGGTTAGGGTTTCCTCATCAACCTCGGCACAAACCAAATTTAATCAAATATTGTCTGATCTGATCACCCAGACAACTATTTGCTCATCACTGCCATTGTCGTGCCTTCTTGATCACACCTTCTATCTTTGGCAATCTACTTTTTACTCTGTTAGTTGATTTCTTGGTCAATCACCAAGATTGATCTTGTGGTTTCCTTCATCCGCCTTGATATCCTTAATCACTCTGAGGTCTCTCTCTATTGTCTTCCAGACCTCAAGCCACAAACCTCTACAATGATCTACAACACATCCCATGATTTATAGGATCTACCATTAATGTAGACCAACTCTCCAACTACCTTGTGAGTTCAGATTCCATCTACTATAGCATGCAAGTCCATTGCATTTACTCCACATGGCATTCATGTCGACCAACTGCTAGCTTCGATCAGTGTGTCAGTTTAGACTAGATCACTGACCAAACACTTAATCAGTTCTTCTTTTCTTCCGGTTTACTAACCCTCTCGATATCTTACACTTTACCAGTTAACTCCTCATGTCTCCTCTTTTCTGAATTATTAGTGGAACTCTTTAACCTATCACAAGACATGTCTATCCATACTATGCTCATTCTCATCAGGTAGAGTCACATCTCTTAGCCTCTTCACTTCCTTACTAGTTCTCATGCTTACCAGTAACTATCCTGATGATAACATGTCATCATCCTTCAGTGGTTTCCAACTAAGGCATCTGTATGCTTGTTTCATTCTCTATTTTTAGCTGCACCACTTTGCCTCCTTCTTCATCATCCTGAATAACATTTCTAGTAGTTTGTTAAGGTAACAAACTCATCACACTTCACCTATTCCAGCAGCCCAATATGCCTTCTCTATCGGTCTAGTGCATAACCCCGATTTTATGCACTTGAGGCATTCCATCGATAAACCAGTAGATCCAGTGTGAGCCTTCAAACACCTATCTCTGCCTCATCTACCTTATCTCATGGAGCTATGATGCACTCTATGCATAATAGGAGATAAGCTCCACTTACCAGTGGAGTGATACTTTGTCATCTGCATACCGCAATGCACTCATGTGACTTCCCTATTTGTGCAACACATCTTTAAATAGGCACATGTGATCTGCTGTAGGCACATTAATTGTTATTCATCACTAAATATGGTGACTACATCTTCATCTAGTGGGAATCTTGTTGATCTACAACCTCACAACATACCGGTGACCTGTTCATTCCTCACCTCCGATGTTGATGTGATTTAGTTTACATCTACCTCTTCATCACAAATAGCAGCTCAAGCACCTTTCTCATCCTACTTGATTTGTCTTCTCCATATGAACACATCACTTACCACTAGACATCCTTTCCTTACTAGTGATACACTATATCGGTAACCTATCCATCTCATCCACACAAGTCAGACACTAACTTGTGTATCGGTGACTCCAGTGGTCATTCCTTTCAATGATATTCTCTTCCTTACCATACCAATGTCGTGCAACACAAGGTGATATCAAAGGTATCTCAAACTGTACTCCTCCATGATAGTGTTGCACAAACATCTCTTCTACCGGTATTCACTCCATACCGGTTGACATCAATGACAACACAATTCTTACAATCTCCCCCTTTGGCATTGATGTCAACTCATGTAGTATCTAGCATACTACATAATCTCTCACCCCCTTTGTATGATCCAATGGATTATCACACATGTAGTATTCTATATAGTACAAAATATTTCTCCCCCTTTGACAACAATGGCAAAGGGCACTATTAGGATATCATTCCTCCTTGTATTTCCCGATCATTGACAAGATTCTTTCTCCCCCTTAATCTTCATTGGATGCATCTCCTCTTTTGATACCACTTGTTACATTTTCTCAAGTCACAACACTTGAGATGGAGGACTCAACCATCAACTGACACTAATTGAGAATGCAAATCAAATACTATTTGTTAAAGAACTCAATTGAAGAGGGATGTGTTAATGAATACTACTCATCTGTCGGTCAACTGCATCACCTCCTGTTTGATCCCAAATTTGTTTAGAATCAAATGTGATTGTACTATGAATACAACCAACCAAATGCCAAGAAAATACCCATAACCATGAAATTCTCCTGGGTAATCCTGCTACAAATTCCATCCTCTGCAGTTTGGGTAGTCAGTATCTTTCCAAGTTCAAGCATGTTGGCTCTGCATCATGATCACTTGAACTCCCCCTAAGTCATACACCTCAGGTCCTCATCTCTGGTCAGGTCCAATACTGGGACTCCAAACTTCACCATATACCGGTTGAGCCATGCAACTATGATCCTCTAACTAATCTTTTAGCTTCATTATTTCACCATAGCCTATGACATGATCCTAAATCCACACAATGTCATACAATGACATCACCATACCATAAATTAAACCGGTTAACCCAAAAATATGCATGCCTGCATGATTAACCACTGGACCAACATAATTCTTTTAGGTCTTCATCAACACCACCTAAGACATAACTTCATATTTCATGCTACCAGGGCTATTGCAATGATCTCCAACCTCATTGTCTTACATAACCTGCAAGTACCTATTAGCATTCATGCCGATAACATCTTGCACATATCGGTTTCCTATACCACTCCACTATCACTACCAGAGAACTTTCATGTGACTCCTAACATTTTGTGTCACTCTATATCTGATTCCAATTGTTATCATGTTATACATTGACACAATAGTAGTGATCCAACTTGCATCTCTAGGTGTTTAGTCAAGGTAGCTTCTACACATGCTTATCATCTCATTTTCTTCCTTCATACTAGTAGCACCTTGTTGTTCCAAGTATCCTACTGTCCCGAGGGGGTGAATGATCTAGTTCAATATACTACTCACTCTGAGGTCCTGCATCTCCTTTAGAACTTACGAGATATCACTTGTGCATTAAATACATAGTGCCAGTCCATGGTCTTCTTCCTCCATATCTGCTTGGTCTTATTCTTCTTCCCATTTTCATGCTTGGGAGAAGGTCTTACCACCTTCTCCTGATGGGTCCTTCCATTTCTCGATTCTACCTCATCGCCAAAAGTAGTTCCATAGTAGCATACATCATCCATCCCAACTTCATGATTGGGGAATCTCTTGACATACCCATTTGACCATCTTCTCATGGGCACGTTGTTGTGACTAGCAACCAAAACCGGTGCACGTCTTGCTCCTATAGGGACATAACTCCTTTGGTTATATGTAGGTCTATGTTTCTCACATCTTTTATAACTGCTACTATATTGACCACAATTTTTCCACTAGTTTCCATAGAACTGTGAGTTCTTATTCCTACATTCATAACTTTTATGGCAAGGTCTATTGCAGCTATAACACACATTATTTGCATAACCAGGAGAGGGGATATGCATGTATCTACTCCTTGATAAATTTTTCTCATGTGCATGCTTTCTATTGGATCTTATATAGTTCCTTCTAGATCCATTTCTACATTCTCCTACCCTATAGCCATAGCCATTGCATGACAAGAAATAACTAGTAAAGAATGGCATATGACTTACAAATTTGTTCTGCCATGCATGTGGAGATCTTACCAGTTTACAATCTCCATTTCTTCTTCTCTGGGGATGGATCTTGGATTGTCCATGCTCTGCAACTCTTCCATCTAATCTCTTCTTTTCCCACACTTTCTTTATCTTGTGGGCAGTAGCATTTCTTTGTCCTCTACTGGTAGGACGTCTTCTTTGCTATCTTCTCATGTTCTTGCTTCTAGTGAAGTTGTCTTCTCCCACTTTCCCTTTTCCTTTGGGATCTACATTTTTTCTCCTTCTTACAACATCGGTCTTCATTCTTCTCTGCAAGTCTTCACTAGTTGTATCTAGATAAAACTTCCTATGGGAAGTATTTCTAATAGTGAAGGTTTGTCCCTTGTTATCTCCATTTGAGGAGACAAAAAAAATGTCATAATGGGGGACATTGTTGCTGGTGGAGAATTCACTGGAACCACTTCCTAATCCACAACTATCCTTGGCATACTTTTTCTTCTTCAACATCTTTTCCAAGGCATCATTGTTGCCATCAAACCGGATTCTTACCTTGAACTCATCTTGACACTTCTCAAGGTCATTTTGGAGAATCTCCATTTCTCCAAACAACTTATGATATTCTTTATCTTTTACTTCTAGCTTAGAGGCTAGATCTCTGCACTGACACTCCTTGGTGTCTTTCTTGTGAGCTCCTGAAGAATATTTACATGTTCTCCTTCAAGATCTACTTTTTCTTCCTCTTCTTCTTAACCTTCATTATCACTACCAAATACATCTTGTTGGCAGGAGTGATCTGCATGATCATTTTCAGATGCGTGCTACTCATCTTCTAATTCTTGAGGAATGAAGAGGTGGGCTCCTTCTTCATCATTGTTGCAGTTGCTAGCAGATATGCCTTCATCATCTGTAGATACATGAGATGCATTTCTTATCATATCATCACAAGTTGGTTCTA